>NC_091069.1:261063123-261367185 GCF_032405125.1 Capricornis sumatraensis | reverse complement strand
GGAAGTGTATTTCTTACACATTTAATTTGTGTTTTGTGCAGTTCTTAAAAATAAGGTCAGCTAAAATGACAAAAAGTGAATATAGAATACTAATTTAAAGTACTTATGTAACATAATGTCATAACGAAATTATCTCTTAATGTTAATTTCATCCATAGTAAAAAATAGCCATTCATTTCCAAGTATAGAAATAAAGTTCATTCAACACTAGAGATGAAACTGCCACAGAAACTCCATAAATGAGAAATAGACATAATGTACAGCCACTTGTGGAGGGTCTTAAGCTGCATATTGTGATGTTCTGAAATGATTGCTTTTTAGAAACATCACAAAAGTCCAATTTCTCCATTTTATTCAATGAAAATCAATTTGGTCCTGATGTCTGTTGGAGCAGAGTAAGAAGGCGTTGCTGTAATTGTGAGTAGGAAAGACGTGTGTCTCCAGCAGAAAAGCATGGCTCCCATATACACTCATGTGTACCCATCTCCTGCATAGACACGTATTGAATTTGATCTGTAAGGCTTCTCTAAGATACTCCTTACAAATAAGAGCGAGGAACTCTTTATATACATACATGACGTTTGTAAGAGCGGTTAAACAAAAACTGCTCTCCTTTGGACTTAATTGAACACTCAGTTCAGAGTTAATTTACGTACCATCGTTAATTTCGCTGCTGCAGTCATCATTGGCCTCTGGGCAGTTATTGTTCTTATCACTTAATCTGCAATACTAGCAAAAAGAAGGACTTATTTAAGACCAGTGCGAATTTAATTGTTGAGTTTCTTCTTTTTTTTTTAAATCTGTTCAAATATTTGGCTTAGTAGTTACCTAATATAGCTTTTGTTTTCTAGGATTTTAATGCCTTTATTTGCTTTTCAAATGTGAGTCTGCTCTCCTTATTCATCAACTGTTTTCTTTAGCCAAAGTAAGATTAATTCTTAATTGTGATACTTATTTTGGTATATTTGTAAGATACTCAGGTTGCTTGCCTATATGTATATCTGGAGACTATATCTGATGAGAGGTTGGGCTAGAAACTATGATTTATTTTGTCCTGAATTGCTGATGAACTGGTTGAGCCACCCTCAGCTGATGTGCTTGTTCTCAAGAGAAGTTGAGACTAGGCCTGTTAGCCTGGATATTTAGCCAGTGATGCATGTACTTGGATACAGAAGAGTCTTAATGAAGATCTTTCAAAGAAAAAGTTTTTATTTGCACAATAGTATTGTCCATCTAACAAAACTCTGAAATGATTCTGATATGTGTGAATAATTTTATTTCACTGCTTCGTATAAATCTTCAAGGCATCTTACGTGTTTCACTGGATGGCACCTCATCGAGCGTCCCTGTTCACTCCCTGATTTTATCATACCAGACCTCGCAGCCAGTGTGTTCACGTTTTACCCTTCGGCAGTGATGCAATGAATTAGATTTGGGGGAATTTTCAGTGTATGAAATGTATTGTCAGTGTAGAATGAGAACTTTGGATTTAGAAAAACAGGTGATAGAGCGGTTGAGTTACTGCTGTCTTGGAGCAGCTGAAATGCAGTGCTTACCAGTACCACATGGGAGGTTTTCATGTCCTTATTTACGAATGACTAAAATGGCAGGAAAGGATGAAACCACAGATCAGAAACGGACAGCAGAATTCTGTCTCTTCAGTTTTTGTGTTTTGCCAGAGAGGAGTCTGTATGAAGTCACTGTGCGTTTCTTTTCCCCCGAGTGAAGATGCTCGAAAGCTGTTCTGAGACAGATCTTTGGCTTTTGCACTGGACCCGGACAGGCTTCGTTTCTAAAGAACTGCCTGTTGCAGGCAGAGGTCCCTTGTGGCTCACAGAGACCCAGGGCCCCTGACGAGAGAATGGAGCCTCTTCCAGCTCCTTCCCTGGGGAATGTAGCTCATATAGGGGGTGACTGGACGTTCCAGGCTTGTACCAGACCGAGGCCCTAACCCATGGAGGTGCTCGGATTCTAATCATCTGCAAGAATGGGCTTCCCCAGGCCCCAGGCTTCACTCCCAGGAGAGCCTCCCCCGGGGAAGGCATGGACCATCCTGCAGAGGCTCCTGGCTGGCCTTGCCTTGGTGAAATGGCCCTGTGCACCCCTGTCTGTCAGACTTCAGAGAGGTAGCCACGCCAGGAGCTTTGTTGAAAGTGTATTTTCACAGTGTATGTGTTCTAATTCAAGAAATGCAGATACCGTGGGACTTCCGTAGCAGTCCAGTGGTTAAGACTTGGCCTTCTGATGCATAGGGTATGGATTTGATCCCTGGTCTGGGAGCTAAGATGATCCCGCTTGCCGTGTGGTCAAAAAAACCGAAGCATGAAACAGAAGCGATATTGTAACATGTTCAGTGAAGCCTTTAAAAGTGGCCCACCTCCCCCCACCCCCCATAGAAAGGATATCTGATTCACGGTTTTCTGAGCGCCTTCATGTACATGAATTCCTGGAACTCTCGTTCCAACCTTTTGGTGGGAGAAAGATGGGAAAAGTCACAGACTTTGTTCTCAAATCCTCTGGTCAGTGTGCTGTTCTTGCCCCTACCTCAAGCCACGTCCTGAGAACATAGATTAGAAAGGAGAAGATGGAACTTGGAGACTGTTTGTCAGAGAGGATGAGAATCTGTGTTACCAGCTAAGAAACAAGAACACGGATGAGAACGTTGTCCTGATGAAATTGACCGTTTGACAGAGGATCTGCTTTGGAAGACGTTGGACAGTGGGCGTTTCTGAGATTGTAGAGGAAAGAGCCACTTTGACAGAAGGAATATCTGACAGACACCAGTCCCTCCAAAGCCCCCTGATCTGAAAGGTTTCTTTTCTATCACTTGGCAAATTAATTTTATTAGTAGTAATTAACTATTACTTTCTGAGAGTTGTCTATTCCACCAAACATAGCCATTTTAAGATAGGGGTTTCTGTTTAGATGTGCACTTACTATGGATTTATTTGTATGTTTTAAGATATGTGACGTTTGAAGTTAAATTAGCATTTGCTGTCTTCCTAAGGACTGTTCAAAAGCCTATAATTATCAAGTTTTAACTTTTACTTAAATTATGTAATTACTTTTCCTATTTTTTTTTAACATATCTTTAAGGAATTCTTTGGTTTCTTCTGAAGTAAGATGTGATATTTTATAGTGATGTTTTAGAAGATGTACAAAGTTGATAGATGCAATATACAGTATAATTAACTTAATCTGGTAGCTTTACCCTTCTGTCTCTTTACAACAAATTCTTCTATAATATAATAAAACATTAGTTATGGGCAGGAACTTCACACTTGATATAAGTTTTATTATGACCAGTTTTATGTTAAGATCACATATGTGCTTGGAAAATACTTCTCCTTAATAGTCATCTTTTAAAAGCTAGAGGACTTTTGAAAAGTCCATATTTGGAAAATAACCAATATTGTTTCTACAAAAGGAAGCAGAAAAGAATAGAGCCGTGATACTCCAAACAGTGTTAATATATACAGATTTGAAAATGGAGGCTATTTTCTGTCACCAATAGGAATTCCTCAAAATAGCACATGTCTTACATAACATTACTAAGGAAACATTTATAGTTTGCCTAACTTGAAAAATAAATTTAGATCGGATTTTTTAAACTAATGATAAAAGCATTTGCTACTAAAAATTAGACATTCATGAGCTAGATTTAGCAAAGGGCCACCAAAAAGCAGGTGCATTATGTCTTAAAAAGTAAGAATTTTTCCAAATAAAGAAATCCTATGTAATGACCCCTCCAGTGTACTGCGGTGTTTTCTAAGATAAGCATTGCTGTTAGACCCAAGTTCAGTCCTCAGCCTTGCCCCGTGGACAGATGACTTGACTTAACCTCTGTTAGTTTTCTCAATTTAAAAACAGAGCAGTAATAGAACATTAATATTAAGCTACTCAGGGCTCTTATGCAGGTGAATGTACCTTAACCCAGTGCCCAGCTTATAATAGACAGCTAAGGTCGGTTTCTCTCATTATCATAATTATTATTAGAACTGCAGCAGACTTCGACTTGTGTGTGTGCTCACCCTCGCGCACGTGTGTGGTGTGTGCTCACCCTCGCGCACGTGTGCGGTGTGTGCTCACAGGCGCTTCCCCGTGCGAAGGGCGACCCCGGTAGCGTCCACTGTGTGTATAGCACGTGTGGCGTACATGCCTAGGACGGCCTGAGGAATTCAGCAGTGCGTAAAGGAGCAAAAAAAAAAAAGAGAAACCTTCACGGGACATTTGTGTTCTGCTGCACGATTCGCGTGAAGTCAAAAGCAGGCCCTCGTGCCGCACCCTGCCCCCGCGCGGGAGGGGGACTAGCAGAAGGCCCCTTCTTAACTACTTCCCGGCGCCTCTGTAATGATGGAGCGGTGTGCGCTGCCTTGATAAAAGCTATTCAGAGAGCAACGGCCTTTCTTTTACCTCCTCCGCTATTTGCGGAGAAGAGCTAGAGAGTAGTTTGTTTTGCCTGGAATGAACTACTTTATGAATTTTAATGTGTGATATAATATTAAAAGCTAAACCAGGATTAAAGAAGATTTTTTTTTGTGCTAAGCTAAAATAGTACTTAGTAGAGTGAGGTATGAAAGATTTTTGTTTCCATTTTTACCTGGGGAAAAAATTTCAGCTTTCATATTTTTGAAAAGCTGTCCAAGTCAGTTCCCCTTAAGCAGTAGCTTGTGTTTAGGGAAAAAAATGTGATTCCAGAATTCTAATAGCTTATCTCTGATAAGATGCCTATCCGAGCCAACAAGATGATAAAGAAGAGCTTTTCTAAATATTTTTAAAATGAGTAATAGAGTTCGTTAATATTTTTAAAAGTTACTGCTCTCACTTTAAAAAAATGTTTCATGTGCTTCTTTTCCACTTTTGACCATGTTAGCTGCTAGGAAATGGTTATTTGATTTTTTTTTGTAAATAATTTAAAATGTTTGCTTGTTGATTCAAGTGTCAATTGCTTTATTAAAAAAATTAAACCAAAGAAAATTTTAGAAGCAAAATTACAAGGTTGAAACAAATAATTATGGCCCACCTAGAAGATAAATTCTCAAGCATCATTTTTACAGAAGAATGAAAATTACTTACGAAACACACTGCAACTCCCAAGTTTCCAAAGCCTGCCCTCTTAACGACTGCTAAGCAGATCACTACCAAGGAACTATTTCTTCCAATGCACTGGACTCCGTGCCTCCATTTCCATAACATTCAGTGTTCAAAGCGATTGCAATTGCTTTTCTTTTCTCTTTTATTTAAGCAGTGAGAAAAATAGGTATTAAAAGGGACCTCATGGGGTGATCAAATCTATCCTTCTGCCTCAAAGCAAGACCACCCCAGAGCAAAGTTGTGAATCTCACCAAAGCAACTTTGTAGGCAATTTATGGTAATGCGGTAACTCTGTTGGCTCCTAAAGTGGTGTTTAGCAGATTATTGCTTCAAAGCCGGTGTCTATGCTTGGTGGCCTCGGTCCTTAACTGCCTCCCTGAGTGCCCCTGCTCGCTGGAGCCCCAGAGCTGGCGAGGGCACCTGTGAGTCCAGCCTCCTGCCATCTCTGATGCTGGTGGGCCCCGTGTCCTCCCCAGGGCTGTGGTCCAGCCGTTTCCCAGCATCCTTGTTTCTGAGCTCCCAAGGCTAGTGTCCAGGTAGGAGGGTCTAGCCACATCCTCCAGAGGTGAGTTATCTTGCTAACTGGCTGCAAGTTAGAAAGGGAGTTGGATGGCAAGCTGATCTTTACTTTCTAAGTGCAGGGAATTAGATTGCATAATTAATTCTGTCCCTCTTTTGATACCAAACATTTGGAGGCAAGGTGAAATAAGGATTAGAAGTCTTTCTGTTTGGGAGAATATGTCATCTAAGGCCCCAAATTATTCGTTTATCCTAAAGTGAGCTTCAGTTTCCACTGTTCATAGTAGATGAGAGGAAAGGTCCAAGACGGTCAGTATGTAGAGAACGGAATCTGGATTCTGTAAAAGGCGCGAAGAAAAGCGGTCTCTGATGAGTCATGTTGTCGGGAGCAACGTGGTCCTGCGTCTCCAGGAACTTTCCGTTTATGTTTCCATCCGTTTCCCAGTAAAAAGCAGCTACCTGGTTCATACGTGCACGTCCCAGGCTGGTTCCTGTAACTGCGTAATAAAAGTCAAATTTTTATTTTAATGATTGAAAGTATTAAGGATTGCTTTTTAAGTTTTAAAAAAGATTATGATATCAGTAAATTTTGAGGTTGATTTCCCCCCTAAATTTTTTGTCATTTTTCTGGTGATATCTGCTTATCATTTTTACCAAAGGGATTGATATTTGATTCCTCAGTCAAGATTATATAGTTTGAATATATTTTGTGTGACTTGCAGTCATGTTCTATTAAATATTGTAAAATATTTTCTTATTGTCTGGTTCCACAAGTTAAAAGGAGATAGTTATACAGGGGTGCCAGGAAGCGATGAAATAATTACACGGAACAGCTTGGACGTGCACTTGTAAAATGCAGCCACCTTTATGATAATTAAGCAAGGCACTCTACCTGTTTCATGGATGGATAGAAGATTTAAATATGCAGCTCTGCAAATGGCTTTGTTATGGAAGATTTTTAAATGAAACATAAGTGGAAAAGGCATAAAAAAAGAGTCTAAAATTAAAAAGGCCATAGTATATAATAGCTATTAGTGGTGCGATTGTCTATTAGGCATCAGGTACCCAACAAAGATACAGCATTGTGCATTACCGTTTTAATTGTGAATTTCCTTTGTTAGAATTGCAATGGAAGGTAATTGGGTAACAATTAGTTTAGGGTTTTCAAGTCTTTGAAACTATTCTGCTTTCCAGAAAACTTACTTTATGGCATTATAACTCCTGGTTGTCAGCTGGCAGTTGCTGTCATATTACAGATGCAATCACCTGTGGCAATATGACTTCCTTACCTTAAGCAATCTGATCTCCAGCTAATAACTCATGTTGAATGACCGCCCTGTTGATCACCTGGATCGTAAAAGGAGCATCAATGTCCAGTTTGGATGCTGAGCCTGAGAAGCTTCAAAACAGTTTGGCCAATGGTAAATGACAGGCATGTTCAAAATGTTTTGTAGGTGAAAACAGCTACTATTGCCACTGAGAGGAATGGGAAACCAGAGAACAATACCATGAACATTAATGCTTCCATTTACGACGAGATTCAGCAGGAAATGAAGCGTGCTAAAGTTTCCCAAGCTCTGTTTGCAAAGGTGGCAGCTACCAAAAGCCAGGTAAGCGCCTCTGCTCGGCGTGCAGACTGTTGATCTGCGGTGCCTGTGAACGTGCATCCACAGGAGTGTCTGTCTGCAGCTGGAACTGTGTCCCCGAGAGGTCACGGTCTCCCGGCGTGTTGACAGCTCTGGGGTGAGACAGGGTTCAGAGTCAGGTAACAGATCCTCGATTGTGTTTTCCTCCAGCAGCCGTCGTCCAAATCACAGATTTCTCAGTAAATCCCTCAGCCAGTTAATAGTTGTTTCCAGAAGAGTATTGTAGTGTGTAGGAGGTTTCTCCATCTGGTCTATTGTAGTGGAACAAATAATTTGAGTTATTATTATTTCATTGGAACTTGGGTGACCTTGACTTCCATCCTAAAACACTGTGAATACTGTAAACTACTGTGGTTCGTTTTTGTCCCAACTCTGGCGTCTACTGCCATTGGGCGCACTTATTAAAGCAGACTCACACACACATATCTATCTTTGCATATTAATAATTATGTGCACATATATATGACACAGATTTAATTACAGTTAGAAAAACTGTCTAAATCTTTTAGACACTGTGTATGATATATGGTACACAATTTTGATTATAGTTAGAAAAATTGTCTAAATCTTCTGAATCATGAATGAATAGAATTGAATTTGGAAAAGTTACAAATATTTACAAGATGACATAAAAAAGGATAGATAATGCAGTCTTTTATCAGTATGATTGTTGTAAATTGATAATTTAAGTTTATCAAATGGAGGGCCATCTACATGAACAAATTCACAGTTATCTACAAGCTCTTGTTCAAAGGCAGGAATACTTTGTAAAGGACCGGAAGAATGCTGAAGTTTCTTCCTCTTTGCTGAAAGATTTCGATCCCTGGGTTGGGAAGATCCCCTGGAAAAGGGAAAGGCTGCCCGATCCAGTATTCCGGCTGGAGAATCCCATGGACCGTATAGACCATGGGGTCGCCAAGAGTCGGACACGACTGAGCAACTTTCACTTCACTTGATAGCGCTATCCAAGTGAGATTGAGAGGCAGTCAAAGAAATTTTAGACAAATACATTTCATTATCATTAGTGAACTCTCCTTTTTAAAATAGCCTGTCTGCTGTCAACTTCTGACAAGATTATATCATCCTGAGACTTACTTACAATGTGATGTATTTATAACATAATACTTTTATTATTAGATTTTTCTGGGATTTTACTCTAGCAACATGAATAGTGGTCCTTGATGGGAGTTTTGCTTAAGAAGAGGTTGTTCTTGTTTAAGTTATAGGCTGGCTGAAATACTTAAGGGGTATCTTGGAAATGTTATATAAAAATGGTTAAACTCAAGCTGTGGACTGTAAAAATTATAGCTTTATAGGCCACATGCCTGCCTACCCTTCAATCACTGTCAAAGTGATAATTTCTACAATAATATGTTTCTTTTATTGTGAGATTCTAAACATCAAGTGCTGTTTAAACATTAAACTGAATTGTTTATGTTAGTGCCGTACCCAGCGTGTCATACATCAGGCCACCGTAATCTCTCATGGAATGTAAAATTCTGTCATGAATCATGGCTTGTATATCGGAAATTACTGTAATTTTGATTGGAAATTACAGGGCTCTTGAAATGTTTCTAATTATGATAGAATGTTAGAGCCGCTTCAAACCTGTGTGCGTCTTCAGATGTCTTCATTTACATGCCAAGACTCGGCATTAAGGAGCACTGTCCTGTGCGCGTCGCCCCTCACCCACCCACCCTGTGCCTTCTTGCTATTTAGTATAATTAGGATGAGGATCTCCTAGTTCAGCGTATTTAGTTGCACCTTTCTCTGTGATTATACAGCTTTTCTGACCTTTCCAATTAAATTACCAAGACTAACAGACTGTCTTCTTGTCAGGCCAAACACTTTCCCCAGATCTCCAAAATAGATAAACAGAGAAACTACACATGCATTATTGCAGTAAGGGGCAGCCTTAAAACCCACAAACAGAAACAGACCTTAAAACTTTCTGGTAAGTGGGCATCTGTCACCCAATCCCTGTCCCAGCCCCCCTCACCCGCCGACCCATTTCCTGTCTAACGAAAGCATATCTCCCGACTAGCAGCCTTTTGACTGCCTTCATTCTTGCTTTCTTTTAAACAAAACCCCAGTTCTGCCCGCCTAAGCTGAGTTTCTGATTTCGGAGCTATTCAGACAGATGTTCAGTTCAGTTCAGTCACTCAGTCGTGTCCGACTCTTTGCGACCCCATGAACTGCAGCATGCCAGGCCTCCCTGTCCATCACCAACTCCTGGAGTCCACCCAAACCCATGTCCATTGAGTCGGTGATGCCATCCAGCCATCTCATCCTCTGTCATCCCCTTCTCCTCCTGCCCTCAATCCTTCCCAGCATCAGAGTCTTTTCACGTGAGTCAGCCGTTCGCATCAGGTGGCCAAAGTATTGGAGTTTCAGCTTCAGCGTCAGTCCTTCCAATGAATATTCAGGACTAGTCTCCCTGAGGATGGACTGGTTGGCTCTCCTTGCAGTCCAAGGGACAGTGGTAGCAATGGGTTGATAATGTCACGTGAGTGATGTTCTGGGCAGGGTTGAGCATCCTTGCTTTGTGTCCCTGTCTTACAAAGCTCCCTGTGCGTCACTTTCAACCACGTCAGTTGCAGCTTCTGTGTATCTGCCATGATGAAGTGTTCCCTGGAACCCTCAAAGCTGCTGGCTCATCTTCTCGGTACTGGTTGAAAGAGAATCCAGTGGGCTGTTGGGGTCCAACAGACTGTTAACTTTCATCCCCCCACATCACAGTTCCCAACTACTAATTTACTGGAACTTCATTAGAAAGCATTTCTGTCACTTTCTCTTCATTCTTCAGTTGAGATGTTAGCTACCGTCTTCATGAAAATCTACAGGTTGATGATTGCTGAAAAATAAGACCATCCGAAAATGGTATGCATCACTGAGAGAGGAAGCCTGACTTCACAAGGGCAGGTAGTCGTGGACGGGCTATGCTCTCTTGCCATGGTTTATGTGAAGGAAATATAAAAACTGGAATACAAACCGAAACAGAGTCTTCAGATGAGACCGACCTGTTGCACGGTCAGAATTCTGAACTGTGAGTTGCTCGTGCCTTGGACGCACGTGCCGAGGCCCGTCAGCACACAGGTCCCGCCAGGTTCCGAGGGGAGAGCTGGAGGCACTCCCGTGTCAGCCCGTTCAGGCCCGTCCGCTTTTGTACCTGGCCCTGACTCTCTCTGTCGGCATTAACGTCCATCACCTTTCTTGGGCTAGCCCCCGCCATGTCCTGTACATTGCCTGCATTTAGTTCTCAGTAACCCTGTGAGCTATAACGCTGATTTCCTCCTTTCACACACGAGGGTCACCTGACTACAAGTAGGAGCGCCCACCCCAAGTTCTCCGCATCACTCTGTTAGTGTCTTCTCAGGGTTCCAGGCAGCATCAGGACCAAAGTTAGCTCCCCTCTTCCAGGAAAGAGGAGTTCGGGATGCTGAGCTAATCAGTGGTCGGAACGGTGGGGGCTTTCCTGTCTTCATTGACATCTTCACGGATTATGGGTTCTCGCCATCGGAGGGTTCTCGGAACCCGAGCTTCTTCACGCCTGGTTGGGGCTGGGGTGCAGCTAGGGGTGCCTGGTGAGGACTCAGAGGGGCCATGGTCCCGGCTCTGTCACTGGCTTTAGAGCACCAGAAGATGGGAGGGGTCTCATCCTGTCCTGTACGTGGGAAAGCGTTGAAATTTACAGCACTGTAACACAGACAGATAATGGCTTGTAATGTGTTAAGCCAGAGACTCAGACCTTCACACAGAGTGACTTATTTATTACCTATTTATGTATCGCAGATACCTTTCATTTTCCAAGTAAAGCTTTAGGTAGGTTGCCTCAGTGCAGGCAGCAGAATTCTTTTAAAAGACAGCACAGCCCTAGAAAGTTGTGGAGCCAGATACGTAGTAACTGTGGTCTGCCACGACTAACGCGCCAGCGTGTTTTCAGGAAAAGAAACCAGCTCTGCAGACCCCACCATTGCACCTGTATTACATTTTCTCTTCGATGAGTAATAGGAATGAGATTGTTTTTAACTCTAATAGAAATGTCTGGGTAAAATATGCAAGTGCAGACGGAAGGTAGGCTGCTTTCTGTGCTTGGGTAGGAAAGCAGGCTAATGCAAACTTTAAAAAGATGATATGCTTTAAACATAACGCGAATAGCTACAAATGAATACACTTTATATTCTGGGTATTCAAATAAGGAGCCGTTTTTTTTCCAAGTGAATCATACTGGAATTTTATCAAACATTTAGTCTGATAACATTCAAATAATTACAGGAGCAGAATTCGCTAATTTTACTGTTTAAAAAAATAGTTGATTTGGGTAATAACCATTATGGTATCAAGGTTCAGTTACTGTTCAGTGGTTATAGTGTTTTCATATGGGAGATGGAAATGGAATTCTTTCCTTAATGGTGGCAGATGTTGGAATCTAATTTTATTCCACAGCAAACCCCCTGAGAGCTCTGAGACTTAAGGTGTATGTCCAGCAAGGGGACACTAGCAGTGCTGTAGGCCTTGCCTTGTACATCGAGTTGTTACATTGATTTTTGTGTTTGTGGAGGTGGGGCTTGCAGGTGCAGTGATGCTGTCGGAGTGAAGGGCTTTCACCGTGCCGCTGCACCCCCTCTTGCATTTAGAAAGAGATTTCTCCCTGGTGCTTTACTGAACAGGGTATTTCTTTTAGGTAAAGCAGTCAGATGATGGAAATTCTATTTGACCAAACATGCTTTCAGTAGAATCGTTTGCAGTCTCTACCCACCGGTCCTGGCAAGTTACCGGACACTTTGGCTGCAACAACTTTGACTGGTGAATGGATGTGGTTTTTTGCACTAAAAAAAGAATTTCTGCCTCTGTGAAAATAGCATGCCAGTAAAAGCAACCAAATAATTCAAAGCCTCTTGCACGCTTTCACCTACTTTTCAGACACGTTTGTCGTGGTCAGACCTGTAGGACGGGAGAGAGAAGGGAGAGAGAAGGAGAAAGAGGAAGGGAGAGAGAAGGAGCACCTTCGTGCTCATTGGGCTTGTAGGTAAAAAAAAAGAAAGTATCTTTGGATTTGGAAGTTCTTAGATGGTGATTGGAATGCCTTAAATACGAGTAAGACATATCACACATCATCGGTGGTGGAAATAGGGCTGCTGTTTGTTGTTGAGTCGCTAAGTCGTGACTGACTCATTGCGACTCCATGGACAGTAGCCCAGCAGACTCCTCTGTGCATAGGGCTAAGAATACCATTTTTGTTGCTGGTTATAGGAATCTACAGTGCTGAAATCCAGGAGAAAAATCACATAACCATGTGCATTCTGTATACCAGATGCATTCTGTATTCCAGTGTGTCAGCAAAGGCATCTTTTATTTTGTCAGAATCAAATTGCTCTCCTGGAAACCTCACTTGGAAGCTCTGTGCTGACTCACTCTTTTGGAATGTTCTCGTAACAGACTTCGCTGCAGCACTATTTCACCTGTGCAGCCTCCTGTCTCAGACCCGCAGGAGGCCCCTGCCCAGTTCCGTGATTTCCGGAGCCGCGTGCTTCCCCGGCAGCCTGTGGGAAAGCCTTTCCCCCGTGTCCCCAGAGCCCGGTCCCTTGGGCTGACGAGCTGCCTGCAGCCAGGATCCAGGGAGGGAACCGCCCTTCTCCACCTAGCGCCTTATTTTATCTTCAGCTATCTTTATTGGTGGGGAGGAGACCCTCAGGAGATGCAGGTTCCTGGACCAGCTTCCAGGGAGGAGGAAGAGGCATGAGGAAGGCTTGAGGGGAGGAGAGCAGTGAGGCGGTGCAGCATCTCAGGACACGCTGGCCCGCCAGCTAGCCGCGCTGGGGAGGCTCCGTGCTGCCTGCGTGGCGAGGCCGTGCAGTCCTGCCCATCTCCTGTCGTGGTGTCCCGCACTGTGGAATCTCTAAGCGTCCCTCTGTCTAAATACCAGGGTCCCTATTGGGTTGACTTTTCTTTTTTTTTTACTTGAATTATGCTTTTGTTTAACTTTTTATTGGAGCATAGCTGCTTTATAATGTTGCGTCCCTTTCTAGTGTATAGAGTGATGCTAGTGAGTCAGGTGATGATGGTGTAGAAGAATAAGGGGCCCGTTTAGATGCCCACCGCGCTTTAAGTAGGCTCCTTGCGCTCTACAGCGTGCCCTCGTTAGTTTCCGATTTTACACATGGTAGCAGTAGCATATTTGTGACAGTCCCCCTCCCCAGCCAGGGATGGAACCCACGCCCGCTGCCCTGGAAGCAAGGAGCCTTGAGCACTGGTCCGCTAGGGACGTGGGCTTGGTTTCCTAAAGTGTAGACCTATCTTTATGTTTCTAGGGCTCCCCAGCCCCCGGGGTCTAAGGCCTGATCATAGGAGGTGAAGCTGATGTAATAATAATAGGCATCCAGTGCACAGTAAATGAGATGTAAGGCACTTGAGTCATCCTGAGGCCAGCCCCGCCCCCCAACCTCTGGAAGAAGCATCTTCCACAAAACCGGTCCATGGTCACAAAAAGTTTGGGGACCGCTGCAGTCTAGTTGATTGCTAAACAGGACTTCTGAAATTAAGGCTTTAAATACATAAACATTGACGTAATACAGCAGTTTAAAGGCACATGATTGTATGTTATACAGTGTTTTAAGAACTATATTTGTGAATCTGAATATGAGCTCTTTTCACATTTCTATGTTATAAAAACAAGCATGTATTTTAATTAATCTGGGGTTTGATCACAGAGGTAGGTTCAAAATTATTCAATAGAAACTTACCTGCTGATTATATTTTTGGCTAAAATATCACGTAAAGGGGTGTTTTCCCCTTACACACTTGATATTGTTTATTTCAGAAAGTCAAACCAAAGCTTTTTGGTTATCTTATTGCCACCTGAAAATCCTTAAAAATTTTTTTTCTAAAATTTAAGATTAAGTAACTGGAGTCATGTAAATATACATTCCTCATTCTCCCATTTAGTAAGTTCATTGTAACAAGTATAATCATAACTCATTAAGCCCAGTTCTCCAGCTTTCAAAAAATGGCATAAACCCTTTTTACTCGGGATTTGGAGAGAAGCAGTTTGTGACTATTGAGCCAGGTCTCTAAAGAGGGTGAGCACGTGGGGAAGTTTGGGGAAGGTGACCCCAGAGCGGGTCCTTCAAGGCAGGCCAGCGTGTGATGCGATCTAGGGTATGAGTATACCAAGCATATATTTGTAGAATCTATTGTATTTATTCTAAGGCTTCCTTTTGTTCCAAAATGTAATATAAGTTGAAAAGTGTAGACTCAGGATATCTTATGAAAGTTCCTCTTTTTGGAAGCCTTCTGTTGGGTTGACCAGAAAGTTCGTTCAGGTTTTTTCCACCCAAACGGAACTGTCTGGCCAACCCAATATAATTAGCTTGACAGTTGAAGAGTTAAAGGACGGGCTCCAATAGCTCCAAAATGGGAGTAGGGAATAGACCAGACCAATGGGGTTTTAACTCTCAGCAGGAATGAATTTCAAAACGGAATGCTATTCAGCTCAACTTCGTGTGTAATTATAACACTGCTATAGTTCTTTAACAGACTGCCAAGTGAAAAGACAAAGTGTTTTCTCAAAAGTCTCACCAGTTGTCTTTTATGGCTTGGGTAGTAAAGGTAGGTTTTATTTTAGCTTTATCTTCTTTTTCCCTCATATGAGAAATGAAAATAAAGGCCCTGTGAAATGAATGAGCTATGAAAATGCATTTATGCAAAATGACAATAGAGAAATAGCTCTGGAAGAAACTGCACTGGTAAAATTTCACACCAGTGAAAGGTCCTAAAAGAGAGATGGAAGAACTTATGTGGGGAATATGAATCTGATGTAGGATTTTTCGGCCCTGCTGAAAGAAGACCTTTAGTACCTTAAAAAGTAACCTTTGAGATTATTCACTCCCGGAACTGTAGGTGTTTCGCTTTTCTACACGCTGTCCTTTTGCCTGATAAAACGACACAACTAAGTCATGGACCAGCCGTTTAAATATCTCAGTAAACATCTATATCTGCATGTACAAAATATGTATATTTAAAGTCGATTTTAGAGATGAACAGGCACATAGCCATTCTATAACTTGTCATTAGATAGCTTGTAAAAAGAAAAGCTTCGATCTGCTGGCAGCATCACCATATGATTGCTAAAGAGGTGGGGCTGTCCTTTCTCCGAGACTTCGTCTGTTTTGGTGTCTGGTCATGAGGATGGGTTCTCTTTCGAGCTCTTCATTCAGCCGTTCCAGTGGCCTTTTGTGGTTTTCTTCTCTTCTCTTCTCTTTAAGCGATCCCGTTTTCAGCCCGTAGGCTTCAGGAATTGGGCTGAAGCGCACAGTCTCATGGCCGCCCGCCTGCTCGGCCGCCGGGCGCCTCTGCTCCTGTAAATCGGATCATAGTCAGCATGCTGTCGTATAATAAGGTGTCTGATCCTTATTACCAGTTTGTTGATGCACAGACTCCTTCAAATTGACCATTGCAACACATGGTTTCCCCTGAAACTAGCTGTGATAATTAGCGTGGTTCTAATGAGACAGAATGTCACTGATCTTCTGCTGAACTGCCGAGTCCCGACGCTGCGGATGGGAGCTGTCAGAGCCTGCCATCTGTGACGGCGCTTGGCACGTCCCGGCGGCTGCCGAGAGCATGCTCAGTAGACTAGTTTCAGACAAATGGCCCTTTACTTGACGAGGGCCCTGCGTTCTGCTCAACTCAAGAACACTGGCCCCAACTTCGGCCCGTGCCAAGACCCATTTTGCGATCCGAAGGCAAAGAAATATGTAAACCTCTGTTGTAGGTTGCGGAAGGGAGGACTCTCTTATTTAGCAGGTGAATTTTCATTGGCATTCCTTCCTTTGGGCTTTTTTCCCCCTCTCTGTCTTTTTTTTTTTTTTTTCCTTTTTTTTTTTTTCCCCCAATGGCCCCATCCAGTCAGTTAAATGGCAAAGCAGTCACTGAAGAGCCTCTTCCCCAGTTTTCATCCTGCCTTGTTTAAAAGAGATTTGTTGAGGAGTTGGGCTGGCTCATCACGATGGAGCAGTCAGATGCAGCAGAGAGGGGAAATGAAAGAAACAGTTGAGAAGGTGTCTAGGAATACGCAAGTCGGATAGCAGAATGAAAACGGACAGGACCGTGAGGTCTGAAAGCTCCAGAGAGGAGTGGAGAGTTCTGTGTGTGTGTGGGTCTTTTTTTTTTTTTTCCTGGAGTACAAGTCCAGCGCTGCTTATCATTCCAAAATATGCTTTGTTGCTTTTTATTTCCTCCTCTCTGGCAGACCACACAGGGCTTGTTCTGAAGAACATTTTCACTAATCTGATCAGGCAGCCAAATACGCCGGGAAAACTGCTTTAATGATCCCACTAATTACCTCAAGTCAATATGAACTGTATTATTAGACTGAGGGAAAATATCCCATTAGGTCTCCCCCTTGGGAGTTCCTCCGCTTTGTGATGTCACCGGAGCCTTCACCCTCTCGCTTGTAATTAATTTTATTTACACACGCAGGCACGCACAAGGTCACACCTGCACAACCGGCGCTGGCCAGGGAGCGTGTGGCACTCGGGCTTAATCAGATCTGTCATAATTACCATTCTGCACGTTTCTGACACACGCTGTGAAATATTTCAATTTAACTGCCGCTACCAGCACAACCAGATGTAGTGCGAGCCTGGCTGCGTTGGAAATATTATTCCTCAGGATAAACTCTCTCCTCCTCCTCCTCTCCTCCCCCCCTTTGCAGCTAATGTAGCGCAGAAGCTGACGGGTCCTGTAAATCTTGAATGCAGCGCTAGATTGATAACAGGCGATTAGACAGTTTAACCACAAACAGCTTGTTCATTTTTCACAAATGAAAACCACATGTGGTGTAACTAAAATTTCAGGCCCCCCCTTTTCTTAAGAGTTGGGGGTCTGCATGTGTGTATGTTGGAGATGTTCTTAAAAATAAAAGGCGATGGACAGAAGTTGTCTAGAAAAATAGAGAAGTTGCCTAGTTTTTTTTTTTTTTTCAGGTAGTTTTATCTAAACTATCATCAACTTCCTTTTTTTTTCACTTTTGCCAAAACTCAGATGGAAAAAGATGGCACTCTCCATTTCCTTTTTTTTTTTTGCACAGTTTTTCTTTTTTCTTTTATTTATTTATTTATTTATTTATTGGATGGAAATGATAATATCCCTTTAGTCTCTGCCTTTTTATTTTGTCAGTGTCAAACCTTTTTTTTTTTTTTAACATAAATTCTGAAAGAATTTCTACAGTGGGTATATGCAGTTTTTTAAAGGAGAGTTTCCCTTATTTTTGTCAATGAAAAGTTGTCAGTTTAGGCATGGCGATCATATTCCTCACAATCCCAAAACAAAAATGGACCCATCAAAAATTTATTTCCCAGAGAAGTGTGTCGATTTGCAGAATCGATGTGAAGGGTAGAACTGAAAACCCGTGAATTCTGTTTCTTTAGAAATAGTGGAGACAGCCTGGCAGAAAGTGCAGGTGCAGGGTAGCCGTTAAGGCCAGAGTTATCGCCGGTCTCAGAAGAGTCCAGCCGTAAGAAAATTAGAGCATTGGAGCCATAGAAGGTAAAGGCTGGTTAAGAGAGGCGGAAGGAATGGGCTCTGTGGTGATGCAGAGCTGTGCCTCTGGAGAAGGCTTGCAGCAATCCACTTTAGAGACCATTTAAAATGTAGATCGAGCTAGTTAAGTATCTTTTAATGCCAAATAAAATACACTCTTCCTTTTTATCTTTATTTTTGTTTTACTACTGAAGTTATGAGCCTCATTTCGAAACTTCCTCACTGATAAGAGGTGCCATTTCCCACCGAATAGTGGATTCTTCTCCTTTCTCTCCTTTCTTTAGCCACTTACCTTTCTTGCTTATTTCCTTATATTAAAAAACAAAAAAGTTTTCCTTCTCAATTTTTCACTGTTTCTCTGTGTTTGCTTCATACTATCTTCCAACTTTGCAACTTTTCCTCCCTATTCGTTCTTTTTCTTTTGGCCTGAATATCACTTTGGAGGAAAAGAAAGTATTTGTCTTAGAATCCCTCTTCCTTCTGAACTGCTCAGCAGTTCGCATGGTTGATGTCTTCAGTCTTTCAGCCTGCGCAGTCATTTTGCAAGATACTGTTATCGGGGAAGGTTAGTCTCACATTACCTGTCACTTTACTGACTTCTGCTGAACGCAGATACGAGCTCAGAATCCTCCTTAACACAGAAGTGAAAGCACCAGTTGCTGATCAGTGAGGGCCACCCAGCGTGGCTGGTACCACTTGCATTCTAGGACACCCAGAAGCAGATTTGCTGTATCTGTAATGTAGTTGTATGGGGATGAGTTGAAAGAATGAGAAACGGCGGGGGGTGGGGGGGGGTAAGAAATTTCACCTTGTGACTCCTGCCCTGCCTCTGCTTTAATGACCCTGAAGAATTTTGCACAGCTACTTCAAAACAGGTGAGCCAGCATGCAAATGAGATCACATTTTGCAGTCATTGAATCTGGCCCTTAAAGGAAGCTTGCCTTGTTTCATTGCAAGTCAGAGTTTCCATTTGTAACCTAAGAAGTCATCCGCAGCTTTCCACGTTTGCAAGCTTTAGTTTTCATATGTTAGGATTTCTTTTTGTATTATACCTGTGGATACAAAAGAGAAGAGAAAGAAGAACCAAAAAAAAAAAAAAAGAATAGCTGTTCAGGGATGCTGGAGTCTATGTGAAGTTTGACTTTTGAGTAGGAGACGAGAACACGTCTTTCCGTTAAATTTAACGAGACTGCAAGAATCCCCATTATTCAAGGAAAATACTGAAATTTTCTTTAATGCAAAGACAGTTTTCATGTATCAGTTAACAAGTCCTGGCTGAAGATTAGTGGAAAAGGAGTCTGTAAACTTGATCCTGCCTTTCCGCTCAATCCACCTCCACCCACTCTGCGGTCATGCAGATAGCGCTTCAGGAAGATGTGCAGGAAGCAGGATCTGTTCTTTCAGTATTTACTCTATTTTCCATGTCAGCGTTTTTCACCAGCATCATTGAAGTCATCAGCATCATCTATCGTGCAGCCTGTGTTCTTACTCCAAAAGCTGAAGGAAGGAGGAGAGTGTGGTTCCTGATCATCTGTGTCAGAAATGTGCTGATTTACACTTGTGGTTTACATAACAACTTGTACATAAACGTCATCTTTCAGAGAAGGCCTTGGGGATTGCAAAGAGTAGGGGGTCCCAATTTCCCGTCCGTCATGCTGGGGAGACCCAGGCAAGTTGCTTGGCCTGTCAGGCCTCTAACTTTCCGCTTCAGGAAAGTGAACGAAGTTGGGTCAGACTGTCATGTCCTGGGCAGGTCCACGTTCCATGAGTTTGTTGCTGAAGCAGACACACGAGTGTGAAAAAGGATGCTGTTTTGATTGAAGGTACCGCCAGCAGGTATGTTAGTGTGGGCTGAGTCCCAGAGGAGGCAAGGTTTTGAATAATGGAAGGGCTTAGCTGGCGGGGACACAGTGCTGTTTTGGGGGTGTTTTAGCCTAAAAGAATTATTTATGAGGGACATGTAGTGAGAATGGGCTGTTTGAAATCCAGGCTGTGAACTCCTTGTTACGTAGCATACACTAGGCTCCGGATTGATGTGCTCTCATCTGAGACTTGTTGCTGGAAAGCTGGAACAGCCGCCTCCTTTGTCAGGGACCACGCAGAATCGGGCCGACGTACAGAGGAGGCGAACTCGGTTCAGTTGGGGCCTGGCCTTGGGTTGCTATGTGGTGGGGTAGTGGTTGCCAACACCCTGTGATTAGAGATTGCTAAAGAGCTTCCTCCTTTAACATGTCTTTTTTGGGGTTTTTAACTGATGCCTGAAAGTCCACCTTTAACTTCTCATTTTAGGGGATTGATTCAAAAAAAAAAAGTTCTTCAGGGCAGGATAGCACATCAAAGGGGGAAAAATAGACTCAGTCCACGAGAAATCACAGGTTTGGAAGAGGCCGGTGAAATGGAGAGTTAACTGGATGAAGGAGGCAGGGAATGAGAGCTGGTGTGCAGGAGTTATCTTGACACTCTCAGTTGCAAGCTTGTCACCTGGTACCTGGGGCGTCTAATAGCTGCTGAGGAGTGCCTAGCCCCAGGTGTCTTCTTTAAATATTTCCCTGTTTGTTACTTATACCAACACTAGGCTGCTTGTCAGGGCGTTACTTGACTGGTTCATTGATGGAGTATTCGGTGGTTAAAATGAAATGTAGATTAGGTAAAAAATAAATTACTTTCAGTGGGGTCAAGGAAGTGAAGGCTGTAAATAAAATATACGTTCACAAACAGACAAATGCTATTAGGAAAATCCAGCTTGGTCCATGCCAAGCTGTTACTGTCTAAATTGCCTTCTTTTTTCCTGACTTGCAATTAATTTTTGCGTGTGTGTTTGGAGATTGGGGGAAGGGTAATAGCCTAATGGGTAATGATCTTATTCTAGTATTTTGATTAAAGAGCCTAAATAACTTGGACCCTGGGTAACCATAAGAACTAACGCCTTATCCATCAAGCTTAATTTCCAGGCAGAGAGTTGTGTTTATATTTTTGGATGAATTTGGCACTGAGGTGTATAGAATGTACATGATGAGACAGTCATGGGCTCCTTTCCTACCCTCCCTTTGCCGTCTTTGCTGTTCGCTCTCTTTTCTTTCTCTAATCCTTTGCTAGCTTCCTTCTGCCTGCTCTCAGATGCAAGGCTCTCCTTCATAGCCTTTTGCTCTTTGAAGAGGTGAGGAGAAGAAGGGCCAATCACTGGTTTGCAGGCCTCCCTCCCTTCACCCCCAAAGGCCTGCACCTGCCTTAATTCCCTTCCTTCTCCTTCCTGTGTCTGCCCCACTACTTATTGCTCTTCTGTTGAGGAAACCCAGGTGTCTTTGGACAAATGCTGTTAGCGTTCCTCTCCGGGCAGATAGGCGTTTCTCAAAGGCAACTCTGCTAACTGTGCTTACCTTTATAGCTTGGGGGTGGTGTGACCTGAACTAAGTCAGCTTCCTGATTCAGAGAGTAGAAACCCATTTACTGAGTTCATAGCAGGACCAGGTAAACACACAGTGAGGCGTGTGTGTGCGCTGGTGTAACTGCCGGTCAGCAAAGTTCAGGCTGGTGAGCTGTCACTTCATGAGCGCATTCTCCTCCAGACCTGAAATGGATGGATCTGATCAAAGTCTTCCCTCGAGTGACTTGGGGATTGAGTGGGGGTGGGGTCTCACACAGGCATGCACGCACGCGCACACACACCACACACCCACACACCCAGGGCACTGCCGAGACACCCCTGGTGGAATCCTGGGGCTCCTCAGAACGCAATATGGGAACCACTGACTAGTGATTAACTGTTCCCTTCAACCCATCTCTAAGAGGTGTGATGCCTGAGCGGCAAAAAAAAACAAAAACGAAAAACACAACATGATAAGGAGATCTGTTCCAAGAATTCCTAAATGCCACCGTTGTCTACCCCGCTAGGAGCTTATATGAGACAGTTCTGGAATAGTGTTTGAAATGTATATATTTAGGTGTGTGTCTACATATCTGTACTAACACAGATGTTGGTAGGGGGGCACCCTCTTCAGGAATTCTTAACCTGTGTCTCATCTTCCCCCAAGGGTCCACGCATGAACTTACATAGAATTAAAAAAGCTTTATTTCACTGATGTCTTATTGAGATTTGGTACTTAAGTATCAATATAGGCAATGAGTGACATTATTATTAGGAATACCAAAGGATTCGTCACCAATAAAAATCATATTTTCATGTCACATTTTTATTGTAGATAATCTCAAAATGCTGTTTTTGCTCATCACCCTAAAATTATGGTAGGTCTTAGCTCTGTTCCTAGATCTTGTGATTTAGTATGTTAATGAAGAAGCACACATCGTTATATTACTATAACATACAATTTTGATGACTGTATTCCAGTGCAGTTGTTTTTTTTTTTTTTTTTTTTAATTTTACGTATTTTATTTCTGGCACATAAAAACAGTGTCCTGAAAACAATGGACTTTACCATAGACTACCAGAAGGGTCCATCACACAATAGAGGGGAGACCAATGTTTAGATCAGTTGTGTGTTAGAAGAAAAAAAGTGTCTAATTTTTAAAAACAAGAGCTGAAGAGTTCTTAAATTTACCTGGGAAAGATTTATTTGTTTATTAGTTTTTCAGATGCTTATTTTTCAAGTACCCTGCACTCCAGAGTATGTGAGCTTGGGTGTCAATGATTGCATTGACATTTCAAACAACACACAACCCTGTACACAACCTTTTCTCCGGCATTCTGACGTCCAGCATTTGGGAGTGTGCCTCTGCCCTCAGGCTGGGAACTTTTTGCTGGGTAAACTAGACCTTGGCCGTCAGCTTAAGTCTGAAGTTTAAGCTGATCTTTCTCACTGACCAGTAGGTGCTGGGAGCTGTGGTCCGTCTTCTGTCTGTCCCACGTCTCAGCCTCACGGTAGATGGCACACAGATGGCACTTGGTGGTTATTTGTGGAAGGGCAGAATGATTCAGGAGTGAATTCATCCAGCCGCAGTTTTGCCTGCACAGAAGCTGGCGTACTCCTAAGGCGGTCCCGGGGGGGAGGAGGGCGGGGAGACCCTGTGGCCAGGAGGCCAGGGTGGGGCCCGGCTCTGCCTGCCCCTCTGGTCGTGCCCTCCACCGCTGGGTCGGCGGCGGGGAGGGCCCACCCGCCTGGCCTCCACGTCCGCTTTCACTGGTACATTCTGACCTGGCCATTATCACTGCGACTCCCCTGGTGCTTCTAGAAATAGTCACCCTTTCTTTCTTTTAAGCCTTTTTTTTTTTAATCCCCAAATTTGAGTTCCTCATTTAAGCTGACTTCTGATGAGTCGCTTTGCATAATGGATAAAGCAGTGTGGTTTTTGGCCGCAAAATGGGTGTTACTTTATCAGCAAAATCATAAGCAGCTTGGGAGCTTGTAATGACCTGCCCGCTTGATGGTTCCTCTAAGATATGAGCCCCATAACTTTTACAATCCCGAATTGCCTTCCCCTGGTTTTAAACATTCTTTTGTTATCTCTCGTAGAATATCGTAGAGGGAAGATTTAAATTTTTAATTCACAGCCCCTCAATATGAGTAATGAGAGGTATAGCTCATTTGAGGAGATATCTGCAGTGTTGAAAAGTTTCATATAAATCAATGAAAAATGGAATGGCAGAAATATTTGTTGGACAATAGATTATTTTTGTAACCTGACAATTAGTGTATTGAGTCAATCATCACCTAAAAATTACTCATGTTACAGGTTCATATTTTTATAGGGTTTTTTTTTTTTTGCACATGGCATATACAGATATTCCACAACATTTTTTCTTTATGATCATTGGAATTTTGAAGAAAAAAATAAATATTGTAAGTTTTTAATAGTGCCTTAATGCAACATAAGAGATTTGCTTCATAATATTACGGTATAAGAGCACACATTTATTGGGGTTGAGGGATTTGGAAAAAGATAAGTTTCCCAGGAAACTTCTGCTGTAAGTAGTCAAATGTATATGCCTTTGACAGAAGCCTTCTTTTTTTTAACGCATCATTTTATCCTTATTTATTTATTTTTTGGCCATGCCCTGTAGTATGTTGGATCTTAGTTCCCCGACCAGGGATTAAACCCGTGTCCCCTGCATGGGACACATGGAGTCTTAGCCACTGGACCACCAGACAAGTCCCAGAAGCCTGTTACAGGGCCTCTCTGCCTCCTTACCCTACTAGGCTGAGCTCACTTCCGATCTGACTTCTTTGAAAGGCAGCATTATCATGAGTTGCTGGACTCTGCTATCATGCACAGTACCCTCAGGAATTGTAGTGGTGTATACAGGTTTTCCTGGAGAAGGAAATGGCACCCCACTCCAGTACTCTTGCCTGGAAAACTTCATGGACAGAGGAGCCTGGTAGGCTACAGTCGATGGGGTCGCAAAGAGTCGGACACGACTGAGCGACTTTACTGACTCACATACAGTTTTTTGTCACATGTTAAATGGCTCAGACTGTGTTATTTTTCTATTTACCTCTGATTCCCCCAACTCACTGCCACTTCAGTGTTGCAGGGAATCTTCTGCTGTATTTTCGCACTCGCTCACTGAAGTGTGAGCCTCTTGGGTGCAGGCAGGTGAAGAGCATGCCCTTCATGGCGCTGTCCATGTTGACGCGTGTTTATGACAGATGTAACTCAGCAGAGATGCGGGTGGGTTGGAGTAAAGAAGTCCGCCAGCCTCAGTCTGGGAAACGCTGAGGGTCGGGACCAGAGAGCAGGGATGGAAAAGAAGACGCCAATTGAAAAGATATTGAGGAGTAGAATTGGCGGGGATTTATGATTGCTTATGGAGAAAGCAAACAAGAAAAGTCAGATTTTTTAATTGAAGCTGTTTGCCATGGTTTTTTAAAATTGAAAAATAGCACTAGCCAGTATAGAAAAACATTTTAAAGAAATGTGTCCGACTCTTTTCGACCCCCCATGGACTGCAGCCTCCCAGGCTCCTCTGTCCATGGGATTTTCCAGGCAAGAGTACTGGAGTGGGTTGCCATTTCCTTCTCCAGGGGATCTTCCCGACTCAGGGATTGAACCCGGGTCTCCCACATTGCAGGCGGACGCTTTACCCTCTGCGCCACCAGGGAAGCCCTAAAGAAATCATAAAGGAGGAAAGACCATAAAAAAATACCCGAATCCCAATTAACTAGAAATGATTTGTATTTTTTGTGTATACGTATGTGTATGTTTATGCATGTACATACACACACATGTGTGCACATATATGCCTTTCATTCACTCATACTCTAAACCCACCTTTTAATTAATTCCCTATTGAGGTATATTTAAGTTGCATTCAACTTTTGCTATTACAAACAATGCTAATGTGAACATTATTATAGTTAAATATTTGTATACATTTTTACCATTTCCTTAGGGTTAATTCTCAGAAGTAGAAATTATTGGATCAAAAAAGGCATTTGTGTTTTAAAGGTGATTGCTAGCCATTCTACCCTCATCATTCCCCATTGTGCTTTGGAAAGCCTGTAACAGTTTATGCTTCAGATAGCAACCTTTCACGCAGGTGACTGGGTGAGTGGTGATGCCAGTAACAGTTAAACTATACAGAAGGAGCTGTGTTTGGTGGGGGGAAGACACTGGGTTCAGGTTGGGATGTGGTAACTGGGTTGTTTTCATTAACTCCCCAGATACACGCATTCCTTTGGATTATATCTGTGATAATGACAATGATAAAAATAATCATAGCTAACATTCATCATACTGTTACCGTGTGCCAAGCCCCTAGTGTGAATTGTCTCAATCTTACAACCCTATGAGCAGTGGTAACGTTACCCCCATTTTACAGAGGAGTAAATTCAGGTCTAGCGAACTCAAGACACTTGACCAGTCACTATTAGAATCAGTGTTAAAACGAAGACATAGGATTGCTTAACAAATTGACCTTAGAGGTACATTACATAGAGGAGATGAAGTCACAGTGATTAAGTAGTATCCTGAAGCAAGTGTGGCAAAGAGCGATGGTGGAAGAATGGGAAGCTCAGTGGATTCCACAGCGACTGTACATCTGTTTTCCCTAGCTTATTGCTAATTCGGTTTTTTTTTCTTTATTCTTCCAACTAAATATTGCCCATTCTTCAAAGCCAAGCCGCCATGACTCTCCATCAGCAAAGACGTTCTTGACCATCCCGGCCCGTCTCTCCTCCTAGTTCCCACGTGATGGCTGCCCGTCACTGGCCTTCACTACATACTGCTTTGCTCTAATAGCTATGTTTGAATTCTGCTTCTTCCCTACTATACTGTGAGCCATTTAAGGCAAATGCTTTTGGCTAAGTCATCAGACCCTCTGTAGTTATTACAGGCCAGGCACTGGGCTGAACAGAACCCTGTTTCATTTGTAGCAGCCGCGGTCTTGTGAGATGAAAGCCATCATTACCTGCACTTTGTCGAGGAGGATCAGGGACTCGGGGGATTTGCTCGAGTTCTCATACATAAGTGCCTGCCCTGGATGTCCCTCTTAACTGGTATGCTGAGGTGATGGAGCGTAACTGGAAGGAGAGTTAGTATCAACATGGGCAGAAAAAAACAAAGGAGAGGGCTTCTCTTCCCAACAGTATGGGGAATGGGCGTAGAATGTGGAGAAACGACGGCTGGTAAACGGTCCGATGAATTAGGACCTAAGTGTGATTGGGTTTGCAAGGCAGCTCATGGCCGAGAATCTGCCACCTAATGCCAGAGACGCAGGTTGGATCCCCGGGCCAGGAAGACCCCCTGGAGCAGGCAGTGGCAACCGGCCCAGTGTTCTCGCCTGGAGAGTCCCAGGGACAGAGGAGCCTGGCGGGCTACCATCCATGGGGCCACAGAGAGTCAGACACGACTGTGGGAGCCCGCCCGGGACGGAGGGGCCCTTCTGTGAAGCTCTAGGGAGGGTAACCTTTTTCTCTCTCTTGGGAAGCCTTCAAGGTCATTTTGAGCAACAGGATAACGTTGGGTGGTTTGAAAGCAAAGACCAGAGCAGTGATTTTTCATCCTGGCCTCCCTTTTCCAAGGGCATCTCAGAGCGGACTGAGGGGATTCGAGAAAGCTCAGTTACACCTGTGTGTGTCCCTGTCAGGATCAGGAAGTTCCACAGGCCACGCCAGACATTGTATCTGCTTTTTGTAGGAGTTGTAACCGTCTGTGGTAATGCTTGTTCTCTCCTCTCCTAAAGCTCTAGCCATCACTGGTATACGCTTTC
Source organism: Capricornis sumatraensis (assembly GCF_032405125.1). NCBI lineage: Eukaryota > Metazoa > Chordata > Mammalia > Artiodactyla > Bovidae > Capricornis > Capricornis sumatraensis. The sequence goes on along the minus strand of NC_091069.1, from coordinate 261,340,221 downwards.
TCCTAAGAGAGGAAAAGGAATGATTACTTAAAGGCTGTTTTGTTCTGAATTTAAGATAGCTGTCCTTGGGACGTACTTAAAACGATTATTTGGTGCCTAAGAGCATCATTCAAGGAAAAGTTGCCCCAGTGCCAACAGGTCAGTGGTGGGCAGAATGAAAAGGAACAGTCTTTACAGCAGAGACAGAGATGAAGATCGAAACGAGTGTCATAGCGGGAACCTTGGGGAGCCTTGGAGACACCGCGTTTCCTGTCTCTTCATGGCACTTGATGTGAAGGAGGAGGAGAGAATAAAGACTTAAGTTTAAGTGTTTTTAATTTTTTTAAACAGATGGTGGTATTTTATTTTTTATTTTCTTGGATTATTATTGAAGTTTTAGTTAATTCACAACTTTGAATTAGTTTCAAGTATAAATCAAAGTGATTCAGTTATATATATATATATTTTCAGATTCTTTTCTATTATAGGTTATTACAAGATACTGAGTCAAATCCCTAGTGCTGTGCGGTTGGTCCTTGTTGCTAACCCACTTTATGTATAGCAATGTGTATCCATTAATCCCAAACTCCTAATCTGTACCCCCCTCCCTTAAGGAAGATTTTTAAGGCAGAGGGTATAAATGTGAAGTAAGAGCCAAACCTTATGACTGAAACTTACGTAATATTTTAAAATGCATCGAGATTGAGAGAGAGCAACATAAAGTCTTTTTAGAGTCTGTATCAAGTATCAGACATGTAAGCTAGATTTTTGTTTAAACTTTGAAGACACCATCCTGAAAGCAAGTTTGAAGTCTGAAAAAATTAATCTTTATATTAGTTATCTTCCAGATCTACTTAAAAAAATAATAAGATGAATGCTTTATTCGGAAATTCTGTTTCAGTCAAATTAAGCGATTATCTTCTTGTCAGCTAGCTTAATATGTTGTCCAGAATTTCATACTTTTATCTTCATTAGTTTTTCTCCTCAAGTTCTTCCTGAAAATATTCTTTAAAACTTTCCTGGCAGTCTTTTTAAGTGAGAATCATTTTTATGTTTTTATCTACTCTGCCCAAACTATCTGATACTCTTATTATGAACCAAACAATCTATAGGGAAAGAAAAGAACACGTATTTATATGCTTCCTCAAGTCAATGCCTCTGAGAATGTAAAAAGGAAGTAACCAGTCAAACCACAGAGAAAAAGTAATTTTCTTTTTTTTTTGCTTAATTAAATTTTAAGCAAAAGTGATAAATAAAAATCATTTACCAGTAATTCTGAATATTCCTTCTAAATTGACTAAATTTTAATGTGAGCTTCCCCTAAATTGTAGAAACATTTCTTGTTGTTAATGCCAAACCTCCAGAAATTCTGCTAGCTTTATCTAACCTCTTGAAGACAGAGTCAAAAAGCTCCTCAAGTGAGAGATCCATGGATAGTTGTTTATGACCCATTATTCATTCAGTATGGAAACCCACAGATTTTGGCTAAGATGCTGAGTCCCTTAAATAAACTGTGGAATCTGGAGAGAGTTTAAAACAGTAACAGTTTAGAAGTGTAGAATAATAATAATTTTAAAAACTAGTGTGATTTTTTTTTTCAGCGAAAATACAAGCCTCAGAAACCACACTCTGAAGATAAATATATTTGGGGATACACACATATGTTTTCCAAGTGGCCCAGTGGTAAAGAATCTGCCTGCCAGTGCAGGAGACACGAGAGGCACCAGTCCAATCCCTGGGTGGGATGATCCTCTGGAGAAGGAAATGGCAGCCCACTCCAGTATTCCTACCTGGGAAATTCCATGGACAGAGGAGCCTGACAGGCTACAGTCCATGGGGTCACAGAGAATCAGACACGACTGAGCTCACACGTATACATATGTTCTATTTAAGTATGTTTCTTTTTAAAACCCCTCTTTGGATAAAGTGGATGTAGAATGCTACTTTTAGAATGGAAAATGCTTTTTCTGCTCCGTCTCTGCTCAGATTTATTTACCGTGTTTTCTTGATTCAGGCCCATGTTAAGTTAGCAGGAAAAAGTTACTTGTAGTGCCCGCTGAAATTCTCCTTACTTTACACAAAGTAGATGTTAGTAAGCTGGGGAAGAAGATTCATGTATTTCCTGCTAATTCCATAGAGAACATGTATCTTTATTAATGTTAATGGTGGAGGCCTCTTATTATGTTATAGAATAATCTGCTTTAGCAAAGGTTTTTCTCCTTAAGAACTTCATAACATTTAAAGGTTAATATGTTAGGTAAAGAACAATATCTTAAGATAAGCGTTTTTATTACAGGACATGATGGGATGGTTTTTATTCAATTATGTGACGATTTGAATGGGGAGGAAGCAGTGCATCGCTTCTTTGCCCTCAACTTTAATGCCTTTAATCGAATAACGACCTTCTGGAAAATAGTTAATTTTCAGCATTTGGAAAGATCAATACCACTTTGCCACCAAAAAATGGCCCAGACGATGAAATTTGATGTATTTAAAGAATCACTTCACCCTTTTAACCTAGTAAATAATTGAAAGCGCTTCCAGTACTGCTTTGCCCCTCTTTGTTTCTTTCTCACTGTTCAAAGTGTTATGATTGTTCTCAAAAAAAAAAAAAAATAGACGTTGGTGTGTGAAGGAGGGGTGCAGGCATCACACCTGGAGTGGGAGTGCACCCCGTCAGACCTGTGCTTCTCTGTGTTAGGGGCGAGGAAGGAGGAGTATGCTCTCCCATGCTATATTTGAGGAGGTGCGTATGAAACATGCAAAGTGTGAAGATGTGCCTTCTCGAACATTCAGGGAGTGGTTTGAAACGTCATTAGTCACCTTGCATCTTTTGTGAGACCTTTAAGCCAAAAGATTCAGTAGCTCTGACAACTAGAACTCACCACCCCCCTTAGAGAACATTGATAAGAAATTACCCTCCAGCGCAGACAGCTTTGTAAAAAAAAAAAAAAAAAAATTGCCCTCTATTAGCATGTTTGTGGGCAGATTAAAAACTGTCTTCATTAGCATAAGTAACACTTACAGATTCTTTTAAAAGTAGAAAATGATTTGCTGAATGATAAATTGCTAGCTCTGTAGTGAGTTGTTGTTGAAAATGTACTCATTCAGAATGCCTGGTGTAGTGTAGTCTACAATACTGAAATTTTTTTGTGTGAGAAGTACTATTTAATGGATTATGTACTTAATCCTGTCCTACTACTTGCTAAAATGTATTTCATGCTTTCCACTAAAATGTTTGTATCAAATACCTCCCTGTTTAGATTGATTTCTTTTAATATCATATATTATTATACTATACGCCCCAGAGATTGGAACAAAATACTTCTGCAAATAACACATAAAAGATGAGGGTGAGGGGTAGGGAATAAATAGACTATAAAGTGTTTTCCTTTTTAGAACACAAATTACCATTCTGGTTTTTTTTTAATGTATTTTTCCTTCTTAGTTGCAGTGAGAATTATTTGTCATTTTCTTTCTCGTTTTATAGCTTTTAAGTTTAAAATGTATATGTGCATGACAACAATATATACATATCCTTGTATTAAGCGACTTTTTTTCCTTAGAGAACATGAAAGTCTCTTTCTCCCTGGAAAACTAGTTGTGTTCCATGCTCCTGACTGTCACAGACCCAGCCTTGCCAGGGGTCTCTTTTCATGTATTTGAGGCTCCCCAGGTAGAATAAATTCATTCGTGAAAGGAGGTTGCTTTCCTGACTTGCTGAAAAATCATTGCATACTCCTTACCCATTAAAATGGTAGAAGGGAATTGACTTGAATTAACTGTTCTAAAAAGAGTGGAATGGAAATCAGAGATTGAGTTTGGGTGGAAATTAGCAGCTGAGAGATGAAGGTGCCAGGATTTTTATTTCAGTGTGGTACAACAAGATTCTGTCGGTAAAGCACATCATTAGAATACTGAGTTCAGAACTGCTAATTTTTCCTTTAAAATGAGCATACAGTCATGTGTTTCATGGACCATGATAAATTGCCATTGTGTTGTCATTGAATTTGTTTTGCTTTTTTCCAGTAGTGGGTTGGCAGTCGTTCCGCATTTTCTCTTTTCCTTTTTTTTTTTTTTTGCCCCCTTTACCCTCCCCAAATCTTCCATGTCTTTCATAGACTCCCTAAACCAAAACCAGTCCAAAGACTTATTGATTTCATGCTGTCTGAGGTTTTTAGCATCTTCTGTACCATTTTCTTGCTTACGGTGGCAAGACATTTACAGATGCTTCTTGGTTCCTACAAAGTACATAACAGTATTTCCTTTGTGGCAGATGGATTTAAGACTTTTAGTTCTCAATAAATGTAGGTTTACAATACATAACTTTACAGGATTTGTGTTGTATATAACAGGTTTGAACATATTATCTCAGAATTCATCTGCATGGCATTTTCAGCTTGTTCAGGGTCCATGCCAGTTTTTTTAAGTAATAGGGGGAGTGCTGTGATTGATAGCAACAGCTCAAGGCGTGATTTTGAATAGAAACAAAGGGTTTAGTTCAGAAGGTGTCAAATTAAACTTTGTCAGTTTGAAAAGTAGGAACATCCTGAAAGTTCGACTGATTTATTTACATGTGGCTACTGTTTGTATTTTGCCCTCTTTATATGCAGTGTAATGTTGCTTGGCAAATTTACTACATTTAAAGTTTAGGTTGTTCCTTGTGCCATTTCAGTTTTCTGAGAATAGATCCGTCTCACTATTTCAGGGCTGTTAGCCTCCTGTCTTCTCCACTGTTCAGAACACTTGTCACCTAACCTACTTGTCACAGCAGTTCCCTGCCCCTCTTACAGTATTTCAGGTCCCGGAGACCTGGCTCAAAACGTAATTATGTTCACATTTTGCAGCAAAGTGCTTGCGTTTTATTCACCATCTCTCCTCCACCCAGTAAATCTATACATGTATCATTTTAAAAGAACCATAATAGTACTTAGGGAAATCATTATTTTTATTTGCCACATGTTACCTATATTCTGACATATATTGTCTTCCCAAGTTTATTTGCTCAAACAGTATCGTTTATGGAAAAGTGACCTTGGAACAGGTATTGGGGAAATAGAAAGCATTTGGTGCTTCTCGTCACTTCCTGCAAAACATAGACCAGATTACTGTCATCGTCTTGATCGATAGGATTGAGGGAGTCAGACTATTCTGAGGTATTTAAATGGAATCATAGTAAATTAATCTTCTTTTTGCCAGTGTAAATTGGGAATGAGCCAGCTGATTTCTCTGCTGACAAAGAACTAGCCTGTCAGGATATCTGTTTTCCCTTGTTTGTTGAGAGCAACACGTATCAAGAGAAGAGCACACCGCCCCTCCCCCCATTTCTGTTTTTTTGGAATACCCTTGTAGAACTAACAGTTCCCAGCTGCACCGTTAAATATTTTTCTAAGAAGCATCTGATTCCAGTCTCTTAAAATCATCATGTCTCTTGAAAGGCTAGCGGAGACATGCTTCAGATTTATAATTCATCACATTATTTTTAGATAAGGAATTGGAAGTATTATTTAAGGGCAGAGGTTAATAGCAAACTACTGGAAATGTTATGTTAGTCATGGGCAATTAATAAAAATAAGAATCTGTCTCATAAGTATAGAGACACAGAAGTGACAATATGAGCAAAATATTTGTTGAATGAGTCAAGGCTCTTTTTCTGAAATATTTGTGAAACCAGCATGAGTGTGATTGTTTGGGAATTAGCTATCATTATTAGCCATTTTAAAAGAACTAATGATTTTCTTTTCCAAAGAACATCTGTGATCCACATGTTTTTTTTCCCCCCTACATATATCCAAGTGCTAACTGATCTCTGCCTTACTTTAAAAAGTTTCTAAAAGGATTCAAAAAATTATTGGAGTGCTTCAGCTTTCTTCAAGAAGATTTTCTTACATGAATTGTTCTTAATTTAACTTTTAGCAATTTTTGGTTACAAGCATTTATTTCTAAAAAAAAACAAAAACAAAAAAAGACTTAGATGCTCAATGTTAAGCACTTATTACAAGAGTATAATCTTAGCTAAGTAAAGAAAAAAAGAATATGTTCTTGACGAACCCTCTAGCATCTCTTAAAGGTAAATAAAATTGTAGTGGTTTTCTGTGTTTAGGCACTGGGGCCTGTCAATTGCCACAGCTAAAGAAGAGATGAGGAGTGGGCAGGAGTGTAATCTTAACCAGAGTTAATAGTTCAGCCTTCAGGCAGATGGACCTAAAACCTGCCTTGCATCAAAATATAGAAGTGAAGATTAAAGCGATAACTTTGATGTAGAAAAGTATAAAATATTTTCATGGCTCAATCCAGATAGCAAATATTTGTCAGTAGGAGCTAAACAAACATCTCCAGGGCACCCTATGCAAGTGGGTCTCAAATATACCAATTACTCAAATTGTAGTTAATGTTGCATTCATAGATAAGAGCGAAATGTGACCTATGTTCTGAGTCTGGAAAGCAGCAGAGAACTGCCATGGTTAGAAGAGAAGCATGTTCAGTGACACTGTCGTCGTGGTTATTTTTTATTGAGCTAATATCCTTTCTGGTAAACCTTCAGTTTACGCGTGTTCTGTTAACCTGGAATTATGCACTCGGTGGCATCAGCTGAGGGCACGATTGCGTGCGTGTCCCTAGGTACACACGTGTTTAAATGATGTGTGGCATGGAGAACCAAAGGCCTCTTAGCTTCAGTTAGGGTTAGTAGATCTCCTGGGGCTTAGCAGCTGTCATCCTTGGCTGGGTGGTTGGTGTGTCTTGGGAAGCTAGTGTATCAGTCTCCATCTATTCTTTTAAAATCTCTCGGGCCATTCTGGGGAAAGTAGGCCTTGCCTGTTCCCACTGTGTATTACAGTTAGGAGAGAATTTCTCCAGTGGTTCACGTTGGAAAAGAAAGCAAGCTCAAGCCATGTTCTGATCTCATCCTAACGTCATATAAAAAGGCCACTCCCCTTGGCCAGTTCTAAAAATCGAATACTAACCTGTCTTCTTTGCATTCCCCATCCAACTAGTTTCCAAGGAGCCCCACTGGTTTAGGTCAGTTTCCCTAAAGCAGAGGCTAAGGTAAGGAATCCGAGGCCCCTGATCTGGTGAGGGACCCGGCAGGAGTTCGGGAGGATAAGAAAGTGGAGGCAAGTCCAGGAAGAGCGTGCCCCAGGAAAAACCTGTATTGACGGGGCCCGTGGCGGGCAGGCCGGGGAGGGGCACCTCTGGAGAGCCGAGGGTAGAGGGCGTGGTCCGGCGGGCAGGAGCGCGGGCCAGCCTGCCACTGGTGTCTGGGGAGAGGGACCAGGAGGAAACGGAGGAGCAGCCCGGCGTCCTGCGGTGAGCTGACGTGCAGACGTTTCTCTAGAGTGCGGTTCTGAGCTGACAGCCTGGAGCGGCGTGGGCGGGACCCCTTCCCTCCGCCTCCGCGCCCTGCTGCTCAGTGAAGAAGGGCTGAGATGATGGTTAGAGAACGGGAGACTGTCCACTCTGCTGGAAAACTCGTTTTTTCCTTAGTTTTTATTGGAGCGTGGTTGCTTCACGGTGTTGTTAGTCTCTGCTGTGCAGCACAGTGAATCAGCTCCGCACCCATACACCCCCCGCCTCGTTTTTGGATTTCCTTCCCATTTAGGTCTTTTTAACATGCTGTCTAGGTTGGTCATAATTTTCCTTCCAAGGAGTAAGCGTCTTTTAATTCCATGGCTGCAGTCACCATCTGCAGTGATTTTGGAGCCCCCCAAAATAAAGTCAGCCGCTGTTTCCACTGTTTCCCCATCTATTCCCCATGAAGTGATGGGACCGGATACCTAGACAGCAGATTAAAAAGCAGAGACATTACTTTGTCAATAAAGGTCCATCTAGTCAAGGCTATCGTTTTTCCAGTGGTCACGTATGGATGTGAGAGTTGGACCATAAAGGTCCAGCTGACTGCAGAAGAATTGATGCTTTTGAGCTGTGGTGTTGGAGAAGACTCTTGAGAGTCCCTTGGACTGCAAAGGAGATCCAACCAGTCCATCCTAAAGCAGATCAGTCCTGGGTGTTCATTGGAAGGACTGATGCTGAAGCTGAAACGCCAATACTTTGGCCACCTTATGCGAAGAGCTGACTCATTGGAAAAGACCCTGATGCTGGGAAAGATTGAGGGCAGGAGGAGAAGGGGACGACGGAGGACAAGATGGTTGGACAGCATCACTAACTCGATAGACATGAGTTTGAGTGAACTCTGGGAGTTGGTGATGGACAGGGAGGCCTGGCGTGCTGCGGTCCATGAGGTCACAAAGAGTCGGACAGGACTGAGCGACTGAACTGACTCCCAGTTAGGTCACCAGGGAGCATCGAGTAGAGTCCCTGGTGCTCTCCAGTAGGTCTGCATTAGTCAGTCTGTTTTACACATAGTATTACTTATGTGTACATATCGGCCCCGCTACCCCACATCCGCCCACTCAGGTCAGGATTGAGCCTGTCAGGGTCAGAAAGTGGGCCTTGGGGCACAGCAGAGAAGTCCAAGTCTCGGCGCTCAGTGGACATCATCTCCCTCAGCCCAGCGACCCTATCACAGTGCTTCCCTGATGGACCACGTGTGTACACAGCAGCCCGCAGGGCTTTGAGGTCTCTTTCTGGAAAGTTCTGTACTGGAGAATTCTTCTAATGCTCATTCTAACATAAAGCCTTACCTTGGACAACATTCATGCTCACACAACTGCACACATCCTTTCTCTCCCTTTTCTACACAGACACACACACACATACATTGACACACACACAGATACAGAGCTGCCTTTTTAATGCAAACACCATAAACTTAGGGAATCCTTTCAGGGAAATTATTCTAAAAAGCTGTCCCAGCCCTGCGTAAATACTGTCCTCAGAACCTCAGCACACTCAGCCTTGCTTTCTCCTTGGGCACATTCTGCAGAGTCCAGGGTAAACGGCTCTTGCCTTTGGAGTCTGAAAAATAAGGCCCTCCTTTAAGATGCAAATATGAAATGTGTATTAAAAAACATATTCTGCCCCCTCTTTGACAACCACACCTATTCTCTTTTAACAGGTTAAAAAACTTTTTTTAAGCAGACTGGAGTGTTTTGAGCTGGGAAAAAGTTAACTAACTGCACAGGGTCCTTCCTTTTTACTTCCTAATGGGAACGGTCAGCTCCCCACCCGCCCCCTCTTGGGCCTCAACTGACCTGCTAACGCCCTTGTCTCTAAGGGGTGGCTGTGCGAGCTGTTGCGCTGGAAAGAAGACCCTTCTCCGGAAAACAGGACCCTGTGGGAGAACCTCTCCATGATCCGGAGGTTCCTCAGCCTCCCGCAGCCGGAACGCGACGCCATCTACGAACAGGAGAGCAACGCGGGGCATCACCACAGCGACCGGCCGCCGCACGTCATCCACGTGCCCGCCGAGCAGATGCAGGTTCGTGCGCCTCGGCCTCGAGCGCTGGGCAGACAGGCGCTTAAGCCTAGCAGGGAGAGGGGCATTTCTCTTCTTTCCGCCAGTCTGAACATAGGCTTCTGAGCCAGAGAGAACAGCACCCTGCCATCTCGGTCGGGGGGCAAAAGAGGACCTGGGTTTTCCAACACGTGTGCTGTGTTCCTCTCCGCGCCCCAGCCCCCAAGGCTGCAGGAACCCCCTTCCACGCTGCTATGGCTAGCCAGTCTTCGTTAGAACTATGTTAAGAGCTTAAGAATCTGTTTTGTCATATTGAAAGTCACTCAGTCGTGTCCAACTCTCTGCGACCCCATAGACTATACAGTCCGTGAAATTCTCCAGGCTGGAATACTAGAGTGGGTAGCCTTTCCCTTCTCCAGGGGATCTTTCCAACCCAGGGATCGAACCCAGGTCTCCTGCATTGCAGGTGGATTCTTTTACCAGCTGACCCACAAGGGAAGCCCAAGAATACTGGAGTGGGTAGCCTATCCTTTCTCCAGGGGATCTTCCCGACCCAGGAATCGAACCCAGGTCTTCTGCATTGCAGCAAAATTCGAATTTTTAGACATGCCACCTATTTTTTCATGAACACCGATCCTGTCCCCGAGGAAAGGCATGACTGCCGTTTCTGCAGAGGAAGTTTGTAGGATTGCATTTGTATGCCTTGGATTCTGTCCCAGAGAGAGGAGTGGAGGGAAACCAAATTGGCATCTGGCTTCCGACTCCCCAGCCCTGCCTCCACTCTGGCTCTGTCCCCGCCGGCTCGGGGAGCACAGGTTAGGGGTGAGTCACGTCTGTCTGTCTTTCCCTTAGAGCCCCTCTCCCACTGCCCTGGGGCAAGGAGAGTCTAGAGGCATTCGGCCCCGTGGCTGGTACTGCTCCACAGGTGAGCAGGCACAAGTTAGCCAGTCAGAGGGGCACACAGAAGGTTGGTGCCAAGACCTGCTCCCTGGTCAGGATGCGAAGCCTTGGAAAGGCCACACTAACAGTGGTGTTGGCCAAATACACTGCGCCCACAGGGTCAGCCTCAGACTCACCTAAATCGCTCCCTCCCAAGACCTGGGACCTGTCTATTCATCCACTGAGTGGATCCACTAAATTCATCCCCAGTTCATTTAGATGGGGAAGGTCTGGGCCTAGCTAGTTGTTGACCTCAATTGCTTAGGAAGCGTGTTGAAGTTGAACTTGAGCTGTACTAATTATTTCTGTTACATCCAAAGGGCTACTTTTAGTTTTCCCCTTTAAGGGAAAATGCCATTGCTTTCCCAAGTCTTAAAATTCTACACTCTCTTTGTTGAATCACCTGCATATTATTTCTTGGTACTGCTGTGTGTGTGTGTGTCTGTGGGGGCACGGGGTGGGGGACAGAGTGGTGATACTCACACACACACAACAAAAATTAGGTTATCCATCCACTAAGAAAAAGAATCCTTGAGTATATATTAAAGATAAATTGAGAAAGAGAATCCCTTAGGACATCAGGCACTAAAATGATCATGAAAGCCTGAAAAATGTACTGTTTCACAAAAACAAAAAAAGATAAGTAAAAAAAAAAAATAGTACTTGTTTGAAAATGTAAATTGTTTTTAATAAAATTGCTTCTTAGGGGGATTAAGGAAATGCTTAGGGCACAGTATAAACGTTCTAATATTTTAGGCTTCCTTAGGTTGATTTCCTTTGTTGATAAGAATCCTGGAGCTGGAGTGTGTGTGTATGTATGTGTGTGTGTGTATGTCACACATTTATGTATAATTGTGTATGGAAAATTACAGCACAGATACTAATTATGAAAAAGTGTCTATATACACTAAATTTAAATCCTGATTACATCTGAGCTTAGTATAGACAGAACAATTTACTAGCCGTTGTGGGGTGAATGAAACCTTTGTTTTTCGGTAAGAAAAAATCTTGCAGTGTCAGCCCAGTGCAATTCGGTAAGAAATGTGTGTCTGTTAGATTAAACTGTCTGGTAGGAAATTCACAAACGTAAGAATCTCAGAAACTCTTTGGATTCAGAAGAGCTAATGCTTTCCCTCATAGCTCAGCTGGTAAGGAATCCGCCTACAATGCGGGAGACCTGAGTTCGATCCCTTCGTAGGGACGATCCCCTGGAGAAGGGAAAGGCTGCCCACTCCAGTATTCCGGCCTATAGAATTCCACGGACTGTATAGTCCATGGGGTCTCAAAGAGTAGGACATGACTGAGCGGCTTTCACTTTGAATGCTGCAGAAGAGCACACGCTTCCCCATTTTATTTGGAACATAAGACCTTGTAAGCCAGGGCCACGTTTTAGCCATCTGCTGCAGTGGAACGAAACACATTTCCTTCCCAGTGTGTCCACAGCTCACCTTCCTAAACTGCCTTTGGCACACTTAACTTCTCTGTCTTCATTTTAAATCTTTATTAATTACCGACATCACAATGTGCTGTCTTCACCTCGGAGGCATAACTTCCTGGTGAACGTGGCTCACACTTTCAGAGGGCTGAGTTTCAGCCGTGTAAGTGAGCCAGCCTGACCTCTGGTGAGGAAGCCCTGGAGCCACCCAGGCCCTCCACGATCCTCCCTTCCTAGCGATCGCTCTGACCTAGCGATCATTCTGACCTTCTTCCCGGGTGCCGTGGGCCGTTCAGCTGGCCTGCGTTTCTTTCCGACATCCGTTCCCCGCATTCCGAGCCCGGCAGGTCACGTGCTTGCTCCTTCCGGGCCCTGGTGCGCCGCGCGCGAGGCCGCATGCGCAGTGCCCAGGTGTTGCGCAGCGACCACGCGCGCGAGGCGCCAGGCACGTGCGGGGCCGGGCACGTGCGGCCCCGCTGACCTTGTGCCGCTGTCTTCCCGCAGCCGCCGCAGGCTCCCCCGCAGCCGCAGCCCGCGCCGCCCCCCGCACCGGCACAGGCGCCGCCGCCCCCGGCCGGGCCCCGGCTCCCCGCGCGGCAGCCGCCCGCCGCGGCGCCGGCCGAGGCGGAGGATGAGAGCCGGCCGAAGGCGCGGCCGCGGACCAAGATCTCGGTGGAGGCGCTGGGCATCCTGCAGAGCTTCATGCAGGACGTGGGGCTGCACCCGGACGAGGAGGCCATCCAGACGCTGTCGGCGCAGCTGGACCTGCCGCAGCACACCGTCATCAAGTTCTTCCAGAACCAGCGCTACCACCTCAAGCACCACGGCCGGCTGAAGGACCACGCGGGCCTGGAGGTGGACGTGGCCGACTACAAGGACGACGAGCTGCTGCAGGACCCGGACGAGGGTGCCCCGGGCGCGGGCGCTAGCCCGCTCTTCGCGGTGAAGCTCGAGGATGAGCCGGCGGCCGACGGCAGCACGGACGCGAGCGCCGACGCCAGGGACTGAGCTGCGGGCCCCCATCAGCGCCCCGCGGGCTGGGGGGTCCGCCCCGGGCTCCCTGCGAGCCTCGCGCTCCGCCGTTCGGCCAGGGAATCGTCAGAAACTTGCACAAACGGGAACGTCGAGAAAGGCTGATACTGACTGCACTAAACGTTTTCCTCTCTCTCTCACGAACTGCTTGGCAGCCCCAGGTGAAGCATCGGATTGTTTGGTATTAAAAATGGAAAATTTGTGTTCACGGAACACACCCAGGTGTGTGTACCCGTAAGCATGATAACCAGTGATTTTTTTTTAAATTTTATTATTATTCTGGAGCCTCAAAACAAGCATTATAACTTCTGTGATTATCATTTCCTTCCTTTATTTCTGTAACACTTCACACTTATCTTTGGAAACTCGCCCCTTGTTTTAAAAAAAAGAGTTTGTTACTCTGTTGTATGTTGCAAAAGAACTATAGACTGTGGAATGCAGTTTAAAGATAACATATGCCAACAAATGCCTTGTATTATATGGCACTGCCGTAATTCAAATTTGTTTTTATTTTGGAAATAAAAGTTCACTGTAATTTTGTTCATTCTCATTGTTACAAGATTTTTTAAAAAAATGAAAAGAAAATGTGAAACACAATTTAGCCCTCATTATTTATTTGTAGTTCCTGCAGCGTCATGTTGTAATTAATTTTTGGAAGTTTCCGTTAAATGTAATATTGCTTCTCTTGTTACCATACTGGTTCTTTTCTATTTATAAATGTATTTTGATGGGCAGTAAAACAAAGTGTCTTAAAAGTTTTAAATAGATAAAATGTGCTTTACACAGTTGCCTATAAAAAGTGCTCTATGTTATCCAAGCAATTCATACTATAAGCTTCACTCTTATTGTTGTATGCAATTTTTACTATCATGCAAATAAGCTTAGGTTAATAAAACTAATAGATCACCTTAGAAAATTATGCAATTAATGTGAAAATAATTGATGTTTGCAACGTGTCTTCCTTTGGTTTACAATCAATTTTAAAGCTACATCTGTATAAAATTTCTGTATAAAGGTGTTATTTCTTTTTTATGAGTTTATGGCTATGAAAACACCAGCTATTTTGTTACAGCTGGCTGTTTTTATAAGTGTATCACAATTTTCTTTATGCAGAAATGTTCTGATTAGGAGTGGTTATTGACTGTAACTACACGATTAAAATTGTTTGTATGGTATGACATGGTAGGGTTTGTCTGCTTATGTGAAGTAACACAAAGAGTCCAAGATGGCCCTCTCAGTAAGATGCATGTTAAGACTTTCTTGACATTTTACAGATCTGAAAAAGAGCAATTTAAAAGTCACTTGAAACGCTGTAAAATTAAATCTCGAACATACGCTCATTTTTTAAGTTAAACAGTGAAGATGATAACCTGTTTTTGGTTGACGTTTTACTTGATTAGGAGGATGGTCAAAAGACTCACCAATGAAGACAGTTCAGTCTCTAGCAGATACGCACTTAGAATAGATTCATCTGCATTTACTTCACAATACGCTCATCATGGCAACACATTTTTAAAGCTGGTGTATATACATTTTTAAAGGCCATTAAAAGTAACCTAAGTAGGGGGGGAATGGACCTTCTGTACAAGAACTCCTTAGTAAGCACTGTATTTTTTCTTAAGTTGTAAATGGAATACAAGTTAATAACTGAGCTCATTTGGTTGTGTATGTCATAACTATAAGAACTCCATGAAAAAGATAAGAATTAACCAACCTGGAATTTAAACTTCAAAATTCTTGCAATGTAAAACTCAGTAAACTCCAGGATATGAAGTGAGGTACGCTAATGTTCATGTAAAGGTTGGGCCAGTGTTGCAGTGTTTGGTTATTTTTGTTCACATTTACTTTAATTTTGCTGCTTTTTGAAGATTTCATACTTGTTAGGGGGTGTTTGGGTTCCTTTGGTTCTGAAATCACCCACTCTCTTCCTGCCTCTTCTCCCTGGGCCCTGATGAACTCCTCGGAGGGCACCTGGACTCCCCCGAGGCCGAACTTAAGAGACTAAGACGGGATCAGAGAAAACTCCCAATGCAATTTTCAGTTACTGTCTACTTTAGAAGCGCAGCTGAGCTACTTCAGAGGCAGCTGGTTTGCTGTAACCTTAAAATTATGTTGAAAACCTTACACTTCTTTGTATTAAATGAGAAAACACCTTTAAACATTCTAGCTTATTACTAGGGTTCAGAAAATCATTTTAGCACAATAATTTTGAGTTCAAATAGAAACCAGATTTCATGTATTAAAAATAATAAATAGGGTAATTAAATATGCTATGAAATGTAATGAAAAACAGCCTATCTTCTCTGACTTTAAAGGGAAAAGCTAGAGTGGAGGGTAGTGTGTGTTTGTGTGTGTGTGTGTGTGTTTTTTTTTTTTAACATAAGCACAACACCTCATATAAGGAGTCAAACTCCTTATATTCCTTAAGGGGAATTTGGGTTGCAAATAAGATTTTTTTTCTTTCCCACCAGCCTCCTAACTTCTTTGAAAATACGTTTTCAGTAAATAGAAGAGTGTGTATAAGAAATCAACATGACAATAAAATTCTCAGACTCTAACTCATGCAGCATCATCTTGCTAATATATTTTAAACCAAAAAAAGAGCACATATCAGTAAACAATGTTGGTCATGATGGAGTGAGCAAAATTGTTCTTTGGGAAGATGGTACATTTTGCAAGAGGTTTGAGGAACCTTCCACGTTGCTTCCCGGGTGTCATTTATCCCCCCTACCAGTCCCGGTGTTGCCAGAGGCTATGGAGAACTCCTTGACCAAGCTTCCTTGTGTCCAAGTACTTCAGAAGCTTTTGAAAGCTGGGCATGACGTAGCGCTCTGTGCTGCTAAGGCCTTAGCAGAGTCAGGTAGTTTACGGGTAATATTCAACCTTGTGCGTCTGAATCTGTCATGGACTCCTTCCCTCAGCACTTTGCCACTAATTTGTATTTCACTCTGTGGCCATATAATACTTGCACATTATGCAAAAAATAATGATAGTATCCCCTTGGCACATAATATGCAGAGTTGACACATAACGTTTGAAAACCAAGGTAACTAACATGTGTGCCCTAGTTGTGTGACCCTTAAAGCCTGTACATATTATATATAAAATGCATATCAATTACCATTTAGTCCTAAGGAATTCTGAGCTAAGAAAAAAGTGTTTATTTCTTCATTAGTGAAATCTATATCTAACTGTGCTTATCTGAAATACGTAGCTTAAGTAGAAAACATTTTTAAATGGTTCAAGATGGAGTGAAAATGACGATCTCATACATTTCATCATTCAGTTCTGCCCTATTCCATATTGTTATCTTTGGCTGATATTAAGGTCCTTGATTTTCACAATATTATCAATAAATAAGGTATTCTGAACTGCTTGGTGATATTTTCAAAAAAGAGCAATTAATATGTGTATGCCCTGTCATATAGCCAACAGAAATTGGACTGCTGTGTTAAAGCAAGCCAGAAATTTGCATGAGAGTGTGGAAACCAATGGAGGTTCAAGAATATTAATCCTATCTAAAACATTAGGAGATAAAGATACTATAGTTCACCTTAAAGTTTTGTTTTTTTTTAGTATTTAAGGGAGTGTATTCACTATTCTGAGGCAATCCATTTAGTGTAAATACTAAATACTTGTGTGTCTTTGAACAAAGGCTAAACTACAGTCTGTTACCATGCACATTTTGATCAAATACAAAGAACAATTCTTTAAGAAATGTCTATGACCAGAATACTATTACCTGTTTAACAATTCCACATGTCAAATAAAAATAGTTTAGAATTCATGTTTAAAAGATGAACATTTTCAAACCTTCCTTGCTTTACCCTCCTTAGGTGGATCATATGTATTTCCAAATTCATCCAAAAAGTTCTACAAAAATTCCATTTTATCAAAATAATTCTACAAGAATTCCATTTTGATTCCTTGCTCTATATCAAGGTTGTGCATTAAGTCATTAAGTCACCTTCCTGTGTCAGCTATTTCAACTAATATCCCTATTGCGATCAGAAGCACATGACTGAGGCCCTATTCTCTGATATTCGCTGATGAGGTGGTTGATGAAAAACAGCGGTCCATTTTTTTTTCCGTTGCCTTGCAGAGTAACCACCGAGAAACTCGACCGTATTTTGCATTAAATGTTGCACATTATTTCTTTATTCTTTGTTGCATTTTCTTTTACTGTTATTGAATATTTGCTTTGTATGGTGTTCAAACAAGTTTTCATGACAGTGACAACCTCTGATTCATGCCCTTACACCCCTCCCCCGCAAAGAAAGGGTGTCCCATGGGCTGCTCTAGGAGTTTCTCCAGTCATAGAAGAACCAACAGTACCTGTTAAGTGAGGATGTTGAGAAAGTTCAAATATTTTAAGTGTGTGCAATAACTCACTGAGTCTGTGCCATTGGGTTCAGTATGCACATTTGTCCAGTGTACAAATCTACCCCACAGTGTCTTAACGAGGGGACAGGTTTCACCTACTCCAACTTTGCTTCCAGTTTTAATGGTCAAATATTTGTTCTACCAGGTCTCATACAAAGACTTCTTACCTTGTAAGGCTCCTTCATAGATTTGCCCTCAAACATGCTTAAAATGATAATAGCAACAACATTAGTGGAAGGCTTCATTTTACATGACACTGGCACAGACATCTCTGTCCCACCATGCACACTTAAGGCAGACACAAGAGGGGAGACTCCACACTGGTTTCAAACCCAAGTCTTATATCTACAAGTTTCCATCTCTTTTCTTCTCAATAAGAGCTTTATCAAATGCAGAAAATATAGAAAACAATTAAATGCAATTTCACATTTTCAGAAACATAGCATAATTATTTTACTACTATGAAAAAGTCTATCACTAAGTCATTGAATTCCAGTGTATGAAATATTAACTCCAAAACTCTGGTTAAAATCCATATAACCAAGGTTCTTTTAAACACACATCTGATTTCCAAATACACACACACAAAAAGATAGAATAGTATAATGAATCTCCAAGGGTTCATCACCTAGGTCAACCACTGTAACATTTTTCCATCAATAAATACTTTGTGAAGCTTGTTAAAATTATGATGAAACTTATGAAAATATCCAAACTATTCAATGGCTTTTGCCCATAATGACGTGACATCATCTTGATTTTGCAAAGTAATGAATTTTCTGGTTTCCAAAGAAAGTATTAAAACTTGAAGTTTTTCTTGGGTCTCTCTGAGAATTTTAAAAAAGCCAATTTTAGAAAGAGAACCTTTGAGAATTCCACAAATATTTGTAACGTAAAAAAGTAGAGACAAACCAGCCGCTCTTTATTTATAAACAATAAGTGCTTTCATATCATTGTTGAAACTAAAGTACATAATTTTCAGTTATGCATAATAAAATATGTAATTAAGCAACATTCCATGGTGGATTAAAGAATTAAAAGCTTCAGGTGCAGAAAAGAATTTGTTGGCATTTTCTCTTTCAAGGTGGTATTTGGAGGTGTTACTTTTCATTTTCCTTTGACATCTTATACACAAATAGACAGAACAGGTGAGAAGCAGAGAAACAAAGAATTGGCTCTACTACAATGGACCTGAAGAACAGAGTGAGCAGAGTGAGGTAGAATATGTGCAACATGCTCACAAAGGCAAAATTAAAAAGGCAGAAATCTTCTTAGCCTGGGGAGAAAAAAAGTCTCTAAATAGGGGCATGAGCTTTAAGAAAAAGAAAAAAAGAACATTCAAATTTAACTGCATTTGGTGATTCCTCTATTTAAGACTACGTTAAATTAATTCACACTCCAATTGGCACAATCCAGTAAACTTATTTTTCAAATGAAGACCTACATCTAATTAATAATTCTATGCTAGAAACACAAGTTCATAGAGACGTTTGGCATGTATCCTATTTTTAAAAGAGGGTAATACATCAAATAAAATCAAACCACTCAAATGTCAGAATGTGTCAGCATGATTCTGAAAATAAATTATTCTACTGAACAGCTAAGAAAAAGTATAACAGAGGAGGAACTCTGCATCTGGGATCAGTAGAACCTTCTACCTGTTGTTGGAAGTGTTTCATGCACTGCTTTAACTGGTTCAACCATCTGTGAGCAAGTAAATTCAATATCATGTTGGTGTTACTCTGAGACATACACACTCGTAAGTTAATAAAGGAATCAGTGACGCCAGACCATGCAGAGGCGTGCTGGGGGTGTCGTGTGGAGTGAGACCCTTATCCCATGGACCGTCCTGATGTGCCGCCCTGGTTTTAGTTTAGTTATTTATTTCTTCTTATTAAAGTGTGGTTGCTTTACGAAATTCTGTTAATTTCTGCTGGACAGCAAAGTGATTCAGTTATACGTGTATATATTAATGCACTCTTTTTGTGTATATATATTCTTTTCCATTGCAGTTGGTTGTAGAGTGTCAAGGATAGTTCTCTGTGCTACACATAGGACCTTGCTGTTCATGGATGTTGCATATAAATACTTTCACCTGCTAACCCCAGCCTCCCTCTCCACACCTCCCCAATCCGTCCATCCCCCGGGGCAACCACCAGTCTCTTCTCTGTGTCCTGAGTCTCTTTCTTGGTGGTGCATTTTATTTTTTTAAGTGTGAATTATTTTATTCTTATAATGACAAGACAGACGACAGTTTTTCATGTCACTGTTATACTTGAGCTGGGGATAACAACACTTCCTCTACTATAAATGCTACTTGAACCTTTTTAAACGTGTTATTTACTGTGCTTGAAATATCTGGGCATGCTTAATAAAATGACCACCCTGGGTTCTGGTGCTGCTGAAGCTCAGATACTTTGGCCACCTGATGCAAAGAGCTGACTCTGACCTGATGCTGGGAAAGATTGAGGGCAGAAGTAGAAGGGGATGACAGAGAATGAGATGGTTGGATGGCATCACCAACTCAGTGGAGATGAGTTTGAGCAAGCTGTGGGAGTTGGTGATGGCAGGGAAGCCTGGCAGGCTGCACTCCATGGGGTTGCAAAGAGTTCGACACAAATTGGTGACTGAACAGCAACAATGAAATGAAAAATTATAAAAATTCCAAATATTTTTACTTAAGCAAAGTATCTAATTTTATACAATGAACAGACAATCTTTCACTTTAGTAATAGAAACAATGAAACTATTTCACTTCTTGACATTTAACAGATATTAACATAAGACTTTAACTCCCCAAGACATGCACTACAAACATAGAGTAGATTCTGTCATCGTTAAGATGGTCTTGGTATCTTATATATTATATTTGCACTTTAAACTAAATCCTATTTACCAAAATAAAAGCAGACTAAGATAATGAACAAGAAGTTCATGAAAAAAGAATACAAACAGTTGGTGACACATTTTAAATATATATTTGTGCAGAAGCTTGGTTACCATTTAGCATCTCCTGGTCCTGCTAAAATATGGACTATTACATTTACTAGTGTGTGTTTTTATACCCCATCTTACTATAAAAAGAATTTGCTGAGACTTTCATATATACTAAAGTGTTGTTTTGTTGCTAAGTTAACGTCTGACTCTTGGCAACCCCAAGGACTGTCCCCTGCCAGGCTCCTCTGTCCTGGGTTTCCCAGGCAGTAATACTAGGGTGAATTGCCTTTCTTTTCTCCAAAGGATCTTCCTGACCCAGGGGTCAAACCTGTGTCTCCTGCATTACAGGCAGACCCTTTGCCACTGAGGGCTTCCCTGGGGGCTCAGACCGGAACCCTCCCACAATGTGCGCGCAGTGCGGGAAGACCTGGGTCGATCCCTGGGTCGGGAAGATCCCCCGGAGAAGGGAATGGCAATCCACTCCAGTACTCTTGCCTGGAGAATCCCATGGACGGAGGAGCCTGGCGAGTTACAATCCATGGGGTCACAGAGTCAGACACGACTGGGCAACTTTCACTTTCACTATTTTTCTTTGCCATTAAGCCGCCTGGCGAGCCGATAATGCAGTGACATGGGATAAAAAAAGAGAATAAAGAACAAAATTCATCCAAAGTTTGTATTAAAAACACAAAATGAAAAGTATATTTGACACTCAGAAATACATATTATGAGAACCTGTACAATTTATTACAGTGAACTACCAAAAGTTTAACAGCTTTATTGAGGTTTAACTGATATACAATAAACTATACGTGTGTGTGCATGCCTCAGCTGTGTCTGACTCTTGGCAACCCTATGGACTGTAGCCACCAGGCTGCAATGTTCATGGGATTCTCCAGGCAAGAGAAGACCCTTTCTCCAAGGGATCTTCCCAACCCAGGGATCCGGCTCGCATCTCTAATGTCTCCTGCGTCAGCAGGAATGTTCTTTCCCACTAGCACCACCTGGGAACTATGTAAAGTGTACAGTTTGATAAAGTTGTACACGTATGCCAAATACAAATAGGACACAGACACAGAAACACCCATAACTCAGAACATGGCACATCCACCCCAGCGGCTTCTGTATGCCTCCTGTAAACTTCCCTCGCTCTCCCCCTTCCCGCTCTCTCCCGTCACTGTCCCCGTGAAACCACTTACTGTTTTCTGTCCCTCTAGATCAGCTTTCATGCTCCAATTCAGTTCAGTTCAGTTGCTCAGTCGCGTCCGACTCATTGCGACCCCATGGACTGCAGCATGCCAGGCTTCCTTGTCCATCACCAACTCCCGGAGTTCACCCAAACCCATGTCCATCGAGTTGGTGATGCCATCCAGCCAGCTCGTCCTCCGTCGTCCCCTTCTCCTCCTGCCCTCAATCTTTCCCAGCATCAGGGTCTTTTCAAATGAGTCAACTCTTCGCATCAGGTGGCCAAAGTATTGGAGTTTCAGCTTCAACATCAGTCCTTCCAATGAACACCCAGGACTGATCTCCTTTACGATGGACTGGATGGATCTCCTTGCAGAGCAAGGGACTCTCAAGAGTCTTCTCCAGCACCGCAGTTCAAAAGCATCAATTCTTCGGTGCTCAGCTTTCTTTATTGTCCAACTCTCACATCCATACATGACCACTGGAAAAACCATAGCCTTGACTAGACGGACCTTTGGTGGCAAAGTAATGTCTCTGCTTCTTAATATGCTGTTTAGGTTGGTCATAACTTTCCTTCCATGGAGTAAGCATCTTGTTCTAGAATTTTATGCAAATAGAATGATTCAGAATGTACTTGCTTTTTTTCTGCCTTCTTTCACTGGGCATGAAAGAAGGATACATTCAGGTTTATCCATGTTCATTCCATTTATTATTGCACAATATAACCTTTGTGCCTATAGTGCAGTTTGTTTGTTAAGCATCTGATGGATATTTGGGTTCTTTCCAGTTTGGGGTTGTCATAGATAAAAATGCTATGAGCGTTTATATGCATGCTTTTTTATAGACATACTTCATTTCTCTTGGGTGAATTCCTAGGGATAAAGTAACTTCTCGTATCATAGGTATTAGTTTAACTTTATAAGAAACTGGCAAACTGTTCCTCACAGGACGTGGACTGTTTCACATTCCCAACCCAGTGCCCGAGGTTTCCTGTTGCCTCACATTCTTGTCATCACGGGATATGGTCAGTGTTTTTCATTTCAAGCATTCTCAGAGGTATGTCATAATATCTCAACATGATTGTAAACTGCGTTCCTGTAATGAATTGCATTAGGCTGAGTATGTGTTCATATGGTTTGCTTCCATATATCTTCCTATAGGATGTGTCTGTTCTTTTACTCAATTTTATTGAGTTCTTCGTTTTCTTATTATTGAGTTTTGAGAGTCTTTCATGTATTATGGTCACAAGCCATGTGTCAGATGTGTGACCTGCAGTCATTTCCTGTCACTCTATGGCTTATATTTTCGTGCTCTTAACACTGTTCTTTAAACAGCAGAAAGAAGTTCTTGATTTTGGTAAATCCAAATTAATTTTCTTTCTTTTAAAGATCTTGCTTTCAGTGTTATATTTGCCTACGTCAAAGTCATAAAAATGTCCTCCTATCTTTTCCTTTAGAAGCTTTACAGTTTTAGGATTTATATTTAAATCCAAGATCCATTTTGAATTAATTTTTTATATGATACAAAGTATCAAGTTATACATCAAAATTGTCTTTACTTTTCACTTTTAAAAAATACGTTTCCCATTATTGCAGTGCCCTTTGTGGAAAAGACCACGGTTCCTCCACTGAATCCCCTTCTAATCTTTGTCAAAAACCAGTTGACCGCGCACATGTGTCTCATTTCTGGATTTTCTGTTTTGTTGCTCTACCAAACTTTTCACCAAAACTACACTGTCTTGATTATGAAAACTCCATAATAAGGCTTCCCTGCTGGCTCAGTTGGTAAAGAATCCACCTGCAATGCGGGAGACCTGGGTTCAATCCCTGGGTTGGGGAGATCCCCTGGAGAAGGAAAAGGCTACCAACGCCAGCATTCTGGCCTGGAGAATTCCATGGACTGCATAGTCCATGGGGTCGCAAAGAGTCAGACACGACTGAGGGACTCTCACTTTCACAAAATAAGTCTGCAGGCAATCTGTATCTTCTAACTGTATCTTCTTCAGAGTCATCCTGATGATGTTGGGGGTCTGATGGGTCTTTTCATTTCTCTTAAGTTTAGATCCAGTTTGTCAGTTTCTACCAAAAAAAAAAAAATGCTGGATTTTGACTGGGATTGCTTGAACTTAATAAATCATTGGAGGAAGAATTGGCATTTTAATAGCACTGCCCCTTTAGACTTGGGAACGGGACGCAGCTCCTCACCCGTTCAGGCTGCCTGTTCTCTCAGAGATATTCATGTGCAGTTTCCTCTGTGCAGCTCTTGCACATTTCTCAGACTTCAGTTCAGTTTCAGCTCACTCGCTCAGTCGTGTCTGACTCTTTGCGACCCCATGAATCGCAGCACGCCAGGCCTCCCTGTCCATCACCATCTCCCGGTGTTCACTCAAACTCACGTCCATTGAGTCAGTGATGCCATCCAGCCATCTCATCCTCTGTCATCCCCTTCTGCTCCTGCCCCCAATCCCTCCCAGCATCAGAGTCTTTTCCAATGAGTCAACTCTTCACATGAGGTAGCCAAAGTACTGGAGTTTCAGCTCTAACATCAGTCCTTCAAAAGAATACCCAGGACTGGCCTCCGCTAGAATGGACTGGTTGGATCTCCTTGCAGACCAAGGGACTCTCAAGAGTCTTCTCCAACACCACAGTTCAAAAGCATCAATTCTTTGGCGCTCAGCTTTCTTCACAGTCCAACTCTCACATCCAAACATGACCACTGGAAAAACCATAGCCTTGACTAGATGGACCGTTGTGGGCAGAGTAATGTCTCTGCTTTTGAATATACTATCTAGGTTGGTCATAACTTTCCTTCCAAGGAGTAAGCATCTTTTAATTTCATGGCTGAAGTCACCATCTGCAGTGATTTTGGAGCCCCCAAAATAAAGTCAGCCACTGTTACCACTGTTTCCCTATTTCCCATGAGGTGATGGGACTGGATGCCATGATCTTCATTTTCTGAATGTTGAGCTTTAAGCCAACATTTTCACTCTCCTCTTTCACTTTCATCAAGAGGCTTTTGAGTTCCTCTTCACTTTCTGCCATAAGGGTGGTGTCATCTGCATATCTGAGGTTATTGATATTTCTCCCGGCAATCTTGATTCCAGCTTGTACTTCTTCCAGTCCAGTGTTTCTCATGATGTACTCTGCATATAAGTTAAATAAGCAGGGTGACAATATACAGCCTTGACGTACTCCTTTTCCTATTTGGAACCGGTCTGTTGTTCCATGTCCAGTTCTAACTGTCACTTCCTGACCTGCATATAGGTTTCTCAAGAGACAGGTTAGGTGGTCTGGTATTCCCATCTCTTTCAGAATATTCCACAGTTTACTGTGATCCGCACAGTCAAAGGCTTTGGCATAGTCAATAAGCAGAAATAGATGTTTTTCTGGGGAACTCCCTTCCTTTTTCCATGATTGAGATGTTGGCAATTTGATCTCTGGTTCCTCTGCCTTTTCTAAAACCAGCTTGAACATCAGGAAGTTCACAGTTCATGTATTGCTGAAGCCTGGCTTGGAGAATTTTGAGCATTACTTTACTAGCATGTGAGATGAGTGCAATTGTGCGGTAGTTTGAGCATTCTTTGGCATTGCCTTTCTTTGGGATTGGGATGAAAACTGACCTTTCCCAGTCCTGTGGCCACTGCTGAGTTTTCCAAACTTGCTGGCATATTGAGTGCACCATTTTCACAGCATCATCTTTCAGGATTTGAAATAGCTCAACCAGAATTCCATCACCTCCACTATTGTCAGATTTAGCCCTAAATAATTACAAGCTTTTTATTCCATTGCATATGATGTTTTTTTTTTAATTCTGACTTCCAGTTATTTATTGCCAGTATAGAGAAACACAACTGATTTTTTTTGTATATCGATCTTTTATCTTGCAACCCAGACTAAGCTCACTTAACAGTTCCAGTAGCTTTTTTTGTAGATTCCATCAGGTTTTCTGTCCAGACCATAATGTTGCCTACAAGTAAAGTGAAGTGAACTTGCTCAGTCGTGTCCAACTCTTTGTGACCCCGTGGACTGTAGCCTGCCAGGCTCCTCTGTCCATGGATTCTCTAGAGTGAAGATGATACTACCCTAATGGCAGAAAGCAAAGAAGAACTAAAAAGTCATCTTGATGAAGGTGAAAGAGGAGAGTGAAAAAGCTGGGTTAAAATTCAACATTCAAAAAAGTAAGATCGTGGCGCCCAATCCCATCACTTCATGGCAATTAAATAGAGAAAACCTGGAAACAGTGGCAGGTTTTCTTTTCCTGGGCTTCAAACTCACTGTAGATGGCAACTGCAGCCATGAAAGTAAGACACTTATTCCTCAGAAGAAATAAAATATATATATATATATATATATATATATATATATAATTGAAATATAGTTGACCTACAATGTTTCATCTGCACATCTGAAGCTCTTGATATTTCTCCCAGCAATCTTGATTCCATCTTGTAGTTCATCCAGCCTGGCATTTCACATGATGTACTCTGGATATATGTTAAATAAGCATGGTCACAAAATACAGCCTTGATGGAGGCCTTCCCCAATTTGGAACCAGGAGCAGTAGCTGCACAGGCACACAAGGGCCTAGAGGAGCTATCTCAATTGAAGGTCAGGAACGGCAGCGGTAAGGACATACCCCTAGTCCAAGGTAAGGAACAGCGGCTGTGCTTTGCTGGAGCAGCCGTGAAGAGATACCCCACGCCCAAGGTAAGAGAAACCCAAGTGAGATGGTAGGTGTTGCAAGAGGGCATCAGAGGGCAGACACACTGAAACCATACTCACAGAAAACTAGTCAATCTAATCACACTAGGACCACAGCTTTGTCTAACTCAGTGAAACTAAGCCATGCCCGCAGGGCAACCCAAGATGGGTGGGTCATGGTGGAGAGGTCTGACAGAATGTGGTCCACTGGAGAAGGGAATGGCAAACCACTTCAGTATTCTTGCCTTGAGAACCCCATGAACAGTAGGAAAAGGCAAAATGATAGGATACCAAAAGAGGAACT
The DNA here is from genome assembly GCF_032405125.1 of Capricornis sumatraensis. Taxonomy (NCBI): domain Eukaryota; kingdom Metazoa; phylum Chordata; class Mammalia; order Artiodactyla; family Bovidae; genus Capricornis; species Capricornis sumatraensis. The sequence continues at coordinate 261,313,972 of NC_091069.1, read as the reverse complement.
CCCCAGGTCAGTAGGTGCCCAATATGCTACTGGAGATCAGCGGAGAAACAACTCCAGAAAGAATGAAGGGATGGGGCCAAAACAAAAACCATACCCAGTTGTGGATGTGACTGGTGATAGAACCAAGGTCTGATGGTGTAAAGAGCAATATTGCATAGGAACCTGGAGTGTCAGGTCCATGAATCAAGGCAAATTGGAAGTGGTCAAACAAGAGATGGCAAGAGTGAACGTCAACATTCTAGAAGTCAGTGAACTAAAATGGACTGGAATGGGTGGATTTAACTCAGATGACCATTATATCTACTACTGCGGGCAGGAATCCCTCAGAAGAAATGGAGTAGCCATCATGGTCAACAAGAGTCCGAAATGCAGTACTTGGATGCAGTCTCAAAAACGACAGAATGATCTCTGTTCATCTCCAAGGCAAACCATTCAATATCACAGTTATCCAAGTCTATGCCCCAACCAGTAACGCTGAAGAAACTGAAGTTGAACGGTTTTATGAAGACCTACAAGATCTTTTAGAACTAACACCCAGAAAAGATGTCCTTTTCATTCTAGGGGACTGGAATGCAAAAGTAGGAAGTCAAGAAACACCTGGAGTAACAGGCAAATTTGGCCTTGGAATGCGGAATGAAGCAGGGCAAAGACTAATAGAGTTTTGCCAAGAAAATGCACTGGTCATAGCAAACACCCTCTTCCAACAACACACGAGAAGACTCTACACATGGACATCACCAGATGGTCAACACTGAAATCAGTTTGATTATATTCTTTGCAGCCAAAGATGGAGAAGCTCTATACAGTCAACAAAAACAAGACCAGGAGCTGACTGTGGCTCAGATCATGAACTCCTTATTACCAAACTCAGACTCAAATTGAAGAAAGTAGGGAAAACCACTAGACCATTCAAGTATCAAGTATCAAGTGAAGTCACTCAGTCGTGTTCGACTCTTTGTGACCCCATGGACTGTAGCCTACCAAGCTCCTCTGTCCATGGGATTCTCCAGGCAAGAATACTGGAGTGGATTGCCATTTCCTTCTCCAGGGGATCTTCCCAACCCAGGGATTGAACCCGGGTTTCCCGCATTGGAGGCAGACTCTTCAACCTCTGAGCCACCAGGGAAGCCCCTAGACCATTCAGGTATGACCTAAATCAAATCAGGTATGACCTAAATCAAATCCCTTATGATTATACAGTGGAAGTGAGAAATAGATTTAAGGGCCTAGATCAGATAGATAGAGTGCCTGATGAACTATGGAATGAGGTGTGTGACATTGTACAGGAGACAGGGATAAGACCATCCCCATGGAAAAGAAATGCAAAAAAGCAAAATGGCTGTCTGGGGAGGCCTTACAAATAGCTGTGAAAAGAAGAGAGGAGAAAAGCAAAGGAGAAAAGGAAAGATATAAGCATCTGAATGCAGAGTTCCAAAGAATAGCAAGAAGAGATAAGAAAGCCTTCTTCAGTGATCAATGCAAAGAAATAGAGGAAAAGAACAGAATGGGAAAGACTAGAGATCTCTTCAAGAAAATTAGAGATACCAAGGGAACATTTCATGCAAAGATGGGCTCGATAAAGGACAGAAATGTCTGGACCTAACAGAAGCAGAAGATATTAAGAAGAGGTGGCAAGAATACACGGAAGAACTGTACAAAAAAGAACTTCACGACCAAGATAATCATGATGATGTGCTCATTATTGATAGAGCCAGACATCTTGGAATGTGAAGTCAAGTGGGCCTTAGAAAGCATCACCACGAACAAAGCTAGTGGAGGTGATGGAATTCCAGTTGAGCTGTTTCAAATCCTGAAGGATGATGCTGTGAAAGCGCTGCTGTCTTCATTTACTTTCATTCTTTCTTTGGTATTCTGTTCTGAAGCAGTGATTTCCAGCACTCTGTCCTCCAGGTCATTCATCTGTTCTGCCTCAGCTCTTCTGCTCTGGATCCTTGTAGTGTCTTATTCATCTCCGTTTCTTTCATCTTTCATTCTTCTAGGTCTTTGGCAAACGTTTCTTGCATCTTCTCAATCTTAGCCTCCACTGTTTTATGGAGATCCTGGATCATCTTCACTATCATTATTCTGAATTCTTTTTCTGGATGGTTGCCTATCTCCACTTCTTTTAGTTCTTTTTTGGGGGGTTTATCTTGTCCCTTTGTCTGGGACATAACTTTATGCTTTTTCATCATGATTAACTTTCTTTAATATGGTTTTTGTTTTAGCCACTGTGAGACTGCTTCTTTGTGCTGCTTCTGTCTGCCTTCTGATAGGTGAGGCTGAGAGGCTTGTGTGAGCTTCTTGATGGGAGGGACTGGTGAGAAAACTGGGTCTTGCCCTTGTAGGCAGGACCTTGCCCAGTTCAGTTCAGTCGCTCAGTCGTGTCCGACTCTCTGCGACCCCATGAATCGCAGCACGCCAGGCCTCCCTGTCCATCACCATCTCCCGGTGTTCACTCAGAATCATGTCCATCGAGTCTGTGATGCCATCCAGCCATCTCATCCTGGGTCGTCCCCTTCTCCTCCTGCCCCCAATCCCTCCCAGCATCAGAGTCTTTTCCAATGAGTCAACTCTTCGCATGAGGTGGCCAAAGTACTGGAGTTTCAGCTTTAGCATCATTCCTTCCAAAGAAATCCCAGGGTTGATCTCCTTCAGAATGGATTGGTTGGATCTCCTTGCAGTCCAAGGGACTCTCAAGAGTCTTCTCCAACACCACAGTTCAAAAGCATCAATTCTTTGGCACTCAGCTTTCTTCACTGTCCAACTCTCACATCCATACATGACCACAGGGAAAGCCATAGCCTTGCATAGACGGACCTGAGTCGGCAAAATAATGTCTCTGCTTTAGAATATACTATCTAGGTTGGTCATAACTTTTCTTCCAAGGAGTAAGCATCTTTTAATTTCATGGCTGCAGTCACCATCTGCAGTGATTTTGGAACCCCCCAAAAATAAAGCCTGACACTGTTTCCACTGTTTCCCCATCTATTTCCCATGAGGTGATGGGACCAGATGCCATGATCTTCATTCTCTGAATGTTGAGCTTTAAGCCAACTTTTTCGCTCTCATCTTTCACTTTCATCAAGAGGCTGTTTAGCTCCTCTTCACTTTCTGGCATAAGGGTGGTGTCATCTGCATATCTGAGGTTATTGATATTTCTCCTGGCAATCTTGATTCCAGCTTGTGTTTCTTCCAGTCCAGCGTTTCTCATGATGTACTCTGCATAGAAGTTAAACAAGCAGGGTGACAATATACAGCCTTGACACACTCCTTTTCCTATTTGGAACCAGTCTGTTGTTCCATGTCCAGTTCTAACTGTTGCTTCCTGACCTGCATACAGATTTCTCAAGAGGCAGGTCAGGTGGTCTGGTATTCCCATCTCTTTCAGAGTTTTCCACAGTTTATTGTGATCCACACAGTCAAAGGCTTTGGCATAGTCAATAAGCAGAAATAGATGTTTTTTCTGGAACTCTCTTGCTTTTTCCATGATCCAGCGGATATTGGCAATTTGATCTCTGGTTCCTCTGCCTTTTCTAAAACCAGCTTGAACATCAGGGAGTTCACAGTTCATGTATTGCTGAAGTCTGGCTTGGAGAATTTTGAGCATTACTTTACTAGCATGTGAGATGAGTGCAATTGTGCGGTAGTTTGAGCATTCTTTGGCATTGCCTTTCTTTGGAATTGGAATGAAAACTGACCTTTTCCAGTCCTGTAGCCACTGCTGAGTTTTCCAAACTTGCTGACATATTGAGTGCAGGACTTTCACAGCATCATCTTTCAGGATTTGAAACAGCTCAACTGGAATTCCATCACCTCCACTAGCTTTGTTCATAGTGATGCTTTCTAAGGCCCACTTGACTTCACGTTCCAAGATGTCTGGCTCTATCAATAATGAGCACATCATCATGATTATCTTGGTCGTGAAGTTCTTTTTTGTACAGTTCTTCTGTGTATTCTTGCCACCTCTTCTTAATATCTTCTGCTTCTGTTAGGTCCAGACCATTTCTGTCCTTTATCGAGCCCATCTTTGCATGAAATGTTCCCTTGGTATCTCTAATTTTCTTGAAGAGATCTCTAGTCTTTCCCATTCTGTTCTTTTCCTCTATTTCTTTGCATTGATCACTGAAGAAGGCTTTCTTATCTCTTCTTGCTATTCTTTGGAACTCTGCATTCAGATGCTTATATCTTTCCTTTTCTCCTTTGCTTTTCTCCTCTCTTCTTTTCACAGCTATTTGTAAGGCCTCCCCAGACAGCCATTTTGCTTTTTTGCATTTCTTTTCCATGGGGATGGTCTTATCCCTGTCTCCTGTACAATGTCACGCACCTCATTCCATAGTTCATCAGGCACTCTATCTATCCGATCTAGACCCTTAAATCTATTTCTCACTTCCACTGTATAATCATAAGGGATTTGATTTAGGTCATACCTGAATGGTCTAGCGGTTTTCCCCACTTTCTTCAATTTGAGTCTGAATCTGGTAATAAGGAGTTCATGATCTGAGCCACAGTCAGCTCCCGGTGTTGTTTTTGTTGACTCTATAGAGCTTCTCCGTCTTTGGCTGCAAAGAATATAATCAAACTGATTTCAGTGTTGACCATCTGGTGATGTCCATGTGTAGAGTCTTCTCGTGTGTTGTTGGAAGAGGGTGTTTGCTATGACCAGTGCATTTTCTTGGCAAAACTCTATTAGTCTTTGCCCTGCTTCATTCCGCATTCCAAGGCCAAATTTGCCTGTTACTCCAGGTGTTTCTTGACTTCCTACTTTTGCATTCCAGTCCCCTAGAATGAAAAGGACATCTTTTTTTGGGTGTTAGTTCTAAAAGGTCTTGTAGGTCTTCATAAAACCGTTCAACTTCAGTTTCTTCAGTGTTACTGGTTGTGGCATAGACTTGGATACCTGTGATATTGAATGGTTTGCCTTGGAGAGGAACAGAGATCGTTCTGTCGTTTTTGAGATTGCATCCAAGTACTGCATTTCAGACTCTTTTGTTGACCATGATGACTACTCCATTTCTTCTGAGGGATTCCTGCCTGCAGTAGTAGATGTAATGGTCATCTGAGCTAAATTCACCCATTCCAGTCCATTTTAGTTCGCTGATTCCTAGAATGTTGACGTTCACCCTTGCCATCTCTTGTTTGACCACTTCCAATTTGCCTTGATTCATGGACCTGACATTCCAGGTTCCTATGCAATATTGCTCTTTACAGCATCGGATCTTGCTTCTATCACCAGTCACATCCACAACTGGGTATTGTTTTTGCTTTGGCTCCGTCCCTTCATTCTTTCTGGAGTTATTTCTCCTCTGATCTCCAGTAGCATATTGGACACCTACTGACCTGGGGAGTTCCTCTTCTGGTATCCTATCATTTTGCCTTTTCCTACTGTTCATGGGGTTCTCAAGGCAAGAATACTGAAGTGGTTTGCCATTCCCTTCTCCAGTGGACCACATTCTGTCAGACCTCTCCACCATGACCCACCCATCTTGGATTGCCCCGCAGGCATGGCTTAGTTTCATTGAGTTAGACAAGGCTGTGGTCCTAGTGTGATTAAATTGACTAGTTTTCTGTGATTATAAAGCTTTAATCCAATTTTCTGCTGATGGGTGGGATTGCACACCCTCCCTGGTAGTTGTTTGGCCTGAGGCGACCCAGCCCTGGGGTCTATGGGCTCTATGGTAGGAATTACGGTGACCTCCAAGAGACTTTACGCCAAAGGGGACCTTCCAGCACTCCAGCCCTATGTGGAGCCCCTGCCGACCCACGCCTCCACCGGAGCCCTCCAACTCTGGCAGCTGGTTCTGGTTCAGTCTCCTGTGGGGTCTCTGCTCCCCTCCTCTGGGTCTTGGTGCACAAAGAAGTTGGTTTGTGCCCTCAGAAGGGGAGTCTCTGTCTCCTCTGGTCCTCTGGAAGTCCTAAAATCAAACCCCAGTGACCGTAAAGTCCAGATCTGCTGGGATCCTTGTCAGATCCCAGGCTGGGAAGCCTGATGTGGGGTTCAGGCCATCACAACAGTGGGAGAACTCCTTTTGGGTTGCTGTCCTCCAGTCTGTGGGTCACCCACCCGGGGAGTGAGTGATCTGATTTTACCACGATTGTGTCCCTTCCACTGTTCTTACTGCCTCTTGTTTGTCTTTGTACATGGGGTATCTCTTTTTGGTGGGTTCCAGCATCCTCCTGTCGATCAACCTGTTGTTCAACAGCTAATTGCAGTTGTGGTTCTCTCAAAGGAGATGAGCACATGTCCTTCTACTCCACCATCTTGAACCAGAAGCCTCTGGAAGAAAATTTATGACAAACTTAGACAGTGTATTAAAAAGCAGAGACATCACTTTGACATAGTCAAAGCTGTGGTTTTTCTAGTAGTCATGTACGGATGTGAGAGTTGGACCATAAAGAAGGCTGAGCAGTGAAGAATTGATGCTTTTGAGCTGTGGTGTTGGAGAAGACTCTTGAGAGTCCCTTGGACTGTAAGGACATCCAACTAATCAAACCTAAAGGAAATCAACCCTGAATATTCATTGGAAAGACTGATGCTGAAGCTGAAGCTCCAGTACTTTGGCCACTTGATGTGAAGAGTCAACTCATTGGAAAAGACACTGATGCTATGAAATATTGAGGGTGGGAGGAGATGTGTACAGCAGAGTATGAGATGTTTGGATGGCATCACCAACTCAATGGCCATGGGTTTGAGCAAACTCCAGGAGATAGTAAAGGACACTGAAGCCTGGTGTGCTGCAGTCCATGAGGTGGCAAAGAGTCAGACATGACTTGGCAACTGAACAACAAGTAGGGGCAGTTTTATTTCTTCCTTCTAACCTAAATACCTTCTTAATTTCCTTTATTTTATTTTATTTTTTGATGGTCCAGTTCAATATTGAACTGAAATTGTATGAAGAAGTATGCTTACTTTATTCCTGAGCTTTATGTGTGAGCACTGTCCAAGGCCCTTTACATGACAAACCCAATCTATATAACAACCGTATAAGGTAGATACTAAGATGCATTCCTATTGTTACATTACTGATAATTAAACTGAGGCACAGGGAGCCCATGTTACTGGCCACAGTCAGTAGATCTCCCAACAACTCTTTCAACTCTTAAAATTCAGCTGCCACGGGGATGACCCAGAGGGATGTTGTGGGGAGGGAGGTGGGAGGGGGGTTCATGTTTGGGATCGCATGCACACCCGTGGTGGATTCATGTCAATGTATGGCAAAACCAATACAGTATTATAAAGTAAAATAAAGTAAAAATAAAAAGTTAAAAAAAAAATGCAGCTGCCGTTTTGGCCTTGACATTCACTGTTTTATCCCTACCTACCACCAGGGTGATAGCTTTAAGACTGAATTCTTGATTAGGTGGTTAGACTATGCCACAACATTCTATTTGACCAAAGTGAAGTTGAAGTATGGAAAGGGAATAGGAGGGCTGTGCAAGAAATAAAAGAACGTGAAGGAGAGAAAAGAGCTAGGAGAGGGAAGAGGGACACAGGAAGAGAAGGAGGAGGATGGGGGGGGGGGCGGAAAGTGGAAGACTTTGCTGACAAGTGAGATTACTCAAAGGGAAAAACGTCTTCTGCATATTTCCATGTTGTGAGTAGAAAAAAAAAGTCAGGAACCATTGTGGGAAAATGACATCTTTTAGTGATTCTAGAAACACTGCCTATTTTTAAGTTTGGTGATTCTAATAAGTGCTCTAATTTTTGAAGAAGAAAATATATTTTATATATAATATCAGAGGGGGGCAACCAACAGAATCAGTGCGCTGGATCGGTGATTGGCAAGCTATGACCCATGGGTCAAGTCTGCTCTGCTACCTGTATTGTAAATAAAGTTTTATTGAAACATAGACATGCCCTTTCTTTTAGATATTATCTATGGCTCATTTTATGCTATAGCAGTAGAATTAGAATGGTTGGGAAAGAGACCAAAAGGCTCCTAAGTCTAAAATATGAATATTTACTCTCTAGTCCTTTACAGACAGTATTTCTCAACCTCTGCCCTGGATCATTAAGCTATCCCTAGGTTTGCCAAAGTAAGAATTATAGCAACTTTCTGGACAACTTGTGTCAAAACAAAATAATCACTTTAATATTTCAGAAGAGTTGGAGCACATATTAAATAGAAAACTCTTCTGTTCTCAATCCCATGTTTTGGTTGATGTGTATGAAGAACCCAATTCTTTCCTTCTACTAATTATCTCATTGGGCCACACAAGAGCACAGGACTGGAGATCCTATACCCAGCTACTCACCAGTAACGGTGCTATAAATTTAGAAAATTATTGACTAGAAATTTCACCCCTTCTTGATAAACTAAAGAAGTGTTAATATTCTTGGCAAAATTGTTTTTGCACTAATTGCCGTATCCATCTGCTCTGTGAGATTGATTAGGCTGTGAGAGCACTTGCTCTCTCCTGCAGTCCATGCTTCCTGGCCCTGCAGAAAGCTCGATCTGTCTTATATCCATCCTGGGAGGGATGTGCCACTGATAACTGTAAACTTTTCCTTTGGGGATTTGAGATTCAGTGAGCACTGCATTTGGATGGATGGCTGTTTGGGAAATCTTTCTGTCTAGAGAGAGAACTGTGTTGAAGTACACCAGCACAACAGGGGTGTCAATGATTTCTTCTCACATAGAGAACCTTCCCTGTTTCAGAGAGGCTCCCGTGTTTCTAAGGGCCTGGTGGCTGAGCACCAGATCCTGGAGAAATGTTCTACTCATCCCTGGAGAACTGAGGAGGAACAGAGGACCCTGCCCATGGCCCCCTCAAACCGCGGGCTCACAAATCCTCAGAGAGTGAGGAATGCTGTCAGTGTGTCCAAATCTGTCGAGATTGGACCCAATATTTTATTTATTTAGTGATTTAAAAAAAAAAACCTATCACAACAGCCTCTGGGTTAAACAAAAAAATGGGGGAAAACTTAAGCATTTAACAGAACCAGCAGCAAGCTCCTGCTGTCACAGTGCTCCTCAGGGGCCTTATTGCAACATCCTGTTGTGTATGTATCCCAGAACCTGGGTATATGTGGTGCAATGTCCTACATGAGACAAGCAACTTGATTTCACAGGTCAAGTGTGAAAAGATGCCTTTCTCTGCAAACCCATAGAATAAATTTGAAAAGAATTTCACTCAACAAAATTTTATACTCTCTTTACTATGGGCCAGTTATTGTGAGTTTAAAATCACCATTGTCATACGTGGGAACAAGAGCAGGAGTTTTCACACACTGGTCTCTCAGTGGGTACTTATGTAAAATTGACTTTTTATAGGGCCAGAGTGAATTAAGAAAAATGAAAAAAAAAACTGGAGGTGAAATTTGTATAATGCTATTTTTATACATCTTAAAGGACTGTGTCAAAGAATTGATGCTTTTGAACTGTGATGTTGGAGAAGACTCTTGAGAGTCCCTTGGACTGCAGGGAGATTCAACCAGTCCATCCTAAAGGAAATCAGTCCTGGGTGTTCATTGGAAGGACTGAGGCTGAAGCTGAAGCTCCAGTACTTTGGCCACCTGATGGGAAGAGCTGACTCACTTGGAAAGACCCTGATGCTGGGAAAGATTGAGGGCAGGAGGAGAAGGGGATGACAGAGGATGAGATGGATGGATGGCATCACCAACTCAGTGGACGTGAGTTTGAGTAAACTCTGGGAGTTGGTGATGGACAGGGAAGCCTGGTGTGCTGCAGTCCATGGGGTCACAAAGAGTCAGACGCAACTGAACTGAGCTAAAAGGACTGCAACTTCTGAGACATTTTGTTTCTTCCTTGGTTGTGATAAATTATGAGTAGATGCTTTTGTTTTATGCTGTTTTTGATTTTAAGCAATCTTATTGAGACCACCTTTAAAAATCTGATTTCATTTTGTTTTACATATCCATGAAATCTAGAACTTAGGAACCCTTGAATTTAATCAGAAATTCTCACATCTTTTGGTCTCAGGAATTCTTCATACTTGTAAAGGTTATTGAGACTTCCACTTTCACAAAAATAGAATAGACATACTTTATCTTATTCCTCTTACTAAGTACAACTAAAACCCTTGGAAATTATGTATAAAACAAACACTGGAAAACTCCACAAACCAGCAAGAAGGCAGACCAACCAGCCAGGGACCCCAGGACCCAAGGAACAGCATACTGCTAAGTTCCTTGAGTTTCTTTTCTGCCTCATATATCACGAACTTGGAGCTGAAGAAGCCAGCAGCCCAGAAATGCCAATGGACACAAGGAAAAGAACCCCCTGCCCCAACCTACTTTCGCTGGAAGAAAAGAAGAGAAAAAGAAAATGGGTGGGCTAGCAAGACAGAAAAGTTTTAGGTAACAACCACCCTACTCCAGCCATACACCACAGGAAATGCTATGCCCTGCCCCTGCCCAGGCCAGCAAAGCTGAGAGAAGAGCCTAGATTTCCACTCTCAAAAGACCACAACAAGATGCCCCAGCCTCCCCAGAGGGCTGGTGTCAGAGAAGGTCAAGAGGACAATCAAGAATTTTATCACTGCCCAGTGATGACACAACCAACCCATTCCCCAAAATGGCACCACAGAGGCCCCTTGAGGACCAATAGCAAGGTCCCCCTACTTCTCTCAGCCAGGGCGACATCCCTGTCGTCCCACCAGGGAGCTGGACGTCCCACTCCTCAATGCGAAGAACGCCTCCAGGCTGTCTTACTGCACTCTCTATTTAATGTTCTACCTGTCATGTTTTCTTTCTATGAAGCTACATTTTAAAGTCTGTCTGACAAATACATATTGAACAGCTCCTATTCTATTTTGGATTCCCCTGAGAGCAGACACTAGGACGTAGTCTCTAGCAGTGTCTGTGGGAGAAGAGTTGAGGAGCCATCAAAGTGAGGCATGAAAGGGGAAAACCCCAGTGAAGTGAGTGTTAACCAGTGGATTACAAGGAAAGCAACCAGGGCTGAGTCCCATTAGAGGCTCAGAGGAGCCATGTAGAATGAAGTGCAGAATTGCCCGCCTCGGGCTGGGGAGGCTGAGGCAGCTGTCCACTGATTCCTCCCTCTCACCAGTGCCAAGTTGGTTTTGGGTCTGTTCAATCTCCTTCACTAACTATTTTATAACATAATTTTATTAGCAAAGTGTTTTCAAACTTAACAAGAAATCCAAGGACGACTACTACATGAGTGGGGTAGAATAAGCGAACTGAACATATTCCAGAGAACTGCTTACCTGGGAGCAGTAATAAACCACATATTGATTATAGCCATGGCTTTTGTGACATTGCCCAGAGAGGAATGCCCTGGGTGCTTTCAGGAGAGTCATTCATAGTAAAATTTCAGAGCAATGGATTGGGATGCTCAAGCCCTTGAACAGAGGTTCTCTAACAGGGAAATTATGGTACAGTAGAGAAAGTTTGTCTTTTTTTTTTTTTTTCCCATGCTGAGAACTCCATATTAGGAGGCTACTGCTGCTAAGTCGCTTCAGTCGTGTCCGACTCTGTGTGACCCCACAGACAGCAGCCCACCAGGCTCCTTTGTCCCTGGGATTCTCCAGGCAAGAACACTGGAGTGGGTTGCCATTTCCTTCTCCAATGCATGAAAGTGAAAAGTGAAAGGGAAGTCGCTCAGTCGTGTCTGACTCTTAGCGACCCCATGGACTGCAGCCTACCAGGCTCCTCCATCCATGGGATTTTCCAGGCAAGAGTACTGGAGTGGGGTGCCATTGCCTTCTCTGATATTAGGAGGCTACTAGTTTGCATATTAAAGCCCCAACACTGTGCATCATCATACCTTCCAGGACACCTTATGACTTGTGAAAAATAAACCATGAATAGACAAGCCTGCAATGAGGAAAATACTACTATAGAGAAAATTTTCTCCCTGGGGCACCCTTCCCAAACTCTTATTTCTGAGACCGTTTCATTATTGTTTCAGAAATTTTATCCAATCATGAAGTTTCCCTTCCTATTGGCTGAAATGAATGAAGTAAGAGTAGGGTGGAATGGGAAATTCTATTCATAAACTGAAGTACGTTATCCACATGACTCCCCAAACAATAAGCTTCTAATATTTGAAATATTTCTTTCAAAATTTCCAACTGACTATAAGTATGCAAAACAAGTTGATGTTCGTTATGAACATGCTGGGAGAGCATCTTGACCAGTGGTATTGAGGCAACATATTGACCTGATTTTAATCTATCCAGTAAGCATTTCTACATTTAGAACTTTTGTTTCACTGGAATAGCAGTTGCTGATTAGATAACCAGTCAAAAATCCAAGGGTAGTTAAATTTGAGAAAATCAAATTTATACAAAGTATATGTTCAGACATAATGCAATTAAACTAGAAATCAGGAGCAGAAAGATAATAGGAAAAACTCCCAAAACTAACAAAGTAAACAACTTACTTCTAAATAACCCATGGGCCGATGAAGGAGTATCAAAAGATAATAGAAAATATTATGAAGTGAACAAAAACTCACATACAACATATCAAAGCTTGTAGAAGCAGCTAAAGCAATGCTCAGAAGGAAATTTAGAGCATGAATGCTTATAATATAAAAGAGAGAAAGCCTTAGAGAAATAGCTTGAGTTACCTCCTTTAGAAACGAAATAGAGAAGAGAAAATAAACCCAGCTGAGTGGAAGAAGGAAAATGATATGAAGCAGAACTCGAAGCAGAAAAGCAGTAGACAAAGCCAAAAATTGATCCTTTGAAAATATCAGTAAAAAAAAAATTTAAGTCTAGCAAAATGGCAAAAAAAGAAGAAGACACGAATTACTTACGTCAGGAATAAAGGGGATGATATCACCACAGATGCAGAAGGTACAAGGTGATAAGGGAATGCTGTGAGCACCTCTGTGTACATGAATTCTGCAGTCGAAATGGACCAATACCTCAAAACTGGCAAACTGCTAAAGCCTCCCCCCCATAATGAAACAGATAACCTAAATAGCCCTGTAATTATTTTTAAAAATAAGTTCCGAGTTTAAAAAAATATAGATCCGATGATCTCACTGATAAATTCTGCTAAGTATTTAAGGAAGAAATGACACTAAATTTACACAAACACTTCCACAAAATAGAAAAGGGAGAGATGCTTCTCAATTCACAAGGCTAGCATTATCTCATAAAAACCAGGGCATTACAAAAGACTGCACACCGATATTTCCCAAGAACACAGACAAAAAAACCCCTCAAAAATACCAAATTGAGTCCAGTACTATGTAGACAGAACAATGCATCGTGAACACACAGAGTTATCCAGAGGCTCCAGCACTGCTTCAGTAAGTGGGACTCAATCCGTGCAACTCACCGCAGTAACACTGTAAGGGGGAAACCTGCTCGATACTCTCAACATGCAGAAAAATTTGAAAAAATCCTGCTCTTAACAAACTATGAGTAGAAAGTAATTTCCTCGATTTGATAAAGGGCATCTACAAAAAATATATGTAAAGCTAACATCATTCTAATACTGAAAGGATGAATGATTTCCCCTACTATCAGGAAAAGACAAGGATATCCTTTCTAACCACCCCTAATTTTTGTAATAAGGCAAGAAAAAGAAATTGAGAGAGAGAGAGAGAGAGAGAGAGAGAGAGAGAGAGAGACTATACTCTTCCTGCTTGCAAATAACACGATTTTAATTTTTCACATGATAATTCCAGGGAACCTACCAAAAAACTTCTAGAAATATTAAGTGAGGCTAGGAAGGCCACAGGAACTAAAGTCAACAGCTAAAAGTCAATCCACTTTCTATAGACAAGCGATGCAGTGCTGGAAAGAGAAATTTGAAAGCAAGATTATTGACAACAGTGTTGAATAGATGAGATCATCTGGAAGTTGCTCCTGGCCAGTACAGTCAGACACAGTCTGAACAGAAGACGTGCCTGGGAAAAACTTCTGCTTCGCTTCCCTTTTCCTTTATTCAGACAGTCCGATTGTCTTTTGAAGGCAGACACCTTTGAGGGAGCTGAGAGAGCTTCGTGAATAATGTAAAGCAGAAGAAACAAAGATTTAAAGAAACTTCTCTGGCTTTTAAAAATCTGCTACATAATGGTCTTGCTGTCTCACTCCTAGATATTTATGCAAGAGAGATGAAAGCATGTAGCCACATATAGACCTGTGCACAAACGTTCATAGCTGTTTATTCCTAATAGTGCTAAGCTTTAAAAAACCTAACTGGCTGTCAGTTGGTGAATGGATAAGAAAAAAAAAAATTGTGGCATAGCCACAATATATACTGTGGAATACTACTTAGCAAGAAGAAATGGATTATATTTTACAGTGTGAATTAATTGCAAAAACGTAATACTGAATGAAAGAAGTCCCACACGAAGTTTGGTTCCATTTATTTATGCCTACAACAGGAAAAATCAACCTGCAGTGACAGAAAGCAGGTTAGTGGTTACCTGAGGCAGTGTTTCAGGGTATTGAGTATAATGGGTCATGAGAGGTGAGGGGGGAGCCAAAAGGTAAATAAATCTGTCAAGTCTCATTGAAATTGGTCTACTTCAAGTAGGTGCTTTTTAATTTTGGTAAATGATCTATCACCCTTCATGAGTCACAGCCTTGTCATGGTGAAGGAGCTTGCAAACTCAATAAAGCTATGAGCCGTGCCATGCAGGGCCATCCAAGACAGGTTATAGCAAGAGTTCTGATAAAACGTGGTCCATCGGAGGAGGAAATGGCAACATACTGCAGTATTCTTGCTGCAAGAACACCATGAAGAGTGTGAAAGGGCTAAAAGATATGACATCAGAAGATGAGCCCCCAGATCAGAATTGTCCTCTATGCTGCTGGGGAAGCGTAGAGGGCAATTACTAACAGCTCCAGAAAGAATGACGCAGCTAGGCCAAAGAGGAAATGACAGGCAGTAGTGGGTGTATTGGTGGTGAAAGTAAAGTCTGATGTGGTAAAGAATAAAATTGCACAGGAACCTGGAATGTTAGGTCCATGAATCAAGTTAAACTGGACAGAGTCAAGCAGGAAATCACAAGATTGAACACTGACCTCTTAAGAATCCGTGAACTAAAATGGATGGGAATGGTTGAATTTAGTTCAGACGGTCCAACCATTATACTACTAGTGTGGACAAGAATGGGAAGAAATGTCATGGTCCTCATAGTCAACAAAAGAGTCTGAAATGCAGTACTCAGATGCAATCTCAAACATAACAGAATGATCTCAGTTCATTTCTAAGACAAGCCATTCAAATCTGAAAAACTCAGCAGTGGCCACAAGACTGGAAAAGGTCAGTTTTCATTCCAATCCCAAAGAAGGGCAATGCTAAAGAATGCTCAAAGTACTGTACAATTGCACTCATCTCACATGCTAGCAAGGATATGCTCAAAATCCTTCAAGCTAGGCTTCAACAATATGTGAACTGAGAACTTCCAGAGTTACAAGCTGGGTTTAGAAAAGGCAGAGGAACCAGAGATCAAATTGCCAACATCCGTTGGATCATGGAAAAAGCAAGAGAATTCCAAAGAAAATATCTACTTCTGCTTCATTGACGAGGCTAAAGCCTGTGACTGTGTGGATCACAACAAACTGTGGGAAATTCTGGAAGAGATGGGAATACCAGACCTCCTGAGCTGCCTCCTGAGAAAACTATATGCAGGTTAGGAAGCAACAATTAGAACTGGACATGTAACAACAGACTGGTTCCAAATCAGGAAAGAAGTACATCAAGGCTGTATATTGTCACCCTGCTTATTTAACTTATATGTAGAGTACATCATGAGAAACGCTGGGCTGGAAGAAGCACAAGCTGAAAGCAAGATTGCCGGGAGAAATGTCAACAACCTCAAATATGCAGCTGATACTGTCCTAGTGGCAGAAAGTGAAGAGGAACTAAGGAACCTCTTGATGAAGGTATAGAGGAGAGTAAAAAAGCTGGCTTCAAACTCAACATTCAAAAAACTAAGGTCATGGCATCTGATCTCATCACTTCATGGCAAATAGATGGGGAAACAGTGGAAACAGTGAGAGATTTTTTCCCCCCCTTGGGCTCAAAATTACTACAGACTGTAACTGCAGCCATGAAATTAAAAGATGCTTTCTCTTTGGAAGAAAGCTCTAACAAACCTAGTCAGTGTAATAAAAGGCAGAGATATCACTTTGCTGACAAAATTCTGTATAGCCAAAGCTATGGTTTTTCCAGTAGTGATGTATGGATGTGAGAGTTGGACCATAAAGATGGCTGAGTGTCAAAAAACTGATGCTTTCAAATTATGGTGTTGGAGAAATTTTGAGAGTCCCTGAGACAGCAAGGAGATCAAACCAGTTAATCCTAGAGAAAATCAACCCTAAAATCACTGAAAGAACTGATGCTGCAGTTGAAGCTCCAATACTCTGGCCACTTGATGTGTAATACAGACACGCCAAAGAAGACTGTGATGCTGGCAAAGACTGAAGACAAAAACAAGGGGCAGCGAAAGATGAGATGGTTAGATAGCATCACTGACTCAAGGGACATGAATCTGAGCAAACTCCCGGAGACAGTGGAGGACAGGGGAGCCTGGCATGCTGCAGGCCATGGGGCTGCAGAGAGTGGGACATAACTTAGCGAGCTGTATCTCATTCAGTTCAGTCACTCTGTCGTGTCCGACTCTTTGCGACCCCACGTATCTCATTATGACTGATTGAAAAGCAAAAGAACAACCATTTTTCTTTACTATCTTATACTTGCCTTCCCTGGAGAAGGAAATGGTATTTCCCACCCGACTCCAGTATTCTTGCCTGGAGAATGCCGTGGACAGAGAAGCCTGGGGGGCTACAGTCCAAGGGGTCGAGAGAGTTGGACACAACTGAGCGATTATCACTCACTCACATTGACCTACCTTAGAATTTTCTTTGTTTCATTCCTTCTTTCTTTCATTCTTCTCTCTTCTCCACTTTCTTTTTTTCAGCCCTCACATTCTGGTACTAAGGAAAGCAATACTCTGGTCAATATCCTGGAATACGAGAAGGCTCTGAGTGCATGCTGCAACTATTCGGAGTGAGCAGCGCTGAAAACACATGCAGTCAACCAGCTGAAGGCATCAGTCACGTGCACGTATTTCTAAAACAAGCTCAAGTTCAGTATTAAACTAGTGGAGAGGCTCCCTGCAGTGGCCCGGCTGGCAGAAGACAAAGCTCTTAGTGTCCCAAGGCTGCAGGGGAGGAGACATGAAATGGAGACAGAGGTAATTATTGCCAACGGCAGCTATGCTGATTGAACCATCGTCATAGAAAAAAACTAAGAAAGACAGCGCTTCCTCTTAATATCAGGTTCGGCCTCACCACCGGGTGAAAGGGAGTGAGAGGGGGACTTCCTCTCCTGGGACTGTAAGGCCCTGCGCCAGCGTTAGTCACTCTCAGTGTCCGACTCTTTGCGACCCCGTGAACTGTAGCCCGCCAGCCTCCTCTGTCCATGGAATTCTCCAGGCAATAATACGGGAGAGGGTAGCCAGTCCCTTCTCCAGGGGATCTTCCAGCTCCAGGGTGGAACCCAGATCTCCCACATAGCAGGCAGATTCTTTACCATCTGAGCCACCAGGGAATAAGTATGACCTTTGGTTTTGTTTAGCTTTTTAAAAAAATTACTATTTTTAAAAAACTGGAGGATAGTTGCTTTACATGTCGTGTTGGTTTCTGCCATACAACAACGCGGATCAGTCAGAACTGAATATATATACGTCCCCTTCCTCTTGAGCCCCCCTTCCAGCCCTCCTCTCGTCCCACCCTGCTAAACCATCACAGAGTGCCAGGCTGGGCTCCCTGTTACACAGCAGCTTCACTAGCTGTCTGTTTTACACAGAGTACTGCATACAGCGCTTCTTTCTCCATTCATCCCACCACTCCTTCCCCCAGCTCTGTCCACACGTCCTTTCTCTCGGTCTGTCTTTCCGTTCCTTCCCTGCAAATAGGTTCATCAGTACCTATTTTCTCGATTCCATATATATATATATATATATATATATATATATATATATATATACATATATACATATATATACACACACATTAATGTATTTTTCTCTTTCTGACCTGGGCTTCCCTGGTGGCTCAGAGGTTAAAGCGTCTGCCTCCAATGCGGGAAACCTGGGTTCGATCCCTGGGTTGGGAAGATCCCGTAGAGAAGGAAATGACAACCCACTCCAGTATTCTTGCCTGGAGAATCCCATGGACAGAGGAGCTTGATAGGCTACAGTCCACGGGGTCACAAAGAGTCGGACACGACTGAGTGACTTCACTCAGTCTGTATAACGGGCTCTAAGTTCATCCACCTCACTTCCAACTGATTCACATTTGTTCCTTTTTACGGCTGAGTAATATTCCATTGTATAGACATACTGAGACTTCTTTATCCATTCATCTGTTGATGGATGTCTAGGTTACTTTCGTGTTCTGGCTATTGTAAATGATGCTGTAATGAACATTGGGGTGCATGTGTCTTTTTGAATTGTGTTTTCTCAGGGCACCTGCCCAGTGGTGGGATTGCTAGGTCATATGTAGTTTTATTCCTTGTTTTTAAAGAAATCTCCATATCATTCTTGCAGCAGCTGTGTCAATTTACATTGCCACCAAGTGTGCAAGAATATTCCCTTTTCTCTGCATCTTCTCCAGCATTTATTGTTTGCAGATTTTTTTGATGATGGCCATTCTGGCTGGTGTGAGGTGATACCTCATTGTAGTTTTGATTTGCATTTCTCTAATAATAAGCAATGTTGAGCATCTTTTCATGTGTTTATTTGCTATCTGTATTTCTTCTTTGGAGAAATGTCTGTTTAGGTCTTCTGCCACCTAATTTCTTTCCTAATGTGAATTTTATTTGGATCAATGAATAATTATTCCTTGAGAGAGGAAAGCCTCTGCTTGAGTCATTGGGATAATACTCTTCCTTTATTTATTTTTAAACTGTAAATAGCAGAACTCTTCCACAGGACAATCCATGAAACAGCTAAAACTTCAACACAACAGTCACGGAGCGCCCGAAGGAGACTGGCTTCTGCCCAGAGCGTCACCGAGTCCCTCGTGAAAGCACATGAAGGTCTGCCTGTAGCCCTCGGCCGTCTCACCTGACTCCCTCCCAGCTCCGAGAGCCAGGTGCTTCTTGAAGCGTCATCACTTCTTCCAGAGCACCGTCTCTCTGCATTTCTTGGAGTCTATCATCAACCAAATCCTTCCCAGCTAGTCACTAAATAAAGATCTTTGTGATTTTCAATGAGACTCCTGGTGCCTTAGCAGTGAATGTTGTTCTCAGAGTTTGCCACCTAGATTCCAAGTCAAATCAGAAAAATACCCTTTACACTCATTAAAAAGCATCAGTCCTTGGAGGGATACGTGTGCACATTGGTGTATGTATAAAAAGACTTGCATCAGTGGGGAGAGTGTGGAGCGGTGGGAAGGCTGGGATGAAGCCATCTGGAGCATTTATACTGAAATAGCTATTTCTTGGAGATTTAATGAAAGCATTGCCTGTTGACAACATACACTGTTCTATCTCTACTGAGAAATGACTTCGTTCTTAACTCCACATAGAAAAAAAAATGTATCAGTATCTTTTAATTTTGTTTAAATGATAGGAATTTAAGACATAAAATAATTCCTTCAGACTTAGGGCCATGAAAATTTGGCCTTTGATATTTTCAGTTTTAAAACAATGAATTCTAAAAAACAAGAAACAGGGATTGACAGGTATGGTCAGTGGAAAGCTTGAATGATGCTGACCAAATTCTATTCCAAAAAGTTCCTTTAAATATGATGCAATCTTTCATACAAGTCATGAAGTTTCCATCAGTGGAGCTGTAATATTTCCAAGATTAAAAAAATGGTAATAATCCAAAGCTGATTTCACATAGTAAGTCAATGTATCCACATAACTGTGACATCTAATGTGACTTTTGCTCTGATTTTTTGAAGTTATTATGCTGAAAGAAGTATACAAAAAGTTAAAACACAGCCATGTCACACAGAAAATAATTTTACTTGTTATTGGGAATTTTTTTCAGTATAAACATATATTGTGATTGCAGTTCTAAAACATATTGTTTTACAGTTAACGATAAAGGTCATTTTCTCTGGTTTTATTTGGGCACCAACTCCAGGACCCTTTATAAGGAGGAAAAGGGCTAGACAGTGTGGGTGAAAGGCAAGTGAATGTAGGGGCCTTCCCTGGCCGGCCAGGCCTTAAGACTCCGCACTTCCACGGCAGGAGGCGCTGGTTTGATCCCTGGTGGGGGAAGTAAGATCCCTGTGGCACCGGGTGCAGCCAAAAATGTTTGGTTTTGTTTTGTTTTTAAAGAGCAAGTGGGGGCCGGGGAAATATTCCAGAGGCTCAGTCCAGAAGGCATGGTGGTTGGGTGGATGTGGATAATGGACGGGTGAAGACGGCCAAGTCCAGCTCATTTCTGCTTTATCTGCCTGTTTTCCTTCTGCCTTGGAGGCAAGGTGGGTTTGACTGCCATTTACCGAGTGGACAACCTGGGTTGTAGTGGGTGTGAAATGACTTCCAGTCCACTTTTTTATGGCAAATATGAACTTGGGAAGCGTTTCTTCCACCGCCCGAACCCACAGCCCCGCTGTCGCGGAGAGTGCGGTGGCTCCACGCCGCCTGCAGGCCCGGATCGCGCCAGGGTTCTGTGCGGCCCCTTCTTTCAGCGTCTGTGTGGCAGCTGTTGCCTAAGGGTTTGGGGTTTGATCCACACTGCTCACCTGAACCCGTTTCCGGTCAGGTTTCTCGTCTGATTTCCGGTTCCCGGCAGTGAGAGGGAGAGCAGCGCCGGCTTCCAGAAGCGCGGATGCGATTCACCTGGGAGCCTGCTTTCCTCCAGCCCTCGCTCCCCAGTGGCTTGGGCAGCTCCTTACATCCCCAGAGGGGCGGCCGTACAAGCGCTGCTGCTCAAACTGTTCTGTTTTTTTTTTTTTTTTTCTGAGCAGCTCCCTAATTGTAGAATTATTCTGGTGCAAAAGTGCAGCTGTTCGGTCAGGGTGTCCTCGTGCTCGCCTGCGATCGCCCAGTAGCGCTCGTGGGGCCGTAGGGAGGAGAACAGGGGCAGAAGCCTCTGGCGGAGGAGCCTTCTCCCCCAGCGATGGGCGGTCGCGACGGGGCCTTTCAGTGTCACCCCAGCAGCCAAGTCAAGGGGTGTTACACTGCAGTTAGGTCTGGGCTTTCTTCCTGCCCTCTCCTCTCTGTCTGCAGCAGTCGCGTCGTTGATCTTTCGCTGGTTTGGAGCGCGCTACTCCTCTAGCAAGAGACACTGTCCTGTACGCTGCTGGCTCGCGGCATTATTAGCAGTTCGCACAGTCAACCCATGTTAAGTAAAATATTTGGCAAAGAGAGACTCCTCTGAGCATGATTTCCCCCAAACAAAACACAACCCGAAAAAGGAAGAGCCTGTGGTGGGAAGCTCTGAGAAATGTGGTTCTGGACGGGCCGAACGTGAGCCGCTTGGAGACCCAACAGGCAGTGATACGTGTGCGTCTGTGCGCACGTGTGCGGAAGTCAGACAGTCGACACGGATTTGTGGGGACCACTGGCAGAATTAGGAAGCGAAATATGGAGGAAGACCGGGAGAGCACATTGATAATGAAGGGGAGAGGTCTAGCAGAAAAACCCTGAAGTCAGAGCTTTGAAAATTAGGGAGAGAAAGTTAAACCCAAGAGACGGAAGAATGTTCTAGAAGCAGGAGAAAACTAGAAGAACCTGGTGTGACAGAAGCCGACAGAGAGAATTTTAGGAGCAAAGAAAGAGAGGGTATGGGTGTCCTGGCCCGCAAGCCTCTGGTTCCCACATGCCCTTCCCTACATGACGAGCGGTGTGGGCGAGAGGAATTGTCTGTTTCCTGTGAGGAAGCCAAGGGTGCCAGGTCCATCCTCCTGACCTGGGCAGACAGATCTAGCTGGGCCAGGAGAATCTCTTCTTTGACTTACAGTTGTTTAAAGATCTATGTTATGGAAGCATAGCTAGCTTACAATGCCGTGTTGGTCCCTGGTATACAGCAGCGATTCAGGTTTTCGTACACATGTGTGTATATATACATATGTATTTCTTCTTCATACTGTTTTCCATTGCGGTCTATCACAGGATATTAAGTATAGTTCGCTGAGCTACCCAGTAGGACCTCGTTGTGTGTCCAGTCTGCAGATAACAGTGCGCGTGTGCTCATCTCAGCCTCCCCGTCCATCCCTCCCCACCACCCTCCCCTGTGGCCACTGCAAGTCTCTTCTGTGTCTGAGTCTGCTCCTCTTTCACAGACATGTGCATTTGTGCCGCATTTTACTCTCCACTTGTGCGTGGGGTCATACGATGTTTGTCTCTCTTCAGGACTTACTTCACTCAGTGGCCATCTCTAGCTCCGTGCATGTCGTTTCATTCTCTTCTGTGGCTGAGTAGTATTCCACTGTGTGTGTGTGTGTGTGTGTATACACTGTGTGTGTGTGTGTGTGTATACACACTACATGTTCTTTATCTTTTCATCTGCCAGTGGGAATTCAGGTTGTTTCCATGTCTTGCCTATTGTAAATAGTGCTGCTGTGAATAAAGGGGTACGTGCATCTTTTTGAATTAGAGTTTTGTTGAAATATATGCCCAGGAGTGGGATTGCTAGATCATATGGCAACTCTAGTTTAGTTTTTTGAGAAAAATTCATACTAGTTTCCTTAGTCTTGTACCAGTTTACATTCCCACCTACAATATAGGAGGGGGTCCCTTTTCTCCAACCCTGTGCAGCAGTTATTGTTTGTAGATCTTTCTTTTTATTCTGGTGATGACTAGGCTTCCCAGGTGGAGCAGTGGTACAGAATCTTCCTGGAGGCGCACATGACACGTGTTCGATCCCTGGGTCGGGAAGATCCCCTGGAGCAGAGCGGGAAATGGCCACCTGCTCCAGTGTTCTTGCCTGGAGAATCCCATGGACAGAGGAGCCTGGTGGACTACAGTCCGTGGGGTTGGACCTGACTGAGCACCTGAGCACAGCACGTTCTGACTGCTGTGAGGTGGTCCCTCATTGGAGTTTTCATTTGCATTTCTCGAATAATGAGCAATGTTGGGAAACTTTTCATGTCGCTGTAGGCCATGTACATGTCTTTTTTTGAGAAATACATTACTTGCGATTTTTAATGTGAATAGCAAGAATGCAGGGGACAATCAGAGTTAACGCTTCATGTGGTGGTGTGGACAAGACTGGACTGGTGTGTGGACATGGTGGCTGTTCATTTTCCCAGTTCTCTTGTCCTCCTGATGGTCCAACTGCCCAGTCATCTTTCCAATAAATGCACTTATATTTATGATAAATAGCTAACAAAGAGTTAAATGGTTATGCCTGAAAAGATAATCTAAAATAGTTTCATTATATAGATTGAGGTTCAGTAATATTAAAATCACCTAAGTTCACAGAGTTACTTAGGGCTTAAATGGGATTCATGTCTATTAATTTCTAGGCTAATTAACTGTTTGGTTTTTTTTTTTTTTAACTGTGGTAAAATGCACATGAAATTCACCACCTTAACTATTTTTTAAGTGTACTCTTCAGTAGCGTTAAGCACTTGCACATTGTTGGGAAGCCAGTCACCAATGACCTTTCTCATCCTAAGATGCTTTCCACTGTACCACCAAGGGCATAGCACTACACCACATCCATCTGCCTTCCCAGCCTCCCTTTCAGCGAGGTCTGCCCAATGGGATGTGAGGTGTGGCTTATGCCACCTCCAGCTTGTAGCCTTGAGAGGAATGAACATGTCCGCTTGAAATTAATGTAGACCATTGGCCTTTCTCACGAAACCAGTACCTATGGATGAAGGTTGGATAGACATGAAGAACACCCCAGACAACTTCATGAAGCAGAGTTGCTGTAAAAGCTCCAACCATTCTACCTAAAAAGTAAATTCCTAGACTACTTTAGCTATTTTGGTGGGGGAGGGGGTGTTGTTTCTCTTAGAGAAGCTGAACTAATGGTATTTCATTCCCCTTCCTCCTCTCAAACACCACATGAAAAATGCAAGGGGTTTGCTGTCTTTCCTTCTGAACTGTTAAATAGTGGGAGGTTCACATTTATTATCCTTGGACCCAAATCCAAGAAGAATGACTTTTAGTTTATCCCATTTGCAAGGTCAAGCTGTTGTAGATACGTAGGCATATAACGCTGCAGGTCAGTGGTTAAGGGAGAGCTTGAAGGAGATTGATTTGGGGCAACATATTCAACATGGAACCTTTGTACAAAAACAGCTTACCGTTTATTCAGATGTATTTCTGGAAGATAAGTGTGTGCAGGTGGGGCAGGGGATGAGCAACGAGAACGCTGCACAAACATTGTAACGTATTCTTACATGTGTGAAAACTAGGAATATTCACTCAGGAGCTGGTGGTTCCACCAGGTGGTAAAATGCTGGATTAAGAATTCAGGAAAGAATGTTTAAGGTTTCTATGTAGCAAATGACAGAGAGCACTATAAATGTGTTGGTTTTGGTTCACCCTTGTGGCTCAGCTGGTAAAGAATCTGCCCGCAATGCAGAAGACCTGGGTTCGATCCCTGGGTCGGGAAGATCCCCTGAAGAAGGAAAGGCTCCCCACTCCAGGATTCTGGCCTGGAGAATTCCATGCACTGTACAGTCCATGGGTTGCAAAGAGTCGGACTGAGCGACTTTCACCATTCTAATTCACTGATGTCTGTAACGCTTATGAAACATGCTTTATATAAAAATGCATTATATTGCTGTGTATTTCTTTTCTAGAGCCATCTTGGTTAGATAAATCAGGTGCTACTTTGAGAACAAAACTGCTTAGTTTACCCCAATATTGTGTATTTAACACTCAGTACCTTAAAATCACGTGTCTATGAATCAGACAGACTTGGGCAGAAATCCCAACTCAGCCACTGGCTAGTGTATGATTTGAAAAAGAGTTCTGTGACGTTTCTGCCTCAGTTTCCTTATCTGAAGCTGCAGGTGATCACACTGGCACCGTGAGGTGATTGTGAGGGAGTGCAGTCACGTAGAATGCTCGTGACCCGTGGTGCATCCTGCTGCTGGTTTTGTTGCTACTGCTGCTATATCTAAATGATAATGTCATTTTAAGAAAGCTTAATGGCTGAAGAGTCCCTTCTCCCATGCATCCGTTTCTTGGATTTCCTTAACCCTGGTGATCTCATGCTTTTCTTTTTAAAATTGCTGTTGATTTATTTGTTTTTGGCTGTGCTGGCTCTTGTTGCCGCACTGGCTTGTCTCTAGTTGCGGAGAGCAGGGTCTACTCCTTGTTGCAGTGAGGGCATATCTCGTTGCGGTGGCTTGTCTTGTTGCAGAGCACGGGCTTGAGGCACACAGGCTTCAGCAGCTGTAGCGGGGGACTCAGTAGCTGCAGCTCCTGGGCGTTAGAGCGCAGGCTCAATAGTCATGGTGAATGGGTTGAGTTGCTCCGTGAAATGTGGGATCTCCATGGACCAGGGATCAAACATTTGTCTCCTGCAGCGGCAGGTGGATTCTTTACCACTGAACCACTAAGGAAGCCCTTCGTATGTTTTTCAATCTGAATGTTGCATCTTAAACTAGAAAAGTTTCAGTTAAAAATGTCAAGGAAAATTCTACTTGAATTAAAATCAGGTTGAATATTTTCTTTAAAAAGGGGAGAGAGAAAGAAAGAATTCAATTCACATAGAAACATGCAGAAAACAAATAACAGAAAGCAAAAACTAAAATGCTTAATTTGTCAGGCTCAGTAAATATTCAGTTCAGTTCAGTCGCTCAGTCATGTCCAACTCTTTGTGACTCCATGAATCACAGCATGCCAGGCCTCCGTGTCCATCACCAACTCCCGGAGTTTACTCAAACTCATGTCCATTAAGTCAGTGATGCAATCCAGCCATCTCATGCTCTGTCGTCCCCTTCTCCTCCTGCCTTCAATCTTTTCCAGCATCAGGGTCTTTTCCAATGAGTCAGTTCTTCACATCAGGTGGCCAAAGTATTGGAGTTTCAACTACAGCATCAGTCCTCCTAAGGAAGAGTGAAGTGAAGTCGCTCAGTTATATCTGACTCTTTTCCACCCCATGGACTGTAGCCCACCAGGCTCCTCTGTCCCTGGGATTTTCCAGGCAAGAATACTGCAGTGGGTTGCCAATTCTCTTCTCCAGGAGATCTTCCTGACCCAGGGATCAAACCCGGATCTCCCACATTGTACACAGAAGGTTTACCATCTGAACCACTAGGGAAGTTCTAATGAATATTCAGAACTAATTCCCTTTGGTATTGACTGGGGGGACCTCCTTGCAGGCCAAGGGGCTCTCTAGAGTCTTCTCCAACACCATAGTTCAAAAGCATCAGTTCTTCAGTGCTCAGCTTTCCTTATAGTCCAATTCTCATATCCATACATGACTACTGGAAAAACCATAACTTTGACTAGATGGACCTTTTTTGGCAAGGTAATGTCTCTGCTTTTTAATACACTGTCTAGGTTGGTCATAACTTTTCTTCCAAGGAGCAAGCATCTTTTAATTTCATGGCTGCAGTCACCATCTGAGGTGATTTGGGAGCCCCAAAAATATAAAGTCTGTCACTATTTCCATTGTTTCCCCATCTATTTGCCATGAAGTAATGGGACCAGATGCCATGATCTTAGTTTTCTGAATGTTGAGCTTTAAGCCAGCTTTTTCACTCTCCTCATTCACTTTCATCAAGAAGCTCTTTAGTTCTTCACTTTCTGCCATAAGGGTGGTGTCATCTGCTTATCTGAGGTTATTGAGATTTCTCCTGGCAATCTTGATTCCAGCTTGTGCTTCATCCAGCCCAGCGTTTCTCATGATGTACTCTACATAGAAGTTAAATAAGCAGGGTGACAATATACAGCCTTGACATACTCCTTTGCCAATTTGGAACCAGTCTGCTGTTCCATGTCCAGTTCTAACTGTTGCTTCCTGACCTGCATACAGATTTCTCAAGAGGCAGGTCAGGTGGTCTGGTATTCCCATCTCTTTCAGAATTTTCCACAGTTTGTTGTGATCCACACAGTCAAAGGCTTTGGCATAGTCAGTAAAGCAGAAGTAGATGTCTTTCTGGATGTCTCTTGCTTTTCTGATGATCCAATGGATGTTGAAAATTTGATTCTGGTTCCTCTGCCATTTCTAAATCCAGCTTGAACATTTGGAAGTTCACAGTTCACATACTGCTGAAGCCTGGCTTGGAGAATTTTGAGCATTACTTTACTAGTGTGTGAGATGAGTGCAATTGTGTGGTAGTTTGAGCATTCTCTGGCATTGCCTTTCTTTGGGATTGGACTGAAAACTGACCTTTTCTAGTCCTGTGGCCACTGCAGAGTTTTCCAAATTTGCTGGCATATTGCATGCATCATATCTCTTAGCATCATCTTTTAGGATTTGAAACAGCTCAACTGGAATTCCATCACCTCCACTAGCTTTGTTCATAGTAATGCTTCCTAGTGCCCACTTGACTTCATATTCCAGGATGTCTTTAATGAGATAATATTCACTTTAACTAGATAATGTGTATCCTGTATCTGTCATTTTAGGTTAAGGTATGTTGAGGTTACAAATGACTGAAAAACAGTGTTGGTTTCAGATGATAGAGATTTACTTTGAAATCATTTCATATGTGCATCATGGTTTGGCTGCAGGTCTGTGCCCTGACTCATCTCCCGGATGGTGGAGCAGACCGTACGGAGACGGTTCATGTCACAGGAAAGAGAGGAAGAGACCGCGCAGTGTCCTTGGAAGGTCTGTTCAGTGGTGGCACACAAATCTTTTGCTCGTGTATCACGACAAAAACTGACTTCGATAGCATATGAATGTGTAATTCAACCATGGTGAAGGACAGCAAACACTTTGAATAATACAGTCTCACCACTGACTGCTGTCTTGGTCACAGATATTTCCTTTTTCCCATCGTGCATGCAAGATACACAATCTGCTGCTGCTGCTGCTGCTGCTGCTGCGTCGCTCAGCCATGTCCGACTCTGTGCAGCCCCGTAGACGGCAGCCCACCAGGCTCCCCCGTCCCTGGGACTCTCCAGGCAAGAACACTGGAGTGGGTTGCCATTTCCTTCTCCAATGCATGAAAGTGAAAAGTGAAAAGGAAGCCGCTCAGTTATGTCTGACTCTTCGCGACCCCATGGACTGCAGCTCACCAGGCTCCTCCGTCCATGGGATTTGCCAGGCAAGACCACTGGAGTGGCACTCTATTGCTCTTTAAAGGAGACATCACGTATGTCTTTTCCAACCAAAGTATCAGACTCACAACCCCAGAATTCTTGTAATAGTATCCTTTCTCTGGTGGCTCAGATTGTAAAGAATCCACCTACAATGTGGGAGACCTGGGTTCAGTCCCTGGAGTGGGAAGATCACTTTTTTCTGGAGAAGGGGCATGGCTTCCCCACTCCAGTATTCTTTCCTGGAGAATTCCATAGATAGAGGAGCCTGGGGGCTACAGGCCACGGCGTCGCAGAGTTGGACACGACTGAGTGCCTTTCACTACAACAGATCCGCACGCGGCTCCTTTAGAGCTGGACGTGTATGAACTGAGAAGGATTCGGTGACGGCAGAGCCCACAGCAAACACAGCCTTCTGGAAAGGAATGAGCAGCGACTGGTCCATCTGCAATGATGGTGAAAGCCCACTGGACTCGCTAGCCAGGACTCTGATCCTTGGCAGTGGAAAATATTCCTCGAGAAGGCCCTGGTTCTTCCCAGTGCAGTGTTCTCCACGGCTTTTGGTTCTGCTTCTGGGACGTGCGTTCCTTTCCATTTTCCCCATTGGCGCTCTCTCTCTCTCTCTCTCTCTCTCTCTCTCTCTCTCTCTCTATATATATATATATATATATATATAATATATATTATGTATATCTATTATAAGTAAAAGACTTAGCCATGCTAAGTTGTTCAGTTGTGTCTGACTCTTTGCAACCCCACGGACTGTAGCCCACCAGGCTCCTCAGTCCATGGGATTCTCCAGGCAAGAATACTGGAGTGGGTTGCCGAGCCCTCCTCCAGGGGACCTTGCCAACCCAGGGACTGAACTCATGTATCCTGTGTCTCTTGCATTGCAGGCAGATTCTTTACTACTGAGCCACGAGGGAAGCCTACACACACACGCACGCACACACACACGCACACACGTGCACACACACCTTAGGGAATCAGTTCCCCTTGGAGACTGAGAAGCTCTCTTGATGTGCTTCTTGGCTACAGAACCATCCTGAGATGGGGTGGGGGGAACAGGACATGCTTTGTGCAATAGTGCAGTGTGCCTCACACGGTTTATACCTGCTGAAAGCTCCCATGGAAACCAGTGTCCCTGGCTTGGGGCCGTGTTTGGATCCCCTGAGAGCACGTGTTTCAGGTTCTAGGGTCTTGGCTTTTCAATGAGCTCCCAGCTTGCCTTCAGAAAGAGGCTCTGTGGGTTAATCAGCTTATCCTCTTGGGCGCCCACCTAGTAACGCTCACCTGGCTCTACTCGATCTCAAGCATGTCAGTAGCTCCTAGGAACGGCCTCCCTATTCTGCACCGCTCTGTCAGGTCAGAGGACACTAAAATGTCCCAAGATATGATGGCTCTCCTTGGCTTGCGTCGACAGCCTTGGAACATTCTGCCTGCAATACAAAAGGGCCTCCCAGTGAGCACTGCAGCTTTTCATTAACTTTGCTGTTGGGTCGCTGAGTCCTGTCTGACTCTTTGCGACCCCACGGAGTGCAGCATGCCAGGCTTCCCTGTCCTTCACTGTCTCCCGGAGTTTGCTCAAACTCATGTCCATTGAGTCAGTTTCTTAATTTCAGCTCAGACGTGCCTGACTCTTTACGACCCCGTGGACTGCAGCACGCCAGGCCTTTCTGTCCATTACCAACTCCCAGAGTTTACTCAAACCCATGTCCATTGAGTTGGTGATGCCATCCAGCCATCTCATCCTCTGTCATCCCCTTCTCTTCCTGCCCTCAATCTTTCCCAGCATCAGGGTCTTTTCCAATGAGTCAGCTCTTCACATAAGGTGGCCAAAGTATTGGCGTTTCAGCTTCAACTCAGTCCTTTCAAGGAACACCCAGGACTGATCTCCTTTATGGTGGACTGGTTTGATATCCTTGCAGTCCAAGGGACTCTCAAGAGTCTTCTCCAACACAGTTCAAAAGCATCAATTCTTAACTTATGCATTCCTAAACCCCATCCCTCAAAATCAGGAAATATGAGAGATGGTTTAAAAAAATTTTTTTTAATATTTCTTTCACATTATATATTTTTTGAAAGTAGTGAGTTGCTTCATGATTTCATGACTCAGTTTGATTCAAAATGCACTTTTTGTTTTCAAAATAGAAGTAGAGTTGACCAAGACAGGGGGAGTTTGAACTGCATGGATATACTTTTATGGGGATTTTTTCCAGTGGACAAACACTACAGTACACAATCTGGTTGGTTGAACCCACAGATGCAGACCCAGGATATGGAGGGCCAACGGTGAAGTTGTATCAATACGTGGCTTTTCTGCTGCTCAGAGAGCCAACACCCCTAACTCCCAGGTTGTTCCAAACTCAACTGTGTATTTATTATTGTTTCTGATTATAAAAATATAGCTGCTCATTGTGAAAAAAAGATTAACCATATGAAATTGACAACCCTGACCTGGTCACCTCCTCTCTTGGGAAGCAGGAATTTCCATGTGGACACTTCCCATATGAAGCAGAGCAGTTGATGTCATAACCCAAAGGTGCTTGCCGTCAGCCGGTGCTTTGTTAACCAACAAATCCAGTTCATCTCCAGCTAATCAGCAACACTCAGAGACGCTTCCTTCTTAATGTGGACCACAGGTAGGCGCAACGTTTCGGCTTCAGTAGGCCTTCCCCAGCTGTTTCTAGCACGGCCCCTGTTCCCCAGAGCCTAGACTCTGTAACTGGATTCCACCTTTGGCAGTAAAATTCCTCCATTTATTTTCTTCAACAAAAATGGTCCTATAAATTGCTTGATAATTGTAATGTCTGCTTCCTATCTTTGTCAGTATGTGATTTTTCCTGTTTATCTCTTTTCATCATTTTGTATGTTCTTCTTTAAATTCAAATTTCTAGGAGTATTATCCTTTTGTCAAATATGTCCCCAGCTTCTTTCCAAGTTGTGTTTATTGTATATTTTTTCATTAAAAATTAAATTTAAAAATTAGTAAAAACTGCTAATCATTTCCTTCATTATTTATGATTTTGGTGTCCCAAATTATACTATTTTTTTTTTCTCACTTTCTGCCCCTTCTTTTTGGCTAGGCTTAGGGAAAAGTTTTAAAACTTTCACTTAATATACCTGTAATTCCATTTTAGTTACAAGAATGCCCACTTCCTATGTGCAACTGTGATTTTGTTTGGTACAGGAAGTTTATGATTTTTGTACTTTCTTTGTGAAATATACTTACTATTAATGTAAAATGACCTTTCAAGACAAGTGGCTCTTTTTTTGTTGCACCAGGCTCTACTCTGTCTAATGTTCGCCCTTCAGCATCGCTTGCTTTGACGTGTGTGCTTGCGTGCTAAGTCGCTTCAGTGATGCCTGACCCTGTGACCCTATGGTCTGTAGCCCCAGGCTCCATGGGGATTTTCTAGGCGAGAATCCTAGAGCAGAGCAGGCTGTCATGTTTTTCACCAAGGGACCTTCCTGATCCAGGGATCGAACCTGCATCCCCTCTGCCTCCTGCGCTGGCAGGAGGGCTCTTGACCCCTAGTGCCACCTGGACATTCATTCAATATATTTTACGTGTACTTTAGGGTTCCCAGGTTTTGGTGTGTGTCCTTGTTAGCATATCCTTGGATTGCTTTTCTCATTTAAAATCACATTTACGTGTGAGTGAGTCGCTCTGATGTACACATGAAACCAGCACAAGATCGTTGATCAACTGTATCGTATTGTTGATTGTTGATCATTGTTGATTGTTAATCAACTGAATCATATTTCCAACATGAAATAAAAATTTAAAAAGTAAACACAGCATTTAGTAGCTGCCCGCAAGATGCCAGGCCTCCGTGTGCAGACGTTCTGATGTAAGCCTAACAGCTCTGTGCCCTGGATCTCATCAGGCTCGGTTTAGAGATGAGGAAATGAGGAGACGGATGAGCTTATCGACAGCGCATATGCAGTGAGTCGGCTCCAGACTCAGGATTCCAATCTCCCGAGTCCAAGCCTGTTTTAGAGTTTCATCAGTTGTTCGGGTAGGTTTCCCTCTCCCCTCGATCCCCTCAATTTCATACCTAAGGTTCAGCGAGCTGCCTAAGGTTGTGCAGCTACAGCAATAAACTTTGAATCGAGGCCTCCTGACATCAGGGGTTTCATGTGTTTTCTCTTCTCCATCTCATTTCAATGACTGCTAGTGAGGTATCTCCCCTGGGGAAGTAGACTTGGCTGCTACTTTCCAGGGACTCCTATGAGCAAAGCACTGTGGATGTCCCATGTGGCGTCACCACCCCCACAGTACAGTGGTCAGAACACATCACGCTCTTATTTTGCCTGATGACCACCGCTGCTCCCTCTTCTCAGTGGGGCTGATTCGGTGTCTTCTGTCTTCATTGTCACCGCCAGCACCGCCCCACAGCCAGCACCGCCCCACCGCCATCACCGCCCCACCGCCATCATCAGCAGTGCATCACTGCCGTCATCATTCTTCCTGCTCCCTTTGAGCTCCAAGAACATCTTAAATTGTTCTGTTGTTACAGACCAGCCTTCTTGGCCTCCTTAATCAATCAAATAGACATTGATCAGAGGCCAGACAGGAAATTTAGGCGAGGCTTTATCGGGATCCCTGCTGCATCAGGGGTGGGTGTGCTTTTCTTGCTTGCTACCTCCTGTGGCATGGGTGGGGGTGGCATGGGGGTGCAGGTTGGTTGCTTAAAAGGGGTGAGAATAGGGGCAGGCCCGGGGTTGGGCAGGAGGGGTGGCCTAGGTGGTTTGCTCACGCCTTCTGGGGTGCTGAGTACTGCGGACATCACAGTACCTGCTTTTGCCCCTGACACTCTGTTTTGCTCTCAGCTCTTCAGAAGTGGCAGTTAGGCTTTTTGGTATTTTTATATTTTATTGTCCATATTTTGCCCCAACTGCCCATGCGTGCAGTTATTTTTAGTCACCTATAGTTTCTTGGTATTTTGTTGTTTGGGAAGACATTTGTCCAGGGGCAACCGTTGCAGCAAAGGGTCCCAGATCCCAGGTTCCAGCTGCGATTATGTTCACCAGTTATGTGCAGTCCCTCCACATCTCAGCCACACCTACTTTTAGCTCCTATCATTGCCTTTCCATGACAGCTTGCTGGCTTTCTTCCTTAGTGCCTCCTCATTGAAGGAATTTTTCCTTGTATTAATTGGAGATGCCAAAATGTCATGGAATATTTTTTCTGCACTAGCAGTTGATAATTTTCAAAATTACACTCCTCCCCTGAACCTTCCATATCAGTTTCATTTCCCCATAGGCTTCATGGTGCCTCCTTTTCACTTTTGTTAGGACCTTGGTGCATGTCAGCAAACAAGACGTGTGGCTTCCCTTGGTTCTGTCCACTTGCATAACTGTGGCATTTTTTACTTATTATGACAACTAGAAGGCAAGTTGATGAGTTTACTCCAAGTTCAATACCTACCTCTAGAAGGCA
This sequence comes from Capricornis sumatraensis, assembly GCF_032405125.1. NCBI lineage: Eukaryota > Metazoa > Chordata > Mammalia > Artiodactyla > Bovidae > Capricornis > Capricornis sumatraensis. The sequence goes on along the minus strand of NC_091069.1, from coordinate 261,280,430 downwards.
CTCACCTGTTGTAGCTCTGCCTTACTGAGAAGACATCTACTACTGCTACTGTCTAGATTTATCGTGCTGTCAACAGGCGAAATCCTGAAATATACATAATGCTCATTGATCCACGTTCGCGGCCTTATCTCTGTGTTCTTGACTTGCAGACTTTGTTTTGGGGGCTACATCCTCCCCCAGGGTTGGAGGCATTACCGTCAGCATGCTGTTTGCTTTATCTGCTTTCATTTCGGGTAAAGCTATCTCTGTAATGGCATAGCGTATGGGGTATCAAAGGAAAAGAATGAACAGCCTTCAGAAGCAACAGCCCTATTGCAAAGAACTGCTTCTCATTTTCTGCTTGGTAAAGATCTTGATTCTGAGTAGGGGGCAGACAGCGGGAGAACATACTGTATCTTTTGCTCCCAAGTGGTTCTGTCTCAGGGGTGAAGGTTAGGCATTTCATGAAACGAGACAAATAGTTTTGATCTGCGCAGTCTTTTTGTCTTATGATTAGCATTGAGTCCTTTCAGAGTCTTGCATTAAATTGTTCAAAATCAAAGTTTTTAGAATTGCTGTGAGTTTTCATTGTTTTCTCATCTTTACAGTTATTTTCACTGAAAATCAGATGAAGTTTTACTGTGGTGATCATCCAAGATGATATTTTAACCTGAAAATTGCTCTTGGCACTATATAGATTAGGAAATACTCTGAATGTCCAGCAACAGGGAATAAACAAAAAAATTATGGCATATGTCTGTGAAAGAATACTTTGTATTCTTCAAAAATCATATTGTTGAACACATTTAATGTCACAAGGAAATGCCCATAGTCTATCATTCAGTTAAAAAAAATTACAAAACAGTATATACAACGTGGTTCCAATTTCATAAAATAGCAAAAAAAAAAAAAAAAGGAAAACAAAAAAGATAGGAAAGATCTATAATATAATATTTATAGGAGTTCTCTGGACAGTGCAATTCCAGGTAACTTGTACACTTTATTTGGAAGGTGTTTTATTTTAATTTTTTTTGTTAAAATATGTATTACTTATTAAACTAAGAAAGATAATTTTTAATTAGCAGTTTATAACTTATTTGTAAAGGTGTTATCTTTAAGGATTAATATTATGTACATCGCAGTTTGGGGTGGAAGGGAAATGTATTCTCAGATATAGAAAAAAATTCTCCAAGAGCAGTGATATGTAAGATATGTAAGAACCACAGTGTTGATTACTGTCCTTCAAAGTAATTTATATACGTACATATATATTACCTGTGTGCATGTACACACACACTGCATATGTGTTTGTTTTCTGAAATCGATCTGAAGGCGTCTGATGGTCACTGATGGGCTGCTGGTCTCCCGTCCATGAGAAGACAGACTAATCTGTAGCCCAGCAGTTCTCGCAATGCAGCCCACAGACCTGCAGGGTCATTTGGGCTCATACTACAAATCCAAGTCCTCAAGCTTCACCTCAGGACTAGACCTACTAACAGAAATTCCCCTGAAACTAACAACATTGTTCATCAACTACAGCCCAATATAAAACTCAAAAAAATTTAATGGAGGTTAAAAACAGTACCACTTCATATAGCTAAGGTTAAAAAAAAAAAGAAATTCAAACCTGTGTTTTAAAACCCGCCCCAGATGATTCTAATACATACACATTTGAAAGTCGCAGCTATGGATGTTAATTAATCTTCTTTGAAATAGGCATTATCAGATGAACGAAGATTCTCACGAGGATGGTCACGAAGAACCAAAAACATTCCGAGAGGGGGAAGCGTCTGCGAGGCTCAGCAGGGTAGCTCCCCAGAAGCCGTGTTCCATCGCAGGTGGGCGGCTGGGCAGTAGGAAGGTGAGGCCGGACCCTCCTCTTTCTGTGGCTCTGGTGTTTCGCATGTGCTGATCGTGGGAAGTAAAGAGTAAAGAGTAAAAAAATATCATGCATGCTATTAGCTTCCTGTGAACACTTCAGTTTAACTTGTGCACTGCGATTATGTGAGAACTGGCAGAGGCCCCGGAACAGGCTGCCCCGTGCTTCAGAGGAAGCGATCTCCACCCGAGGGTGCCCATGGCGCTGCTGTTCCTGGGCCGTGTCTGAGGTCAGGTGCTGGCTCACAGTGCCTGGTGGTGGAGATTTGAGGGTGAAGATGCGGGGTCCTGGAGCTCAGGGAACCAGAATCAATCTGCCCTCCCTGGTCTCTCTTTTCGTACGTGGTTGGCCTGATGGAAGAGCTGGGCCAGCTTCCCGGGGAAGCCGGGACCGAGGGGGTGTGGCACACGCACTGTAGACTTTAGGAGAGAGCTTTCCTCCACTTCCTTACGGGGGTGTCCTTTGCTGGGTGACGAGCTGGTACTGAGTATGTGACTGAGACGTGGGTCCAGGGGAAAGCGACCAAGCAGGGGACTCACGTTAGGCTGACAGATCACCCAGGTACCAGGAGTCCTTCTCTTCGTAGCAGAGTTGCCAGATTCAGCAAAAACCAAACCAAACCAACAAAAACACCCGGTGCCCTGGTTAAATTTGAATTTTGGATAAACAATAAATAATCTTTAGTATAAATATATTCTATGCAATATTTGGGATTACTTTTTAGAATATTGTATGCATTGGGTTTCCTGGGTGGCACTAGTGGTAAAGAACCCACCTGCCAATGCAGGAGACATAAGAGACACGGGTTCAATCCCTCGGTTGGGAAGACTCCCTGGAGGAGGGCAGGGCAACCCACTCCATATTCTTGCCTGGAGAACCCCATGGACAGAGGAACCTGGCAGGCTACAGTCCATGGGGTCGCGGAGTCAGACACGACTGAAGCAACTTAGCACGCACGCACGCATGCATTATTTTGGTATAAAATATTTAATATGTATAATATTTAGTATGTTGTGGTTTAGTTAATATTCTATTCGATTCTATTCTATGTCTGTATGTCTTTTCTCACTGAGCTGGATGTTTTGGGGGGTATGAATTATATTTGATATCTCTAGCATGCAATAGTTAGGACACACTTCTTTTTTTTTTTTTTTAATTTATTTATTTATTTTTTTATTACCTTGTTTTGTTTTGTTTTATAGGACACACTTCTTAAAAGATGATCTGTTTACCTAAAATTTAAATTTAGCTGGGAATCCTATGTTTTATCTGGCAGCTCTCCTAGGTAAACTTGGCTAGGTAGAAGACTCCATTAGGATTGGGGACAAAAGCTTGACATAAGAACAAAGGTTTTGCCTGAATGTCACCCTCCTTCAGGAACCTGCTGTGAACTCTGGTGTGAGTGTTCCTGTATGCCAGCCATCCCGACGCTATCTCAACATCAGCATGACTCACAAAGAACAGCCATACGCTAGACTGGTTTATATATTTGTCATTTTTTTCTTTGAATAATTTCAAATTTCTCAAGGAGGTTAACAGGAGGTCATGGGGTAGAGCACGGCTCCTTTGACATGACCCGTGAATAATTTCTTTTGAGAAATATTAATATACTCCCAAGGCTCATTCACAGCAGCAAACACCACCTCATTTCCTCCACATACCATTTCCAAACGAAGGTAAGAGCATTGTTGACCGACAGGTCTGTCTCTAGGACCAGCTGTCCTATTCAGCCAGGAGCTCAGAAAGAAAGAGTTGCGATGCATGCCTGGTTTCCCCCTTTCTGCCTCAACGGCAGTTTAGGAGACCAACTTTCCTGCCCCCCAATTTTTTTTTTCCAATGACAGGAAAGGCCATTTTATAAAAAAGCCAAGTCTGAAGCTCATCCAAGAAGGTTAAAGGAATTTTATTTTGTGTCCTCCAGCTTGGTCTATCTGTCAGTCTGGGAGCAGAGCTCTGTGCAAAACCTTTGCCTGCTGCTGGCTTTCAGCTGGGGAGGTTGTATATGAGCTGCGCTCCTCTCCCAGGTGAGAACAGGTGTACACCACTTTAAATTTCCTGTGGATCTGATTGCATCATTTGTTATATTATCCAACATAATGACATGAACTACGTAAATAATAAAATGCCAGTTGCCTGCTGAAAATTTAAAGTGGCAGGTCCTCTTTCTTCCTGGAGAGGCTGCCGGCAGTTGGCGGAGCTTTCACCGCTGAAGAATGAGGACTGAGCTGGGGAGGCGCGGGGAGATGCTTCCTCCTCCGGCTGGTGAAGGGAGCACAACCCGGAGCGGAGGCACCACGCCTTCTCCTGTGGTTATCACACACTTGACCAAACAGGCCAGCTGAAGGCAGATTTCAGTCAGAAGACAACAGCAGATGTGTGTTCAAAGGGCAAACGCTCCGCCATAAAGAGAGGGAAAGAAGTGGCTAGCACCAGTTCGCTGTGTATGCGTTGGCAAAAAGGCTTGCTCGGGGGTTTCCTTAAGATGGTGCGGAAAACCGGAATGAACTTTTTAGCCAACCACTGTTGCTTGTCTTTTTTTTTTAACCAAGTGTCTGCTTGAGGGGTACATATTTGTATTGCGTAGGATCCACAGCACAGAGGCAAAGCACGTAGGTTGATTAAAGATTTCCCTTAGATTTGGAAACTCAAGGCCAAACTCTTCCAAGCTTCCCACCTACCATTTTTCTCGCTACCCAGGTTCCTTAAAATCCAAGAATGTTCCCCTGAACTTGAGCCATATGATTAGCAGATTTCCATCCACAGCATAAACAAAACAAACCACAATTTTTTAGTCAGTTGGATTCAACATCAGTGCCCTGACCACCCATCCTGGAAGCTTTGTGTTAGGGGCAGGAATCTAACAGTGAGTAAAATACGCACCCAAGGCCCTTACGGTCTTGCAGATCATTTCAGTAGGAGTTCAGGGTTTCATCTATAATGTCATTTGCAACCAAGAGATGAATCAACCATAAAGAAGCCTTCACGAAGTAACGATTCTTTTTCTCTAAATTCCTTTTTAAAAAACACACAGATGTAGTTCTTAGCTAGCATCTTTAACCAATGGTGCAAAAGTGATTGCTGAAGACCAGCTCTCCAAACATCTCTAGACAGTGACAGCGCTATGAGAAGAAATGGCCCATGTTAGGAGCTACATTTGTCCTCCGAATATGATCGGGCTTCTAGCTCTGGGCTGACAAAGACGAGATACACAAATACGTTCTGGAGGGCTTACAGGAGACGTAAACAGTGTGGAGAAGGACTTAACAGGGGATTTGGCTATGGAGCAGTTGCTGGTGTGTTGGGCAAGGAATGGATGCCAGCACTGTACACAGCTGTGAGGCTTGCCAACTCCAAGCATTATCTGCTTATGAATTAAGAATGCATTTTGATGGCACTCTGCTAATTTGCCTAAAGGAAGGAGAGTGAGAGTTATAGGTATTTAAAAAAATCTCCCAGGTGGGTGAGACATTGATGACCTCAATGCCAGGTAAGTTGCAATTCTGTATGGATACGGTAGGAGAAAACATGATGTGTTTATAGTGTGACTGTTCGGGGCAATGTTTTGGATGATTTACTGACTATAACTATTCTGACTTGAAACGTGTCATTTGCAACAAAAGTGAATATGAGTTTTCGAGACAGTATCCAGCACTGTCCTGGTGTTTCATGTTTGTTTTTTGTTTCATATACGTTAGCTTCCCTTCTATGCTTTGTCGGTACTCTTCTCATCCCTCCATTTTCAACTTGTTCGATCTTAGGCGTGAGAACGGAAATGTACTGCAAAATGATAATGGCTTAAAAGTGTGAATCTAGGTTAATGAAATGTCAGTAGCCTTTCCCCTAAAATGTAACAGTTATGCAAACTTGCATTACAGTTATGTGTGCACATGTCCCAGCTCGCTGATGTCTGGTTTACCAGGCATGGGTTCTGCCTTATACTTCTCTGAATCCTCGATACTGCCTTAAAAATAATAATTAAAAGTATTCAGTTCAGTTCAGTCATTCAGTTGTGTCCGACTCTTTGCGACCCCATGAACCACAGCACGCCAGGCCTCCCTGTCCATTACCAACCCCTGGAGTCCACCCAAACCCATGCCAGAGAGTCGGTGATGCCATCTAGCCATCTCATCCTCTGTCGTCCCCTTCTCCTCCTGCCCCCAATCCCTCCCAGCATCAGGGTCTTTTCCAATGAGTCAGCCCTTTGTGTGAGGTGGCCAAAGTATTGGAGTTTCAGCTTCAAAATCAGTCCTTCCAATTAACACCCAGGACTGATCTCCTTTAGGATGGACTGGTTGGATCTCCTTGCAGCTCAAGGGACTCTCAAGAGTCTTCTCCAGCACCACAGTTCAAAAGCATCAATTCTTTGGCACTCAGCTTTCTTCACCGTCCAACTCTCACATCCATACATGACCACTGGAAAAACCATAGCCTTGACTAGACGGACCTTTGTTGGCAAAGTAATGTCTCTGCTTTTTAATATGCTGTCTAGGTTGGTCATAGCTTTCCTTCCAAGGAGTAAGCCTCTTTTAATTTCATGGCTGCAATCACCACCTGCAGTGATTTTGGAGCCCAGAAAAATAAAGTCAGCCACTATTTCCACTGTTTCCTCATCTATTTCCCATGAAGTAATAGGACCAGATGCCATGATCTTCATTTTCTGAATGTTGAGCTTTAAGCCAACTTTTTCACTCTCCTCTTTCACTTTAATAAGAGGCCCTTTAGTTCTTCACTTTCTGCCATAAGGGTGGTGTCATCTGCATATCTGAGGTTATTGATATTTCTCCCAGCAATCTTGATTCCAGCTTGTGCTTCATCCAGTCCAGTGTCTCTCATGATGTACTCTGCATATAAGTTAAAGAAGCAGGGTGACAATATACAGCCTTGATGGACTCCTTTCCCTATTTGGAACCAGTCAGTTGTTCCATGTCCAGTTCTAACTGTTGCTTCCCGACCTGCATACAGATTTCTCAAAAGGCAGATCAGGTGTTCTGATATGCCCATCTCTTTCAGAATTTTCCACAGTTTATGGTGATCCACACAGTCAAAGGCTTTGGCATAGTCAATAAAGCAGAAATAGATGTTTTTCTGGAACTCTCTTGCTTTTTCGATGATCCAGTGAATGTTGGCAATTTGATCTCTGGTTCCTCTGCCTTTTCTAAAACCAGCTTGAACATCAGGAAGTTCACGGTTCACGTATTGCTGAAGTCTGGCTTGGAGAATTTTGAGCATTGCTTTACTAGCGTGTGAGATGAGTGCAATTGTACGGTAGTTTGAGCATTTCTTGGCATTGCTTTTCTTTGGGATTGGAATGAAAACTGACCTTTTCCAGTCCTGTGGCCACTGCTGAGTTTTCCAAATTTGCTGGCATATTGAGTGCAGCACTTTCACAGCATCATCTTCCAGGATTTCAAATAGCTTAACTGGAATTCCATCACGTCCGCTAGCTTTGATCATAGTGATGCTTCCTAAGGCTCGCTTGACTTTACATTCCAGGATGTCTGGCTCTAGGTGAGTGATCACACCATTGTGATTACCTGGATCATGAAGATCTTTTTTGTATAGTTCGTCTGTGTATTCTTGCTACCTCTTCTTAATATCTTCTGCTTCTGTTAGGTCCCTACCATTTCTTATATATACAAAATTTATATATATACAAAAATTATAAGCATATTTAATGATATTTATATGATAAATAAATAAATGAATTATTATAGAAAAATAAGAGAAACTCATTCAAGGACCTGTTGCAAAATGATAGGTAATAGATGCGTCTTAAATGGATCAGAGATAGAAAACCTAAGGAACTGAGAATCAGAATTTCTGGGTCTGTGACAAATGTGCTTTCCAGAGTCAAATCTGCTCAATGAATCACTATTTTGTTCTAACAGATCTCAATCTTGCCAGCGACATGGCAGAACACCAACTCAGGTTTATGGATGAGCTGGTTTTTCCCCTTAAGCCCTAGGTTCTCTTGATCTTGGGCTTCCATTCAAAGACTCACGTTCCATAGTGTAAGCAGAGATCTATAAAGGTAGTTCCAATATATTTGGCTGGTAGAGGTCAGATAGCTGGAACATAAGGAAGATAGGTCAAATGTTCAGGGGTCGAATCTCGGCTCTGGTGCCTGCTCGTGACTTGACAGTTGCTCTCGTTCCCCACTGTAGATGAGGGGAGGTAGTTGTGAGATTTAAGTTGGATGGATGAGTATAAAGTACCTGGCACATAGTAAGCTCTTGTACACGATGAAACTATAGACTGTTGGGGAAGAAGGGATCATTTTTACTCATAAAGCTGAAAGCAAATTTTAAGAAAAGCCTGAAAGAAAGAGCAGGGTTTGTTTCATTTTGTCTTGTTTAGGCACAGAAGCAAGGGGATGAGACTCCAGACAGAGGAGATAGCATGAGCAAAGGCACTGGGGTAGGACGCACGAGATGCATTCACGGATCAGAAGCCCACCCATCTGCCGTCCACAGGTGACCCCTAGAGCAGCGGGAACTGTGCACAGGATGGGCAGCGGGACACTCCGAGACACGGGCTTGTTCACAGCACAGGTGACGTCAGAGCCTGTCTTTTGACTCCCAACGAATGATTTCTCTAACAAATACCAATCTTCCTGAAACTAGAATTTAAATTTCCAGCAGTTTTCAGTATCTCCAAGGAAGTTTAAATGCAGTCTACACAAATTGCTGGGGAAAGGATCTTTATTCAGCCCCCTGAAAACCAAGCGTCTACCTGTTCTGGGTGAATATTAAAGCCTTCTCAGCATGCTTTGACAATGAGGGCAGATGTTGCCGCCAATATTTTTAGACAGAATTCAGAGACCTGCTAAGAATTCTGAGCAGCTGAGCATTTATGTTCCATATAGGCTGTTCGTCATCCTGCAGACATATCTTTAAATGCCCTAGTATGAAGTTTGCTCATCTACATCATAGAATCCCAACATCAGCTGTTCGTGGGCGCTTACTTAGTAATTGTGATTTAAAGTGCAGTGGGGTCCATTTAGAGTGGACCAACCTATTTATAGACAAGAAGCCCAGAATTACTGTCATGCTTTGGGAAAATTATGGTCCTACTTATAATGACTTCTTGCTTTCCATTACATTCAGCTAAAGGGAAATAACAACTGTTTGTTTTTAACTTGGGTTTTTGATTCACTGTGCAAGAGTGCAATGATTAGCATAAAATGTTCAATAGCATATGATAGATGTTCCATGACATATGATAGGCATATTTTCAATCAATATTTGTTGAATGAATAAACGAGTGAATGAAACCAGCTGAACCATACTTTTAAGTTGTGTTTCAGAATGTGTGGAGCATTGGTTCAAGCCAATACCTACAGCCATGCTATTATTATATGCAAACAAGAAGAAAAATATATTCTAGAAAGATTCCTGAGCAGATGTCAGTCTCCTGACCTTGAGCTAGTCATTTAGCCTGTCTTTCTTCTTCTTTAGGAAATGAAGGGGTTGAATTCAGTGATAATGAAGGCCCCTTCTGGCTGCAAACCCCGTGGCTGAAGTTCTGGCTTGGTTGACTCTGTGCCACCTGAGACGGTCCCCTGCCACTTCTGCCTGAGCTGAACTCTTTTGTTTCACATTGGAAGCATCGCAATCCATCTTACATTTCTTCATGAAAATAATGTCTTCCTTAGTGTTTTGCTGTCTGAGGGAAATGTTTTTCTTTTGGTCAACTGGCTTACCCGATATGTGTTCATTTTTGCTTCCAGTCTCTTCCCCTCTTGCTGAGCATCCTGAGAGGCAGGGACGGTGCCTTATTCATCTTTACATCCTTTAAGCACCCAACCCCGTGCCTCCCAGAACAGAATTTCTTCTTTACAATCCCAGTGTTATTTGTCTCACAGTCACCCTGGAATAATGGTTCCACATTAATTTGTGGGTTTAATAAAATGCAGCTGCTGCAGCAGCCAACCCACTTCAGCCTGCTCTGCCGCCTCCAGCGTGTGCTAGCCACAAGGCTGCCTTTCGAGTCCTCAAAAATGCCGAGTCTGTCGTGGCTTCTGGAAGGATGTCCTGTCTAGAATGCTTTTTCTTGAGCTCCCCATTCAGGTGTGGCTCCCCAAAGCCACCATCTCAGAGAAAGATTTCCTGGCCACCTCCCTGGGGGTTCCCCATTTAATAAATATCGCCTCTCCCCTCCAGCCCTGCAGCCTGAAATCCTGATGGATTCTAATCTAGCTTTGCTTTCTGTTCCCGTTTAGAACATCACCCGTGTGAAAGAACACAGTCTGTCTGTATCGCCTTTTCCTCTGTTGCCAGCAGCTGGGGCAGTGCCTGGCAGGTGGGAGGTGCTGGCTGAGTGTCTGCGGCCTGACTGCCGGGCCCCTTCCTCCCTCTCCCCCACCTGTCAGCGGCCGCCCGGTCCCTCTAGGTCCTCACCGCGTTCTCCGCCTTTGCTTCTGGCGCACCTCGGTCACTGACTGTCACTTAGCACTTCTGTGAAATGCCATTTAGCATAACATCCCTTTTGCTACCTTTAGCACAATCCACCAGAAAGTTCCTCATATCCTCTCCATTTCATGACTCAAAATAGGAATTGCCATCTGTAAACAAGTCAAGATTTTATTTTGTCAGAGGACAGAGAAAAATGCTTTGAAATTTTAATGCGATGCTATTGCTAGACAGTACATGATTAGAATAATGGGAATGGAGTGGAAGGCATACCGGAAACTTGCCAGTTTATGGAATAAAAAGCGTCCTAATAAGAATTGTTATAAGACTTCATTAGCAGCAATCCTATCTCAGGTTCTATATATAGGAGACAGAATAAGTAATAGCTCATCACCAGGCAAGGCAAATAAACTAATAATTAAAAAATAACCACCATCTGACGACATCAGAGAACGCTGTGTGTGTGTTATCAGGACAGCTTTTCATAGGATGAGAGACCCCTCCCCCCAGAACAGCTGTCTCCCCAAAGCTCCATTTAGTAACTTACAGGAAGAGCCCGTGGAAACAGTTTCAGACATAATCCTGCCCTGTTCCAAACTTTTCCTTAGGTGGCTGCTGGAGCAGGGGACTGTCCCAGCTCTGCTGTGTGTCATGAAGGACTGAAATGTGTGTGCCCCACTTTCGCTTGCCAACTGGAGCTCCAGCACTGGAAGGTCTTGGGAGGAGACTGGATTGGAAGGAGGGAAAAAGCCAGTGCGTGTCTCCTCCCGCTCCTCTGCCCTGCGCTGCGCCTCCAGCAGTGGCCGCCCTGCCCCTGAGACAGGCCCTGGCTCCTGATGCTGGTGGGACCACTTCTTCTTGCTGTCCTTCCAGCCCAAGAAACCAAGAGCACCTTCTGCCTCTGTTACTGCCTGGGCCTTCTCACCGTCTCCTCCTTCCCCTTTGGTTCTGGCACTGTCTCACACTTCCTAGTAGCAACTTCCCTGTTTGAAAGATCTGCTGTGAATTCTGTTGTGCAGAGAAGATCCTGATGGTTAGAGTGGGCTGGGAGTCATCAGTTTGGGACTCTGATGTTTAGATTTCTGAACCTGTGGTCTTTGGTGAGGCTTTAAGAAAGAAAGAAAAAAAAACATCTCCATCAATTTGGACTATATTCTTTGCAAGCAATCTATGCTGTACTTAATCTCCATTGGAAAAACGTAATTGAAGTTTAAGAAGGGTGGAAAATTCATGCATAGTAATAATGAAAGCACAGTTTAAATGTAATAATGGGAACCTTAGTTTTTAAAAGACCCATTTAAGTATCTAATTAATAAAGGACAAGGAAGGGCAATAGAAGGCTCTCAACACAAAGCAACTCACTTAGAGCCCAAACAAAAACAGCTTTCTTAGAAACCAAGGATGCTTGGCTATTCACAGGGCAGCTTGAAACTCATTCTACTGATCTTTGAGAACACGCTAAATTCAAAGTCAAAGGACATTGAACAAAACAGTTCTAGAGAATTGTGTATCTCCACACAATATGCGGGGAAGATAAGCAAGAAGGAATTCAAAGGCTTCACTAATAATGCCAGCCGAGCATCCCTTGTGATACCAAAAATCAGGGCTGTGTTTTCCAAGAGCGGACACAACCTCCAGGGGCAGAGGTGAGGGATGGTATTGTGAGCAAATTGGAAACCAGTTAGACAACCCATAATTTTAAAAAGTTTAATTTGTCTGAACACCATAAAGCATAGACCTGCCTCTCTTTGGTGAAGAGACAATAGCTTGGGGAGTTTTACTGTCACCTACTCAGGGATGCTCTAATCTTCAGCCTGGGCTTTCCAGACAAGACCAGAATGCATCTGCCTCAGATGGGTGTTTCTGTGAAAAAGAGTTTACCTGTAAAACTTTTTGCGCATGTACTCTGCTGCTTCTAATCCTCCTCAGGCCACCACGAGCCCCTATTCCTTCTGTAGCTTCTACGGTGTAACTCTTGAGACTATGAAGATACTTTCTTTTTTTGTGTGTGGAACTTTCTTGTACATTTATTTCTGATTGGAGGATAATCACTTTACAGAGTTGTTGTTAGTCTCTCCCGTACAACAGGGAAATCAGCCATAAGGATGCATATGTTCCCTCCTTCTTGAGTCTCCCTCCCACCTCCCCCATCCACCCATCCAGGTCATCCCAGAGCCCCAGCTGAACCCTGTGCGCTATAGGGCGTCTTCCCACTAGCCGTCTATTTCACGTGCTTCAGTGCTACTCTCTCAGTTCATCCCACCCTCTCCTTCCCCTGCTGTGTCCGCAAGTCCGTTCCCTATGTCTGCGCCTCTGTTCTTGCTCTGCACAGATTCATCAGTGCCGTTTTCTAGATTCCATATATACGCGCTAATATCGGGAAGCTGCTGAGCAGCACGGGGGGCTCAGCCCGGTGCTCTGTGATGACCTAGAGGGGCGGAATGAGGGGGGCAGGAGGCTCAGCAGGGAGGGGATAGATGTGCGCATAGAGGGGATTCACCTTGTTTACAGCAGAAACTAACACAACGTTGTAAAGCAATTATATTCCCAGTAGGACGAAAACAGATCCGGCACAAATACACCCCCCTGAGGAATATGGGATTGTTAGCCATTCAGAGGACTGCCTATTTTGGGGAGAAAGTTAAAGGTACGAAGTATTAAAAAGTCACCGATTGCACACTAGCTCCAACACATCCATTCTTTGTGTGGTATTGGACAAATGACTTAATGTCCAGGTGTCTTAATTTATTGTACAATTAAAAGGAGGATAATGTTAATAGTACAGTATTGCCTGGGTTTCTTAGTTGCAAATAACAGAATCCACTTTGGCTAATTTTAAGGTGAAATTTTAAAAGTTAAGACTATTAGGCAGCTTATAAAGTCAATGGGAGTAATGAAGTCACAGGCTCAATTGTAAAGTTTCAGAGCAATGGACAGCATCCTAAATCATGAGGAAGAATCCGATAAATAAGGAAGCTCCCACCACAGCTGCTGCCCACTGAGCCCACGTGGAGAGGAACTCTCCTGGACCCACCACTCTCGCCAAAGTCTGCTCCCACCGTGCCAGGACAGTGGGCGTCCCTGCCGCAATGCAGAGCCCCTGACCGCAGGCCCTCGATGCCGAATGGAGTCGCGCACTGGGGTTCCATCAAGTTGAGTCGATGACACACCTCCACCCTAGGCGCAGAGGAGTCTGGGTGGGGGCGGGGGGCAAATGCCTGTGTGCATCTTGGGAAGGTGGGTCTCATATAGGGAATGGTCCAAACAGCAGCCGTCAGCTGCAGGTAGAGAAAACAAATGAACGTTCCCAGGGGAGAAAGGTAGGGGAGGGAGGGGTAAAATCAGGAGGAGGATAAACAGACACACACCACTGTGAAAGCGGAACTGAAGCCGCTCAGTCACGTCTGACTCTGTGACCCTGTGCACTGCAGCCCACCAGGCTCCTCCAGCCATGGGATTTTCCAAGGAGGAACACTGGAGAGGGTTGCCATTTCCTTCTGCAGGAGGTCTTCCTGACCCAGGGGTGGAACCCAGGTCTTCTGCATTGTAGGCAGACACTTTACCGTCTGAGCGACCAGGGAAGTCCACACACTAGCATACATATATACGTATACACACTATATTATATATATACACACTACTATATATATATGTGTACACACTATATTATATATATACACACTAGTATACATATATATGTGTACACACTATATTATATATATATACACACACTGCTATATATATGTGTACACACTGTATTATATATATACACTACTATATATATACATGTACACACTATATTATATACATATACACACTACTATATATATGTGTACACAATATATTATATATATATATACACACTACTACACATATATATGTGTACACACTATATTATATATATACACACACTAGTATACATATATACGTGTACACACTATATTATATATATACACACTACTATATATATACGTGTACACACTATATTATATATATACACTACTATATATATGTGTACACACTATATTATATATATATACACACACAAGGATCTACAGTATGGCCCATGGAACTACACTCAATATTACATAATAACCTATAAGGGAAGAGAATCTGAAAAAGTATATATGTAAATATATATGTGTATATATATACATATAAGTATATATGTATACATACATATAACTGAATCACTACACTTTACACCTGAAACTAACATGACATTGCAAATCAACTATACTTCAATTATAAAAAACAACAACAGATGTCCACTATCAGTATTGCTAAATGTAACTGAAATAAAGAACACAGGTGATGAACATAAAATATTTAACAGATGTTCAGCCCATAATACACCCCCAAAGCATGGGATTTTATTAATAGTTATTGATATGAAACTGGGTATATCCTGGATGCCAAAACTTAGCCCCAACTAATAAGCACAAGATGGCAGAGTAGAAGGATGTGCGCTTGTCTGCTCCTGTGAGAACTCCACAATTGCAACTCACTCCTGAACAACCATCAACAGGAGAATGTTGGATCCCACCAAAAAAAACAAAATGCCCAATGTCCAAGGACAAAGGAGAAGCCCCAGCAAGATGGTAGGAGGGGGGAAATCATGTTTACAGTCAAACCCTATACCCACCAGAGATACTCAGAGGGCTCAAACAAAGCCTGGGCACACCAAGATACAGAGACTGAGCCAGACCAGCCTTTGAAATGTCTGAATGTATCCTGTGGAGCAAGGGTCAGCAGTGGCCTGCCACAGGAAGAGGGGCTCTGGCAGCAGCAGACCTGGGACACGCAGAGTGTGGCATGAGCCCTCTTACAGGAGATCTCCACTAACCCCATCATAGAGCCACTGAGCAGAAGACCCACAACTGCACAATAATTATACCAAGAAATTCTTGTACTGTTAAGAAACTTCTAGGACCCACAACAGATTTCCAAACCTGGGGACCCGGCAAAGCAACTGAGAACTCTAGGGAACTGGACTTTGAAGGCCAGTGGGATTTGATTACAGAACTTCCCCAGTACTGCAGAAACAGACTCTGGAGGGTACAAACAAAACTTTGCATGCACCTGGACCCAGGAGAAAAGAAGTGACCCCACAAGAGACTGAGCCAGGCTTGCCTGTGAGTGTCTAGGAGTCCCTGGGGGAAGCGTGGGTAGACAGTGGCATGCTGTGGGCTCAGGGGCACTGATCACAACAGCACAGGCATAAGTCCTATTGAAGAAGGACTTTTACTATATTACTATTATTACTTCTAACATAGTTTGGCCTCAGGCCAAACTACAGGGAGGGAACACTGTCCTGGATCAGTTCAGTTGTCACTCAGTCGTGTCCAACTCTTTGCGACCCCATGAATCGCAAAGGCTTCCCTGTCCATCACCAACTCCCAGAGTTTACCAAAACTCATGTTCGTTGAGTCGGTAATGCCATCCAGCTATCTCATCCTCTGTCGTCCCCTTCTCCTCTTGCCCTCAATCTTTCCCAACATCAGGGTCTTTTCAAAAGAGTCAGCTCTTTGCATCAAGTGGCCAAAGTATTGGCATTTCAGCTTCGACATCCAGTCCTTCTAATGAACACCCAGGACTCATCTACTTTAGGATGGACTGGTTGGACCTCCTTGCAGTCCAAGGACTCTCAAGAGTCTTCTCCAACATCACAGTTCAAAAGCGTTCATTCTTCGGTACTCAACTTTCTTTATAGTCCAACTCTCACATCCATAAAAGACCACTGGAAAAACCATAGCCTTGACTAGACGGACCTTTGTTGACAAAGTAATGTTTCTTCTTTTTAACATGCTGTCTAGGTTGGTCATAACTTTCCTTCCAAGGAGTAAGCGTCTTTTAATTTCATGGCTGCAATCACCATCTGCAGTGATTTTGGAGCCCCCCAAAATAGTGTCAGCCACCGTTTCCACCGATTCCCCATCTATTTCCCATGAAGTGATGGTACCAGATGCCATGATCTTCTTTTTCTGAATGTTGAGCTTTAAGCCAACATTTTCACTCTCCTCTTTCACTTTCATCAAGAGGCTCTTTAGTTCTTCTTCACTTTCTGCCATAAGGGTGGTGTCATCTGCATATCTGAGGTTATTGATATTTCTCCCGCCAATCTTGATTCCAGCTTGTTCTTCATCCAGTCCAGCATTTCTCATGATATACTCTGCATATAAGTTAAAGAAGCAGGGTGACAATATACAGCGTGGACGTACTCCTTTTCCTATTTGGAACCAGTCTGCTGTTCCATGTCCAGTTCTAACTGTTGCTTCCTGACCTGCATACAGATTTCTCAAGAGGCAGGTCACATAGTCTGGTATACCCTTCTCTTTCAGAATATTCCACAGTTTATTGTGATCCACACAGTCAAAGGCTTTGGCATAGTCATAAGGCAGAAATAGATGTTATTCTGGAACTCTCTTGCTTTTTCCATGATCCAGCGGATGTTGGCAACTGGATTTCTGGTTCCTCTGCCTTTTCTAAAACCAGCTTGAACTTCTGGAAGTTCACAGTTCATGTATTGCTGAAGCTTCGCTTGGAGAATTTTGAGCATTACTTTACTAGCATGTGAGATGAGTGCAATTGTGCAGTAGTTTGAGCATTCTTTGGCATTGCCTTTCTTTGGGATTGGGATGAAAACTGACCTTTTCCAGTCCTGTGGTCACTGCTGAGTTTTCCAAACTTGCTGGCATATTGAGTGCAGCACTTTCACAGCATCATCTTTCAGGATTTGAAACAGTTCAACTGGAATTCCATCACCTCCACTAATTTTGTTCATAGTGATGCTTTCTAAGGCCCACTTGGCTTCACATTCCAGGATGTCTGGCTCTAGGTGAGTGATCACACAATCGTGATTATCTGGGTCCTAATGATACGGTCCACTAGAGAAGGGAATGGCAAGCCACTTCAGTATTCTTGCCTTGAGAACCCCATGAACAGTAGGAAAAGGCAAAATTATAGGATACCAAAAGAGGAACTCCCCAGGTTGGTAGGTACCGAATATGCTACTGGAGATCAGTGGAGAAATAACTCCAGGAAGAATGAAGGGATGGAGCCAAAGCAAAAGCAATACCCAGTTGTGGATGTGACTGATGATAGAAGCAAGATCCGATGCTGTAAAGACCAATAATGCATAGGAACCTGGAATGTCAGGACCATGAATCAAGGCAAATTGGAAGTGGTCAAACAAGAGATGGCAAGGGTGAACGTTGACATTCTAGGAATCAGAGAACTAAAATGGACTGGAATGGGTGAATTTAACTCAGATGACCATTATATCTACTACTGGGGGCAGCAATCACTCAGAAGAAATGGAGTAGCCATCATGGTCAACAAAAGAGTCCAAAATGCAGTACTTGGATGCAATCTCAAAAATGACAGAATGATCTCTGTTCGTCTCCAAGGCAAGCCATTCAATATTACAGTAATCCAAGTCTATGCCCCAACCAGTAACATAAAGAAACTGAAGTTGAATGGTTTTATGAAGACCTACAAGATCTTTTAGAACTAACACCCAAAAAAGATGTCCTTTTCATTCTAGGGGACTGGAATGCAAAAGTAGGAAGTCAAGAAACACCTGGAGAAACAGGCAAATTTGGCCTTGGAATGCGGAATGAAGCAGGGCAAAGACTAATAGAGTTTTGCCAAGAAAATGCACTGGTCATAGCAAACACCCTCTTCCAACAACACAAGAGAAGACTCTACACATGGACATCAGATGGTCAACACCAAAATCAGATTGATTATATTCTTTGCAGCCAAAGATGGAGAAGCTCTATACAGTCAACAAAAACAAGGCTGGGAGCTGACTGTGGCTCAGATCATGAACTCCTTATTGCCAAATTCAGACTTAAATTGAAGAAAATAGGGAAAACCGCTAGACCATTCAGGTATGACCTAAATCAAATCCCTTATGATTATACAGTGGAAGTGAGAAATAGATTTAAGGGTCTAGATCTGATAGATAGAGTGCCTGATGAACTATGGAATGAGGTGCGTGACATTGTACAGGAGACAGGGATCAAGACCATCCCCATGGAAAAGAAATGCAAAAAAGCAAAATGGCTGTCTGGGGAGGGCTTATAAATAGCTGTGAAAAGAAGAGAGGAGAAAAGCAAAGGAGAAAAGGAAAGATATAAGCATTTGAATGCAGAGTTCCAAAGACTAGCAAGAAAGCCTTCTTCAGTGATCAATGCAAATAAATAGAGGAAAAGAACAGAATGGGAAAGACTAGAGATCTCTTCAAGAAAATTAGAGATATGAAGGGAACATTTCATGCAAAGATGGACTCAATAAAGGACAGAAATGATATGGACCTAACAGAAGCAGAAGATATTAAGATGAGGTGGCAAGAATACACGGAAGAACTGTACAAAAAAGATCTTCACGACCCAGATAATGATGATGATGTGATCACTAATCTAGAGCCAGACATCTTGGAAAGTGAAGTCAATTGGGCCTTAGAAAGCATCACTACGAACAAAGCTAGTGGAGGTGATGGAATTCCAGTGGAGCTGTTTCAAATCCTGAAAGATGATGCTGTGAAAGTGCTGCACTGAATATGCTAGCAAGTTTGGAAAACTCAGCAGTGGCCACAGGACTGGAAAAGGTCAGTTTTCATCCCAATCCCAAAGAAAGGCAATGCCAAAGAATGCTCAAACTACCACACAATTGCACTCATCTCACACGCTAGTAAAGTAATGCTCAAAATTTTCCAAGCCAGGCTTCAGCAATACGTGAACCGTGAACTCCCTGATGTTCAAGCTGGTTTTAGAAAAGGCAGAGGAACCAGAGATCAAATTGCCAACATCCGCTGGATCATGAAAAAAGTAAGAGAGTTCCAGAAAAACATCTATTTCTGCTTTAATGACTCTGCCAAAACCTTTGACTGTGTGGATCACCATAAACTGTGGAAAATTCTGAAAGGGATGGGAATACCAGACCACCTAACCTGCCTCTTGAGAAATCTGTATGCAGGTCAGGAAGCAACAGTGAGAACTGGACATGGAACAACAGACTGGTCTCAAATAGGAAAAGGAGTACATCAAGGCTGTATATTGTCACCCTGCTTATTTAACTTCTATGCAGAGTACATCATGAGAAATGCTGGACTGGGAGAAACACAAGCTGGAATCAAGATTGCCAGGAGAAATATCAGTAACTTCAGATATGCAGATGACACCACCCTTGTGGCAGAAAGTGAAGAGGAACTAAAAAGCCTCTTGATGAAAGTGAAAGAGGAGAGTGAAAAAGTTGGCATAAAACTCAACATTCAGGAAATGAAGATCATGGCATCTGGTCCCATCACTTCATGGGAAATAGGGAAACAGTGGAAACTGTGTCAGACTTTATTTTTGGGGGCTCCAAAATCACTGCAGATGGTGACTGCAGCCATGAAGTTAAAAGACGCTTACTCCTTGGAAGAAAAGTTATGACCAACCTAGATAGTATATTCAAAAGCAGAGACATTACTTTGCCGACTAAGGTCCATCTCGTCAAGGCTATGGTTTTTCCTGTGGTCATGTATGGATGTGAGAGCTGGACTGTGAAGAAGGCTGAGCGCCGAAGAATTGATGCTTTTGAACTGTGCTGTTGGAGAAGACTCTTGAGAGTCCCTTGGACTGCAAGGAGATCCAACCAGTCCATTCTGAAGGATATCAGCCCTGGGATTTCTTTGGAAGGAATGATGCTAACGCTGAAGCTCCAGTACTTTGGCCACCTCATGCGAAGAGTTGACTCATTGGAAAAGACTCTGATGCCTGGAGAGATTGGGGGCAGGAGGAGAAGGGGATGACCGAATATGAGATGGCTGGATGGCATACGGACTCGATGGACGTGAGTCTGAGTGATCTCCAGGAGATGGTGATGGACAGGGAGGCCTGGCGTGCTGCGATTCAAGGGGTCGCAGAGTCGGACGAGTGTCTGAACTGAACTGAACTGAAGATCTTTTTTGCATAGTTCTTCTGTGTATTCTTGCCACCTCTTCTTAATATCTTCTGCTTCTGTTAGGTCCATACCATTTCTGTCCTTTATTGAGCCCATCATTGCATGTAACGTTCCCTTGGTATCTCTAATTTTCTTGAAGAAATCTCTAGTCTTTCCCATTCTATTTTTATCCTCTATTTCTTTGCATTGATCACTGAGAAAGGCTTTCTTATCTCTCCTTGTGATTCTTTGGAACTCTGCATTCAAATGGGTATATCTTTCCTTTTCTCCTTTGCTTTTCAATTCTCTTCTTTTCACAGCTATTTGTAAGGCCTCCTCAGCTACTGTACTGGTATCAACAGAACATCAGATTAAAGGTTTACTGAGCATGGCTCCACCCATCAGAACAAAACCCTGATTCCCCCACAGTCAGTCTCTCCAATCAGGAAGCTTCCACAAGCCTCTTATCCTTATCCATCAGAGGGCAGATGGAATGAAATCCACTATCACAGAAAACTAAACAGTCTAATCACATGAACCACAGCCTTCTCTAACTCAATGAAACTCTGAGCTGTGCTATGTAGAGCCACCCAAAACAGAAAGGTTATTATGGTGGAGAGGTCTGACAGAATGTGGTCCACTGGAGAAAGGAATGGCAAACCACTTCAGCAATCTTGCCTTCAGAACCCCGTGAACAGTATGAAAAGGCAAAATGATAGAATACTAACTCCCCAGGTCAGTAGGTGCCCAGTATGCTACTGGAGATCAGTGGAGAAATAACTCCAGAAAGAATGAAAACACAGAGCCAAAGCAAAAACAATATCCAGTAGTTGATGTGACTGGTGATAAAAGTAAAGTCCGATGCTGTAGGAACCTGGAATGTTCGGTCCAAGGCAAATGGGAAGTGGTCACACAGGAGATGGCAAGAGTGAGCATCAATTTTTGGAATCAGTGAACTAAAATGGATAGGAATGAGTGAATTAAACTCAGATGACCATTATATGTACTTCTGTGGGCAGAAATCCCTTAGAAGAAATGGAGTAGACTTTATAGTCAGCAAGAGTCCAAAATGCAGTACTTGGGTGCCATCTCAAAAATGACAGAATGATTTCTGTTCATTTCCAAGGCAAACCATTCAATATCACAGTAATCCAAGTCTATGCCCCGACCAGTAATGCTGAGGAAGCTGAAGTTGAATGGTTCTATGAAGACCTACAAGACCTTCTAGAACTAACACCAAAAAAAAGATGTCCTTTTTATCATAAGGGACTGGAATACAAAAGTAGGAAGTCAAGGGATACCTGGAGTAACAGGTAAGTTTGGCTTTGGAGTACAAAATGAAGCAGGGAAAAGGCTAACAGAGTTTTGCCAAGAGAATGCAGTGGTCATAGCAAACACCCTCCTCCAAGAACAGAAGAGATGACTCTACACATGGACATCACCAGATGGTCAACACCAAAATCAGTTTGGTTATATTTTCTGCAGCAAAAGATGGAGAAGCTCTATACAGTCAGCAAAAACAAGACCGGGAGCTGACTGTGGCTCAGTCCATGAACTCCTTATTGCCAAATTCAGACTTAAATTGAAGAAAGTAGGGAAAACCACTGGACCATTCAGGTATGACCTAAATCAAATCCCTTATGATTATACAGTGAAAGTGACAAAGATTTTCAGGGATTAGATCTGATGGACAGAGTGCCTGAAGAACTATGGACGGCAGTCATGAATTTATACAGGAGACAGTGACCAAGACCATCCCCAGGAAAATGAAATGCAAAAAGGTAAAATGGCTGTCTATGGAGGCCTTACAAATATCTGAGAAAAGAAGAGAAGCTAAAGGCAACGGAGAAAAGGGAAGATATGCCCATTTGAATGCAGTGTTCCAAACAATAGCTAGGAGATATAAGAAGGCCTTCCTAAGTGATCAATGCAGAGAAATACAGGAAAAAAATAGAATTAGCAAGACTGGAGATCTCTTCAAGAAAATTTGATATGAAAGGAACATTTCATGCAAAAGTGGGCACAATAAAGGACAGAAATGGTATAGACCTTACAGAAGCAGAAGATATTAAGAAGAGGTGGCAAGAATACACAGAAGAACTATACCAAAACAACCTTCATGACCCAGATAATCATGATGCTGTGATCACTCACCTAGAGCCAGACATCTTGGAACACAAAGTCAAGTGGGCCTTAGGAAGCATCACTACCAACAAAGCTAGTGGAGATGATGCAATTCCAGTTGAGCTTTTTCAAATCCTAAAAGACGATGCTGTGAAAGTGGTGCACTCAATATGCCAGCAAATTTGGAAACCTCAGCAGTGGCCACAGGACTGGAAATGGTCAGTTTTCACTCCAATCCCAAAGAAAGGCAATGCCAAAGAATGCTCAAACTACTGCACAATTGCACTCATCTCACACACTAGTAAAGTAATGCTCAAAATTCTCCTAGCCAGGCTTCAACAGTCTGTGAATCGTGAACTTCCAGATGTTCAAGTTGGATTTAGAAAAGGCAGAGGAACCAGAGATCAAATTACCAACATCCTTTGGATCATGGAAAAGCAGGAAAGTTTCACAGAAACATCTACTTCTTCTTTATTGACTATGCCAAAGCCTTTGACTGTGTGGATCAAAACAAACTTTGGAAAATTCTTAAAGAGATGGGAATACCTTGCCTGTCTCCTGAGATACCTGTATGCAGGTCAAGAAGTGACAGGGCCACACATGGAACAATGGACTGGTTTCAACTTTGAAAAGGAGACCTACAAGCCCTTTTAGAACTAACACCCCAAAAAGGTGTCCTTTTCATTATAGGGGACTGGAATGCAAAAGTAGGAAGTCAAGAAACACATGGAGTAACAGGCAAATTTGTCTTGGAATACGGAATGAAGCAGGGCAAAGGCTAATAGAATTTTGCCAAGAGAACGCACTGGTCATAACAAACACCCTCTTTCAACAACACAAGAGAAGACTCTACACATGTTCATCACCATATGGTCAACACCAAAATCAGATTGATTATATTCTTTGCAGCCAAAGATGGAGAAGCTCTATACAGTCAGCAAAAACAAGACCGGGAGCTGACTGCGGCTCAAATCATTATTGCCAAATTCAGACTGAAATTGAAGAACGTAGGGAAAACGACTAGACCATTAAGGTATGACCTCAATCAAATCCCTTATGATATACAGTGGTAGTGAGAAATAGATTTAAGGGACTAGATATGATAGATAGAGTGCCTGATGAACTATGGATGGAAGTTCGTGACATTGTACAGGAGACAGGGATCAAGACTATCCCCATGGAAAAGAAATGCAAAAAAGCAAAATGGCTGTCTGAGGAGGCCTTACAAATAGCTGTGAAAAGAAGAGAAATGAAAAGCAAAGGAGAAAAGGAAAGATATAAGCATCTGAATGCAGAGTTCCAAAGAATAGCAAGAAGAAATAATAAAGCCTTCCTCAGCGATCAATGCAAGAAATAGAGGAAAAGAACAGAATAGGAAAGACTAGAGATCTCTTTAAGAAAATTAGAGATATCAAGGGAACATTTCATGCAAAGATTGGCTCGATCAAGGACAGAAATGGTATGGACCTAACAGAAGCAGAAGATATTAAGAAGAGGTGGCAAGAATACACAGAAGAATCATACAAAAAAGATCTTCATGACCCAGATAATCACGATGGTGTGACCACTCACCTAGAGCCAGACATCCTGGAGTGTGAAGTCAAGTGGGCCTTAGGAAGAATCACTGCGAACAAAGCTAGTGGAGGTGATGGAATTCCAGTTGAGCTATTTCAAATCTTGAAAGACAATGCTGTGAAAGTGCTGCACTCAATATGCCAGCAAATTTGGAAGACTCAGCAGTGGCCACAGGACTGGAAAAGGTCAGTTTTCATTCCAATCCCAAAGAAAGGCAATGTCAAAGAATGCTCAAACTACCGCACAATTGCCCTCATCTCACACACTAGTAAAGTAATGCTCAAAATTCTCCAAGCCAGGCTTCAGCAATACATGCATGGTGAACTTCCAGATGTTCACTAAAGGACATCAGTCCTGAATGTTCATTGAAAGCACTGATACTGAAGCTGAGACTCCAATATTTTGGCCTCCTGATGCGAAGAGCTGACTCATTGGAAAAGACCCTGATGCTGGAAAAGATTGAAGGCAGGAGGTGAAGGAGACAACAGAGGATGAGATGTTTGGATGGCATCACCAACCCAATGAACATGAGTTTGAGTAAACTCTGGGAGTTGGTGATGGACAGGGAGGCCTGGTGTGCTGCAGTCCATGGGGTCGCAAAGAGTTGGACGTGACTGAGTAGCTGAACTGATTGGTTTGTCAGGGCAAGTTAGCTCAATACTAGGAACTCTCATACATATAATGCAATGTTCACTGAAAACGGTCAAGAGCAAGTCCTTCCCAGATGAATAAGAAGACCATAGGCCTAGTCATGTGGCCCAGCACTGGCAAAGCAGATGCAAAGATTCTGTAGATTCTTGTGAATTGATACTAAAGAATCCTGGGAAGCAGACATTGGATTGAACTGATATGAGAGGAATCAGGAGCTTTGAATGTAAATAAAATCCTGCTTATCACAGAATGCTTGGCTTTTCGTGACTGTTTCTGTCTGTTTATTTCTAGATGAAGGTCATTTGTGATTGTTTATACTTGGATTGAAATATTCACATGAAAAGAGGGCATTATTTTTGAATGGTATTTGTTGAAAAATAAGACATAGACAATGTGAAAGAAATTTAGAATCTTTTATTACCAACCCTTCTCCAAACTCTGTGTAGAATTGTGTACCACTGTGTAATATGGAAGATGTTATTTTTGCACCATCAGATAAAGCACGTGATGGCTTGAATGAAAGCTTGGGTGTGGCAAAACCCATTTCCTTAGCTCCTCGAATATGTGCTTTTATCCTGCTTCCCTGTAGCTATGAGGCACCTTCAGTTTGAATGCAGATGTTCTTGGTTACAGTTGCTATGTGAAATGTTATGATAGAAATTCTGTCATAATTAATAATAGGTAAAGGTTTTACCTTTGAGGTACTGCATTCTCCATGCCATGAGTCTTTTTGATTGTATTTATGGTACAATTCTAACTTCCCATTGGCTTTCTGGCTGTTTGTGTGCTTAGCTGGATGTCTGTTTCTGTTTAGTCAAGGGTATTAATGCCTTTCAGACTTTTTATCGATGGCTTTGCAAACCCATATGGTTTAAGTTGAAAGGGAGATGTACACTATCACTCTTTTGGATATTAAAACCCACTTAGGTCCTTCCTTTTTCTGTCCTTAAAAGATGTGTTGTGATTTATAAAGAAAAGGTACATAGAATTCTGCGCACATGGCAGCCAAAATAAGAACAAAGCCAGTGCAGAAACTAGGCTCTGCCAAAGCTAAATATTTTGGTAAAATAAAGATCCCCAATATACATAAAGCTGTTACAACTTACAGCGCCTATTCACACAGACCTGGGTGGTGTTTAGTGTAACCGGTGACTAGGTGCATACTGCGTGTTTTCACTTGTCCCACATCTTCTCCTCCTTCTTCTGGGAATAACTTCCTATTTCATTTTGGGAAACACCTTCTCCCTAATTGAATACAATAATGATGAGACTGTTAATCAAAAAGTCGCATGACATCTTCTGGCAAATGGATGGGCACACAGTTTAGAAGACGTTGCTCTCCTTCCTCCAAAACTGTGACTAGTGAGCACAGTTCTTCAATGATGAAATATGCTTGCAGCTCATTGGTTTTGACCGTGTACCCCTAAAAGGGCTGCATGCTAAGTTCTCCAGAACTATTCCGATCTAGTGGTTTCCAAAGCTTGAGTTTGAGCTTTTCCTCCAATCCTAGGGGCTATCTGATATCCACTTAGTCAGACCATGCTTTCTTGTTTATTAAGATGTTTCATTTTCAAGCAAAGAACCCTGATACAAAAACTGGAGCATGGAGTGGGAAGCAGCTCTCACTATCATGAAAATGTGTAATATATGGAATTAAATATTAGGCAAGAGATACCAAGGCACAAAGTTATGGCTTCTAGGTACTCAGTTTCACAAGCCAATGAAAACAAAACCGTAGGGTACTTATTTCCAGTGCACCGCAGCTTCAAAGGGTATGAGAAATCCTGGGACTGGAATGAAGTTGGCATTGAGTCTCTTTAAGGTAAGGGGATGGCAAATTGAAAGACATAAATTCTCGCCTCAAGGCTGCAGATAAACTTCAGAGACTGTGCTGACTGTGCTGAAAGAATATTTACCTCATATAGATAAGGGCTAAGACCAGCAAAGTACCAAACTTCCCTGGTAGTCCAGTGGTTAAGAATCCACCTTGCAATGCAAGGGACACTGGTTCAATCCCTAGTCCAGGAAGAACCCATGTGCCACAGAGTATCCAAGCCGGTGAGCCACAAGGAAGGCGCCCGAGCTCTGGAGCCTGCGAGCTGCAGCTACTGAGACTGCACACCACAACTACTGAAGCCGAGGGCCTGGAGCCCATGCTCCGCAACAGGAGAAGCACCACAGTGAGAAGCCCGTGCTCCACAGCCGGAGAGCGGGCCCCACTCGCTGCAGCCAGAGGAAAGCCCAACACAGCAGTGAAGACCCAGCACAGCCAGAAAGAAGTGAACAAACAAGTGTCTTTAAAAAAAGACAAAGCCCAGAGTAACATTCACAAGTGGCTGAACTATGACAGTTGAATTCATAGCCGCACAAAGCCTTTTATGTAAAGGTTAGGTGGTGCCTTGACTCCTGAACACCAGCACGCTCTGAAGAATTCCCATGAAATGCCCCTTACTTCACTGCTCGAGGAAGCAGAGAGGAGACTGGCCATAGCTGCCTCCTCTCCAGCCCCACCCAACCTGATCTCAGTATAGATGGAGTAGAGAAAGTTCAGAGTTGGAGCAAAAAGAGAATTGCACAGTTTGCTAACACATATCATAAAAATATGTGGTTTATTTGTGGAGGTGAATTTTGAAGGTAGTTGATGCAAAACACACTTCAGTTCAGTTCAGTCACTTAGTTGTGTCCGACTCTTTGTGACTCCATGGACTGCAACACGCCATTGGACAGGCTTCCCTGTCCATTGCCGACTCCCGAAGTTTACTCAAATTCATGTCCATTGAGCCAGTGGTGCCATCCAATCATCTCATCCTCTGTCATCCCTTTCTCCTCCTGCCTTCAATCTTTCCCAGCATCAGGGTCTTTTCAAATGAGTCAGTACTTCCCATGAGGTGGCCAAAGTATTGGAGTTTCAGCTTGAGCATCAGTTCTTCCAAAGAATATTCAGAGATGATTTCCTTTAGGATGGACTGGTTGGATCTCCTTGCTGTCCAAGGAACTCTCAAGTCTTCTCCAACATCACAGTTCCAAAACATCAATTCTGTGGTACTCATCTTTCTTTATGGTCCAACTCTCACATCTATACATGACTACTGGGAAAACCATAGTTTTGAGTAGACAGACCTTTGTTGGCAAAGTAATCTCTGCTTTTTACTATGCTTTCTAGGTTGATCATAGCTTTCCTTCCAAGGAGCAGTCGTCCTTTAATGTCATGGCTGCAGTCACCATCTGCAGGGATTTTGGAACCCCCCAAAATAAAGTCTCTCACTGTTTCCATTGCTTCCCCATCTCTTTGCCATGAAATGATGGGACTGGATGCCATGATCTTCGTTTTCTGAATGTTGAGTTCTAAGCCAACTTTTTCACTCTCTTCTTTCACTTTAATCAAGAGGCTTTTTAGTTCCTCTTCACTTTCTGCCATAAGGGTGGTGTCATCTGTATATCTGAGGTTAACTGATGTTTCTCCCGGCAATCTTGATTCCAGCTTGTGCTTCATCCAGCCCAGGGTTTCTCATGATGTGCTCTGCACAGAAGTTAAATAAGCAGGGTGACAATATACAGCCTTGACATACTCCTTTTCCTATTTGGAACCAGTCTGTTTTTCCAAAACACAGGTGGGTCTGACTTCTAAAGTGTGAGTGTGCCTGTGGAATGTTTGCCTTTGGTGTGTACCATCAAGCACCTGGTTATGGCTCTAAAAGCTCTTAAGGTTGGTTAACACAAACATAGATCTTACACTTTCCTCAGTAAATTATATTGAAAGGCCAGAAATCCTATGACATAATGTATTGGGTTGGCCAAAAAGTTCTTTTGGGTACTTCCATGATATCTTATGACTCTCCAAGTGTGGTTCACAGAATGGCTGCATCACCATCATTTGGGGACTTGTTATAAAGGCAGACTCTCAGGTCTCAGCCCAGATCAGCTGAATCAGAAGATCCAGGGCAGGACACACCAAACTGTATTCCAAGAAGCCCTCTAGGAGGTTCTGATGCATTTTCAAATCTAGGGGAATGAATTTAGGGATGGGGAGGCTGAAATAGTGGTTTATGTCTTCAGGTTCTTTCCCCAGTCACTCCCCACCTATGCCAGTCTAGAGAACCAACAAGATTCTCTCATTCAGGAAAGGCTTCTGCACAAAATCATCAAAAGAATTCTTTTGGCCCTTCTCTCTAAGATAGCAAGACTTAAAAAAACTCCCCTTAACTTCAGTGGGCATGATCTCATTGTGGCAGAGAGATCAGATTCCAACTATATATAGGCATCAAGGCTGATAACATAATAAAAATTTTTGAGCCTACTCTTATCCACAGATGCTCTTAATTAAACATGGTTTGCAAGCATGTTCTTGGATGGAAAGAATCAATATTGTGAACATGATTGTATTACCCAAAGCAATCTACATATTCAAAGCAATCCTCATAAAATTACCAATGGTATTTTTCACAAAACTAGAACAAAACATTTTATAGCTTGTATGGAAGCACAAAGGATCTAGAATAGCCAAAGCAATCTTGATAAATAAAAATGGAGTTGGAGGAATAAGGCTTCCTGACTTCAGACTGTACCACAGAGCTACAGTCATCAAGAGAGTATGGTACTGGCACAAAACCAGAAATACAGCCGATGGAACAAGATGCAAAGCCTGGAGAAATCCCATGCACCTATGGGCACCTTATCTTTGACACAGGAGGTAAGAATATACAATGGAGAAAAGAGCCTTTTCAAAGAGTGGTGCTGGGAAAACTGGACAGTTACATGTAAAAGAATTAAATAAGAACACTCCCTAACACCATTCACAAATATAAACTTAAAATGGATTAAACACCTGAGTGGAAGTTCAGACACTATAAAACTCTTAGAGGAAAACATAAGCAGAACAGTCTTTGACATAAATTGCAGCAAGATCTTTCTTGACCCACCTCCTAGAGTTATGAAAATAAAAACAAAAATAAAGGGGATCTAATTAAACTTAAAATCTTTTGCACAACAAAGGAAACCATAAACAAAATGAAAAGACAATCCTCAAATTGGAAGGAAGTGTTTGTAAATGAAGCAATTGACAAAGGATTAATCTCTAAAATATACAAACAGCTCATGCAGCTTGATATTTAAAAGAAAAAACCAAATCAATCAAAAAATGGGCAGAAAACCTAAACAGACATTTCACTAAAGAAGACATAAAGATGGCCAACAAATATATGAAAAAATACCCAACATCACCAATTATTGGAGAAATGCAAATCAAAACTGCAGTGAGGTGTCACCTCATAGCTGTCAGAATACAGTTGTTTTTGTTCAGTCACTCAGTGGTGTCTGACTATTTGTGACCCATGGACTGCAAGCACACCAGGCTTCCCTGTCCTTCATTATCTCCCGGAGTTTGCTCATACTCCTACCCTTTCAGTTGATGATTCCATCCAACCATCATCCTCTGTCGCCTCCTCCTTCTCCTGTCCTCACTCTTTCTCAGCATCAAGGTCTTTTCTAGTGAGTTGGCTCTTCACATCCGGTGGCAAAAGTATTGGAGCTTTAGCTTCAATCCTTCCAATGAATAGTCAGAGTTGATTTACTTTAGGATTGACTGATTTGATCTCCCTACTGCCCAAGGGACTCTCAGAAGTCTTCTCCAGCACCGCAGTTTGAAAGCATCCTGTAAGAATGACCATTGTTAAAATATTTGCAAACAATAAATGCTGGAAAGGGTTTGGAGAAAAGGGAACCCTCTTGCACTATTGTTGGAAATGTAAACTGATACAACCGTTATGGAGAACAGTATGGTTTCCTCTGGGTATGTGCCCAGTAGTGGAATTGCTGGATCATATGGTACATACTTTACTTATGGAGGTTTCTTGAAAAAGTAAAAATAGAACTACCATCTTTTTTTTTTTTTCTGAAGTCGTTCAGTTGTGTCCAACTCTTTGTGACCCCATGGACTGTAGCCTATCAGGCTCCTCCGTCTATGGGATTTTCCAGGCAAGAGTGCTGGAGTGGATTGCCATTTCCTTCTCCAGGAGATCTATGACCCAGCAATCCCACTACTGGGCATATACCCAGAGGAAACCATAATTCCAAAGACATGCAACCTAATATTGACTGCAGCACTGTTCACAAGCCAGGACATGCAAGCATCCTAGATGTCCATCAGCAGAGGAATGGATAAAGAAGATGTGAGATATATATATGATGGAATATTACTCATCCATAAAAGGAACAAAATTGGGTCAAATGTAGAGATGTGGATGGACCTAGAGACTGTCACACAGAGTGAAGTAGTAAGAAAGAGAAAAACAAACATTGTCCATTAACACACATATATGTGAAGTGAAGTCACTCAGTCGTGCCTGACTCTTTGTGACCCCACAGACTGTAGCCTGCCAGGCTCCTCCATCCGTGGGATTCTCCAGGCAAGAATACTGGAATGGGTTGCCATTTCCTTCTCCAGGGGATCTTCCTGACCAAGGGATCAAACCTGGGTCTCCCACAATGCAGGCAGACTCTTTACTGTCTGAGCCACCAGGGGCTCCTAACACACATATATGGAATCTAGAAAAACGGTATAGATGATCTTATTTGCCAAGCAGAAATAGAGACAAATAGAGAACAAATGTATGGACATCAAGAGGTGGGGAAAGGGTGGGATGAATTGGGAAATTAGGGTTGACATATATACACTAGCTGATCTAAATGGAAAGAAAATACAAAAAAGAGGGGATATATGTATTCATATAGCTAATTCACTTTGCTGTACAGTAGAAACTTAACAAAATATTGTAAAAGAAAAAGTATACTCCATAAAAATTAATTTAAAAATTTAAGGATATGCAGTCTTTACGTTTTTTTCAGTTTATTTAATAATTAAAAACACTCTAAGTCTGGTGACTAGAAATTCAACTTGAGCCATCACCCTAGCCCTTTGCCCCTTGCCAGATCTCAGACCCAAGTCAGTTATGGACCCAGAGTTCCAAGGATTAAAGGAAGATGGGACCTGTGAAAAAGAAAGCCTCCTGTTAACTACTGACGTTTATTGCATATTTTCCACGTAACCCTTTCAGGAAAGGCCCTGCACACATGTATCAAGGAAACTGCGTACTGGGAAAAGGAAATATTTGGGGGGATTTTGACTCTACTTGATGGCAGATTTAATAGGGTCTCAAATACATCTAAGAGCTCTTCCCCAGATTTTTAATATATGGTCAGAATAGATGTTGTTGGCAGCCATCAAAATCCCTTCTTTAGACCGTTGGGTAAGTCAAGGCTATTACAGAAAAGAACCCATTGAGCTGACGCTCCTCCCTCACCATATGAAAGACATAGAACAAGAGCCACTGAGCACCCCAGAAGGGACCATGGCATCCAGAGTGACCCTCTGATGCAACAGACGATATGGATGCAGGGGGCGCGGAGCACTCAGGCACCAGGTACTGAACTCAAGGGTGCGTGTAGAGCATTGATAATGAATGAAGTCTGTCTCCAGGTAACTTGGCATGGCACTGCGGTGAGGAGTTTGGACTTCACCACCAACCAGACGGCCTGGATTCGATCCCAGTCTTCTTCGATCCCAGTCATATTCGATCCCAGATATGACCATGGGTATCATTGACCTCCATGTGTTTAAATTTGCTCCTGTATAAACTTCAGATGGCAGTAATAATTCCTAATGTATAGGATTATTATGAGAAATGAATGAGTTAATGTTTTCAGAGCACACAGTACAGCATGTAGCGCATATCAGATGTTCTATAAGTTGTTATATAAAGTCAGAGAAATTCAGATGTATGCCTCAGTTTGTTTTTACATGATCAATGGCTACATTTATCTTGTAGATTATTATGTCAAGAGTTTCATTCGATTGCAATCAACTGTGCTTGATACGTTCATCTAACCTATGGATGCATCTATAATGGTTTCCTAGCGCTGCTTTAACAAAGCACCACTGAGTGGATGGCATGAAACGACAGAAATTTATTTTCCCATAGTTCTGGAGGTTCAATTCAGTACAGTTCAGTCACTCAGTCATATCCAGCTTTTTGTGGTCCCATGGACTGCAGCATGCCAGGCCTCCCTGTCCATCACCAACTCCTGGAGTTTACTCAAACTCATGTCTATCGAGCTGGTGATGCCATCCAACCATCTCATCCTCTGTCGTCCCCTTCTCCTCCTGCCTTCAATCTTTCCCAGCATCAGGGTCTTTTCCAATGAGTCAGTTCTTCGCATCAGGTGGCCAAAGTATTGAAGTTTCAGCTTCAACATCAGTCCTTCCAATGAATATTCAGAGATAATTTCCTTTAGGATTAACTGATTGGATCTCCTTGCAGTCCAAGGGAGTCTCCAGAGTCTTCTCCAACACCACAGTTCAAAAGCATCAATTCTTCCGTGCTCAGCTTTCTTTATAGTCCAACTCTAATATCCATACATGACCACTGGAAAAACCATAGCCTTGACTAGATGGACTTTGTTGGCAAAGTAATGTCTCTGTTTTTTAATATGCTATCCAGGTTGGTCATAACTTTTCTTCCAAGGAGTAAGTGTCTTTTAATTTCATGGCTGCAGTCACCATCTGCAGTGATTTTGGAGCCCCCCAAAAAATAAAGTCTGACACTGTTTCTCCATCTCTTTGCCATGAAGTGATGGGACTGGATGTCATGATCATAGTTTTCTGAATGTTGAGTTTTAAGCCAACTTTTTTCACTCTCCTCTTTCGTTTTCATCAAGAGGCTCTTTAGTTCTTCACTTTCTCACTTTCTTCCATAAGGGTGGTGTCATCTGCATATCTGAGGTTATTGAGATTTCTCCCGGCAATCTTGATTCTAGCTTGTGCTTCATCCAACCCAGCATTTCTCGTGATGTACTCTGCAATAAGTTAAATAAGCAGGGTGACGATATACAGCCTTGACGCACTCCTTTCCCGATTTGGAACCAGTCTGTTGTTCCATGTCCAGTTCTAACTGTTGCTTCCTGACCTGCATACAGGTTTCTCAGGAGGTAGGTCAGGTGGTCTGGTATACCCATCTCTTTCAGAGTTTTCCACAGTTGATTGTGATCCACACAGTTAAAGACTTTGGTGTAGTCAATAAAGCAGAAGTATATGTTTTTCTGGAACTCTCTTGCTTTTTTGATGATTCAGCAGATGTTGGCAATTTGATGTCTGGTTCTTCTGCCTTTTCTTAATCCAGCTTGAACATCTGGAAGTTCTTGGTTCACATACTGTTGAAGTCTGGCTTGGAGAATTGTGAGCATCACTTTTCTAGCATGTGCAATAAGGGCAATTGTGTGGTAGTTTGAACTTTCTTTGGGATTGCCTTTCTTTGGGATTGAAATGAAAACTGACCTTTTCCAGTCCTGTGGCCACTGCTGAGTTTTCCAAATTTGCTGGCGTATTGAGGGCAGCACTTTCACAGCATCATCTTTCAGGATTTGAAACAGCTCAACTGGGATTCCATCACCTCCACTAGCTTTGTTCATAGTGATTCTTCCTAAGGCCTGCTTGACTTCACATTCCAGGATGTCTGGCTCTAGGTGAGTGATCACACCATCGTGATTATCTGGGTCATGAAGATCTTTTTTGTATAGTTCTTCTGTGTATTCTTGCCACTTCTTCTTAATATCTTCTGCTTCTGTGAGGTCCGTACCATTTCTGTTCTTTATTGAGCCCATCTTCGCATAAAACGTTCCCTTGGTATCTCCTATTTTCTTAAAGAGATCTCTAGTCTTTCCCAGTCTGTTGTTTTCCTCTATTTCTTTGCAGTGATCTCTGAGGATGGCCTTCTTATCTCTCCTTGCTATTCTTTGGAACTCTGCATTCCAATGGGTATATCGTCCCTTTCCTCCTTTGCCTTTATTTCTCAGCTTCATTTCTCAGCTATTTGTAAAGCCTCCTCAGACAGCCATTTTGCCTTTTTTCACTTCTTTTTCTTGAGGATGGTTTTGATCACTGCCTCTTGTACAATGTCACGAACCTCTGTCCATAGTTCTGGAGGCTAGAAGTCCAAAATCATGGTGTTAGTCAGGCCATCCTTCCACTGCAATTTGTAGGGAATCTTTTCTCTCCTCTTCATAGCTTCTGACTATCTGCCAGCAGTATCTGGTGTTTCGATCCATCGGGGCATCGATGGGTCACTCCAGTCCACTGTCTTCACACGGCCTTCTTCTTGCATCCCTGTGTTCTCCTCCCATAAGTATACCCACCACGTTTGTCTAAGGGCCTCCATACACCCTCCCCTCATGACCATACTTCCCTTATGACCTCATCCTGACTTTGCTAATTCTGTATACAGTGATCACATTTCCAAATAAAGTCATAGTTTGAGATGAGTTAGGGCTTCAGGATACCTTTTTTGGGGAAATACAATTCAACCCATAATATTATCTTAAAATGAATTGTAATATATGTGGCTAGGCACATGCTTCTGATTTTGCCACAGTTGGCACCACTCCATGTTGCCTCATATCCGGCCTAACTTGCTTTATTAATTCATATGACCTGCTATCCCTTTGCTCTAATCCATGACTACTCACTGGCATTTGGCTCAGAAAAATAAAGGCATCTTTATAAAACTGGATCATATTCCACACATCTAGAAAGCCTCCTGTGTCTATAGTTGAATGCTATGGAAAATGCCAGATTTTGAACTTATTTTCACTTTAAGAGCTCAAGTTGTGGAGTCAGATGCATTTGGGGCCGGATGCCAGACCCAGCCTTCACCAATGATGAATCTAAACTGGACTTGTTTTTATCATTTATAAAAAGGAAAAATCCATATCCATCATATTGAATTGATCTGATTATTCAATAGAACCACGTGTGTGAAGTCTGTAGTTGTTGGCACATAGTAGGCTCTCAGAAAATGGTAGCATAGCAGCAGCAGTAGTCATACTAGGAGCAGCAGTAAGAGCAATTGTTATTCCTGGGTAGGTATTGGCATTGAAATGGGCAAAGCTGTACTTTAGCTATGCATCTGGTCTTTAAATTATATTTGTTGCTTGAGTATTCTTATTCATCTTTTTTACTGATTATGTTTAATTTAGCACCTTTTTCTAAGAAAGCAGCATCGTAATGTGTGTCTGTCCTTGCAGCACTGGGTCTTGCTTGCTCTTGACACAGATTGACCCTGTCTGTGCCTGGTGACATTAGTACATCACTTGAAAATTAATTGCATGGATGTTTTTACACTCAGCTACATCTTCAGTATGCCTTAGCAGCCAGACTTCATGCATCCTTGGTCTATGCTTGCATTATTTGCTCACCCCTGGAGAAGAAAGCCAAAGAAAGATTAATTCATAAAAAATGAATGGCTGTTGAAAC
This sequence comes from Capricornis sumatraensis, assembly GCF_032405125.1. NCBI lineage: Eukaryota > Metazoa > Chordata > Mammalia > Artiodactyla > Bovidae > Capricornis > Capricornis sumatraensis. The sequence goes on along the minus strand of NC_091069.1, from coordinate 261,244,579 downwards.
TCTTCAAAGCCTTGATTTACTGCATAATTAGTAGACAACACTAGAAAAGCAGAATATCTTTCTGCCTGTGAATTAAGTAAATTGATTAATTCATTAATTACGTATGATAACTCCATAGATAACATAATTGTATCACCGGTTATCAAAACACAGCAAAAGAATCAAGCATGTTTTCAACATGGTCAAAAATTTAATTTACAATATTGGGTTCCTCTCTTAGAATCTTAATTAAAGATCTCAGGAAAACTACTTACAGTCCAAACACATTCCTGAAAGGAGAGTTGTATTACTTACAAAGGATTGCCACAATTAGGAATCATCCCTTTCTTCCAGAATTTTATCCCAACCAGAAATTATTCATTCATTCAGTTACCACTAGCCAAGTATTACTGTGTTTCTGTGACTTAAGTAAAAGCTGGGGATACAGCAATGAACAGGTCAAACACATATCCCTGCCTTCATGGAGCATGCATTTGAAAGCTATTCTGTTCATTATGGCAGCCACTGGCCACATGTGGCTGCTGGCATGTAAATTTACATGAGTTAAGTTTAAGAATTCAATTCCACTAGTCAAATTTCAAGGGACCGACAAGGACACGTGGCTCACTGTTACTATGTGGGCAGCACAGAAGAACGTTTTCGATGTTGGCAGAGAGCTCTCTCAGACCATGCTGTTCTAGAGGGTGGAGACAAAACGAACCATAAATATTCAATAAGGAAGACATCTTTAGACCGTGGTTTAAAACTCTGAAGGAAATAAATAGGAGGATGTGATGGAAGCCATTTGGAGGCCGGGATGGCCACTTTCCACAAATGGGATAGACAGCACAGACAAGAGAGCATCTTAGCTAAAACTTGAAGACCTCACATCTGTGAGAAGCTGAGCCATGTGCAGGCAAAGGCTCTGAGGCGTGGAAGACGTAGATACATTTGAGAATGAGAATTGCTGTGAGTTGCACAGGAGGATAGTGAGAGGCTTACTACAGAATCCAGAGTGGAGCGGGGCAGGCAGCTGTGCCCAGTGCTATGGTCTGACACTGTGTTCCCTGGGAAATTATCCAAAGAGTTGAAAGGAAATAACAGGTCTGATGACTGTTTTAAAAGACAGACGACTTCTGCGTGAGGAATGTATTGCATGGGGCAAGAGTGGGGACTGAGAGGCCGCTTCATTAGAAGGATATTCAACTAAATGGCACTAGAATTGTGGCAATACAATTGGAAATTAGGATGGAACTGAAATATAATTTGGAGGAGAAATGGCTGGAATGTAATGGATTAGACGTCGGGAGTGAGGGACAAGGAAGAATCAAAGGTGACTCCTGAATTTAGCCAGGCTTCAGCAATATGCGAACCGTGAACTTCCAGATGTTCAAGCTGGTTTTAGAAAAGGCGGAGGAACCAGAGATCAAATTGCCAACATCCACTGGATCATCGAAAAAGCAAAAGAGTTCCAGAAAAACATCTATTTCTGCTTTATTGACTATTGCCAAAGCCTTTGACTGTGTGGATCACAATAAACTGTGGAAAATTCTGAGAGAGATGGGAATACCAGACCACCTGATCTGCCTCTTGAGAAACCTGTATGCAGGTCAGGAAGCACCAGTTAGAACTGGAGATGGAACAACAGACTGGTTCCAAAGAGGAAAAGGAGTACGTCAAGGCTGTATATTGTCACCCTGCTTATTTAACTTCTATGCAGAGTACATCATGAGAAACACTGGACTGGAAGAAACACAAGCTGGAATCAAGATTGCCGGGAGAAATATCAATAACCTCAGATATGCAGATGACACCACCCTTATGGCAGAAAGTGAAGAGGAACTAAAGAGCCTTTTGATGAAAGTGAAAGAGGAGAGTGGAAAAGTTGGCTTAAACCTCAACATTCAGAAAAGTAAGATCATGGCACCTGGTCCCATCACTTCATGGGAAATAGATGGGGAAACAGTGTCTGACTTTATTTTTCTGGGCTCCAAAATCACTGCAGATGGTGATTGCAGCCATGAAATTAAAAGATGCTTACTCCTTGGAAGGAAAGCTATGACCAAACTAGACAGCAGGTTAAAAAGCAGAGACATTACTTTGCCAACTAAGGTCCATCTAGTCGAGGCTACGGTTCTTCCAGTGGTCATGTATGGATGTGAGAGTTGGACTGTAAAGAAAGCTGAGCACTGAAGAATTGATGCTTTTGAACTGTGGTGTTGGAGAAGACTCTTGAGAGTCCCTTGGACAGTGAGGAGATCCAACCAGTCCATCCTAAAGGAGATCAGTCCTGGGTGTTCATTGGAAGGACTGATTTTGAAGCTGAAACTCCAATACTTTGGCCACCTGATGCTAAGAGCTGACTCATTTGAAAAGACCCTGATGCTGGGAGGGATTGGGGGCAGGAGGAGAAGGGGACGACAGAGGATGAGATGGTTGGATGGCATCACTGACTCAATGGACATGGGTTTGGGTGGACTCCAGGGGTTGGTGATGGACAGGGAGGCCTGGCGTGCTGCGCCAGGACACGCCTGAGCGACTACAGTGTACTGAAATGTGGGGAGGTCGTATGATCCTCTGAGGCTGGGGAGATTACCAAAGGGCAAGTTTGAGGTAAATGAGGTAAATTAATGCAGTTTCTCATTTGGTTGTGTGAAGCTTAGAATGTCAGTTTCTGTCTGAACCAGAATGTTGACAATATATCGATTAGATAGATAAGCCTGGAACCTACAGAAAAATTAAGGTCAGATGTATGGTTTTGAAATGATCGTCAAATAGGTGGGACCCAAATCCACAAGCCTGGACTGCATCATCCGTGATGAATGGAGATAGGAGGGAGATGGAAGGGGGCTGAGGACCCGCGCTGGGACATCCCATCATTCAGGAGTGGAGCAGAAAGGGCAGAGAGGCAGCTGCCGGGGGCAGGAGGAGGACCAGGAGGGTGGGGCGCGTGGCGGGGCAGGGGAGTTGCTGAGCAGTGGGGTGAGACTTCACCAAGGCCTCCGCAGCGGGCCTTTGGAGACCTGCCAAGGAAGGTCTCTGCTGAGCATGGAGACATAAACCCGGATGGAACAGTTTGAAATGCTAATGAGAAGTGCAGACACAGAGCTGGTTGAATACAGGGCATTTTCACAGATGGGGCAGAGCTGCAGTGGGCCGTAGTTAGCAAAGAGGAGGCCTCTGCCTAGAGGGGGACTTTCCTGGCGGCCCAGCGGCTAAGAGTCTGCCTTCCAGTGGAGGAGAAGCAGGTTCTATCCCTGATCGGGGAACGGAGATCCCACGTGGGCAACACAGCGTGTGCGCTGCAACTGCTGAGCCTCAACTACAGGGCCCGTGTCGCAAACGACGGAGCTTACGCTCTCTAGATTCCATGTGCTGCAGCTAAGGGCCAGGGCAGCCTAAAAAGAATGGGATAAAGGGAGCAGGCTTCAGAAAGCAACCTAACAGGGACACACAGCGCAGACGGGAGGGGTTGTTTTTCTTTTGTTCAAGGAGGAAAAGCAGAAAAAGTGGGTGCAGAGGCAGATAGATCTGTAGATGAGGAGGCTGGCCTCCAGCAGTAATGCTTGTGGCTTCACAGCTTCACAAATTAGACGTTCGGAAAGCCACCGTTGTAAACTGCAATAAAGTGAATGAGTCTACTTTTCATCACCTTGGTTCTGAGAACAGACAGTGTCCAGTCCTCTGAAGTTATTAGCTGAAGACTGCATAGGATGGAGCTTTGAAGTTAGATCTCGTGTCAAATCCTGACTCCCTCCATCGGGAGCTTTTGTGACCTGGAGCCAGTTACTGGAATTCTCTGTCTCTACTCTTCATCTGTAAAATGGCCGTTACCACACCCTTAGCCACCAAAGGTCTGGGTAGCAGACGCGTAGCATATGTGTATGTGAAGTCCTTTTGAAAAGACAAGCGAAGGGAATGGAAAAAACCATCAGAGATTGGGGCCAGTGGTTTAAAAACAAGAGGGGCACAGCATCATGGCTGTGAAGGAAGAAGAGGCTGTCGAGCCTGGGAGGGGCATTACAGACTCACACAGTCCAGAAGGAAGAGGCGTCAAGCTGCGGTGACTTCTCTTGCTGTGGAGCAAGGGATCCAGGCACCTAGGCCTCAGTGCTCACGGCCCGTGGCCTCAGTAGTTGCAGCTCCCGGGCGCTAGGTCACAGGCTTAACAGCCGTGGTGCACAGGCTCAGCTGCTCTGCGGCGAGTGGGATCTTCACGGACCAGGGGTCCAAATTGTGTCTCCTGCCCTGGCAGGTGGATTCTTCACCACTGAGCCACCAGGGAAGCCCTGGAAAAGAATATTTTAAAAAAGAATGTATATCCATGTATAACTGAGTCACTTGGCTATACAGCAGAAATTAGCATCACATTGTAAATCAACGATACTTCAATAAAAATATTAAAACTGAAAAAATAATATTCTAGGAATGGAGTGCCAAGATAATTATCACATTCCAGGGCCTCTAAAAGGCAAGATAATAAAACATTTGTAAACTATTTCTTTTATAGTAAGTTGATTTTCAAAATGTAGCTACTTAAATTTATTATCAAGTAGTAAACCCAGCAGAATAGTGGAAAAAGAAATGGAATGTGCGGGTTTCACAGCATCAGACCTGACATGCTGAGAAGTCCTCAGAATCAGGGTTTTCCCATCTGGAAGGTGGATTTTCCCAACAGCTCGATGAACATCTGCCTTCTTGACATCCAAGAAACAGAAATGCGTCTATAGTTCTTTGGTTATTCTTTGTCTGTAACCTGTTCTTAAACAGGGTATGGTGGTGGTGGTGGGGATTTAGTCGCCAAGTCCTGTCCGACTCTTGCAATGCCATGCACTGTAGCCTGCCAGACTCCTCTGTCCGTGGGATTCTTCCGGCAAGAATACTGGAGTGGGTTGCCATTTCCTTCTCCATAAACAAGGTATAGTGCACCCGATCAAGGCTCTTTCCTGGGTTGCTATTGAGTGTTCTGATCCATTGTTCTGAAATGTCTCCTGGGTCACTCTGATGCAGATGGCTTTATGTACTCCCAAACTCTGGAGTCATAAGCTTGTAGGCGTCACTACAGTTGCCTGGTCAGATCCAACTGTACGTGGAACGTATTCATTAAAGTCTTAGTAGGAAACCTCGGGGTGCTGCTCGTAGGAAGCCCACTAACAGAGGCAACTGAAAACCAACCAGCCCCCAGACTGATGCCACAGGCGCCATGCTGGGATGGCCTGTCCGTCAGAGCACCTCGTCAGGTTCCATCTCTCCACCGTCTGCACCCACAGCTGTACCATGAGCTGTGCAATGCAAACAGTCATGCGACCTTCATCACAGCCTCTTCCAAGCCCGAACACCACTTCATTAATCAGCTGGCATTCCCCAAATTTCCAGGTTTGTAAAAGCAATCTATTTATAAAATATCTGGCTATGGTGTATAATAAACAATGCCAGAGTGAACTAAAAACAGACTAATTTAATAAGTGATTTCCTTTCCCCTCCACTTGAAATTTACATAATCCACTGGCTCTAATATTTCACATACTTTTAATATTTCTCATTTGTTTATGGTACAATCCTGTGCTTCAAACTTGACACACCACAATATCGATGAGCCTACAAGGGTTCAAAATCGGCAAATATTTTGTTAGTGATCATTGTGTGAATGTGAAGGAAGTGAGCAGTCGATCCACATATTTTTCTTGCTAATTGCAAACTTAATATTTTATTAAAATGTATGCAATGACAAAATCTCAGCAAACTCTCTAAAGCCATTATGAGCAGTTAAAGTATTCTCTCAGAGTATTAATATTAGCATCATTAGAAGAGTTTCATCAAGTGCACATTTATCCCCATCTTGGAAACAACACAATCCGAAGAAGACAAATACCCTTGAGTGTTGTGGTAAGAAAACCAACAGCAGTTTTAGAGCCACATAAAGTCTTCCTGCGGCTTCACAAGTAAAGCTGAATCAAACAAGAACATTCTTGAAGCCACCGTTATAACATGCAGCAGAGTCAATGAGTCTATTTTTTCATCACCTTGGGCTCTGAGAAGAAAACATTGCAGGGTTATCTTGATAAGGAAAGAGCTCAGATATTAAAATACATTAACTTTACTTAATTGATTTAAACAGATCCAGAGCTTTCAAAATGCACATGATGTTATTTCTGCACTACTGGACAAAATAGATCTGTTTTAGATTGCAAAGCTCCATCTCTGTATCTCCGGTCTGGTAGGGAGGAAAAAAAAACCTCTCCATTTCTTGGCCTTTTAAAGAAACCTTTGTTCTAAAGAATGACACAGGAAACCATATACATGGTTTTTTCTTCAGCTAAATAATATCTTTCTGTATCCTTTCCTCAAAATGTCTCTTAGTAATATTGGTGCAGTGTTTTCCTATAGCTCAGAATGCTGCAGTCCCAGAGCAATAACAACAGATAACACTAATTGAGTTTTTACTCTGTCCCATGCGCTGCACTGTGTTATGTTACTTTGTTAAATCTTCAAATGAGGTAGATCTCATCATTTATTATTTCCATGTGCACAGATGAGGAAACTGAAGCCCCGAGAGGTGGGGGAACTCACCCAGAGAAGCAAGCAGATGACATGGGGTATGAAGTCAGCAAGGGGGCTCTGAGACCCTGGCTCTTGACCAAGATTGCATGATGTCACCTCTCCAGGTGGAGGGGAGGATAGTCCAGCCAAAGGTCAGGGTTAAAGTTTCTTTCATACATTATGAAAATGAAACATTTATACCAATCTCCAACTGAAATGGTTTCCTTCATCAGTTTCTTCCTCTGTCATTCTCTTTGGTTTTGCAGCACAACCTTTTTAAATTGAAGTATAGGTGATCTACAGTGTTTCAAGTGTACACCAAAGTGATCTGGACACATATGTATGTGTACCATTTGTATTATATGTATACAGATATATGTATGTATTCTATTTCAGATTCTTTTCCATTACAGGTCATTACAAGATACCGAATATAGTTTCTTGTACTATGCAGTAGGTCCTTGTCAATTATCTACTTCATATAGAGTAGTGTGTTTCTGTTAATACCAAAGGGGAGAGGGCAGAAGAGAGGGATAAATTAGGAATTTGAGCACGTGCAGCATGATTTGTACAGGTCAGAAATGAATTACTGAAGGGCAGAAGGAACCCGGAAGGCTCGCCAGACGTGACATCTAATGGCCGATTGAAAATGAGGCTGCTAAAGGGAGAAAGAGAAGTAACTTTTCAGAGAACTTCCTTAGTCCCCTTTGGACTCCAGATGTCCTTTATGCTATTTTTCACACACGTTTCTGTTGCATGGGGTCTCAAAGAGTCAGACACGACTGAGCCACTGAACCGAGTGATAGTGTCCAAGAGAGACAGAGAGACATGTGAATATAGGCTTGCATTTCAACAAGTTCCTTTTAAACGTGGAATGTTTCAGCTTTCGGTCAAAACCCTGTGACCATCTCCAGTTCTGATATGAGAAGAATGAGAGCACTTGGGGGTGTTTCTTTGGCAGTTGAATTAAATGATGAAGCTTCCTCTTCGTCTCTCTCGGTTGACACAAAATATTTTCTTCTGGAGCTCCTGCCGCTTGGAGTCCTGCTTTTAATCTTGGGTTCACTAAGCACCAGTCAAGGCCGTAAAACGAATGTTCGAAACATCTGCTGATTCTTGGGAAGGTGATGTCTCAGATGATGAAGAAATGTGCCCCCACCATCCTCCCTTTCAATGCTCTGCTCCACAGGCAAGAAGCAGCGACTGGAAGGACCCACAGGAGTGCACAGTGGGAAAGCCAGACCTCTGTGTCTTTAATAATCCCGAAACAAACGCTATTGAATGGACTGCTTTAAGTGCTGTGTTTATTTTAGGGAAATTTTTCCAAAGGAAGCCTTCGTATGTGGGGCCATGAAAAGCCTTTTATAAAAGGGTATTAATTATATGCTGAAAGTTAAAAGTATCATTGAGCCAGAGTAGCTGGGTAAAATACCAATATACCATCTCACAGATCTACTAATTTAGGCTAGTCCTGATCCTAGGTTTCCAGCTGAGAACTAGAATTATTTAGCAATTATTTAGCTGAGCATAAATATTTAGAGACAGTTTTTGCTAACAAATCTTGCCTCTAGGAGCCAGGTCCATAACAATATTCTTGGCGCTAGTTTTCCGCACATAAATCAGGCGTCTAGCTTCACACCTTCTCTGTTTCATTTTTACTATTGTGTGTGGTGTCACTGCTCTTTTCTACTCCTCAGCTCTGTCGGCACCACCCTGTGGAACGGAAGCCTGGCCGACCTCATGTAGCCTGAACTGAGAATCCGGAAAAGTGCTCAAGCAAAGCAGGTTGGGTTTTTTTGAGTGTTCCATTACAGGTCTGTAAAGTTGATGAGTTTGAAATTTTCAAATTCTGGGGTCTCATTTTCACAAAATGTGCTTGGTGTTAAATGTTCTCTTTCTTTTTTTAAATTGAAGTATAGTTAGTCTACAGTGCTGTGTTAGTTCTGGTGTACCGCAGAGTGATTGGGTAATATGCATATTATATATATATATATATACATGACTGAATATGTGTGTGTGTGTGTTCATATAGAGCAGAGTGATTTGGTAGTATGCATATTATATATATATATACATGACTGAATATGTGTGTGTGTAGAGCAGAGTGATTTGGTAGTATGTATATGATATATACATGACTGAATATGTATATGTATGTGGTGTGTGTGTTAGTGTACAGCAGATGGATTTGGTAGTATGCATATTATATATATATGACTGAATGTGTGTGTGTGTGTGTGTGTGTGTGTGTGTGTGTTAGTCACTCAGTTGTGTCTGACTCTTGGTGATCCCATGGACTGTGGCCCACCAGGTCCAGGCAAGAGCACTGGAGTGGGTACCATTCCCTGCTCCAGGGGATCTTCCTGATCCAGGGATCAAACCGGGGTCTCCTGCATTGCAGGCAGATTCTTTACCGTCGGAGCCACCAGGCAGGCCCGTATGACTGAATCTATATTATACATTCGGTGATTCTTTTCCATTCTAGGTTACTGTAAGGTATCAAGTATGGTTCCCTGTGCCATAAAGTAGCTGCTTGTTGTTTACCTATTGTATATACAGTAGTGTGTATCTGTTAATCTCAAACTCCTAATTTATCTTTTTCCCTTGCTTTGTATCTGTGCCCACATACAAGTGTATGCCCTTGATCTTGCCCTGAAAGGCTATAGAAAGTACTGGGATATTTCTCCACCTTCAAGACATCCCTATTTTAAACAACCCACCAATTGTGATGATGAAATCGAGTGTTCAAACCACCATGTACCCTTTGGTGGTATGGGGCAGACTTTCCTGTCCTTTGTGGATTTTAAGCCCTGAAAGTGAGAGTCGCTCAGTCATGTTCAACTTTGTGACCCCATGGACTACACAGTCCATGGAATTCTCCAGGCCAGAACACTGGAGTGGGTGGCCTTTCCCTTCTCCAAGGGGTCTTCCCAACCCAGGGATCGAACTCAGGTCTCCTGCATTGCAGGTGGATTCTTTACCAGCAGAGCTATCAGGAGGGCCCTAATGGGTTCCTGCTAACTTGTATCCTTTGAGAATGTACATCCCCTTAGGAAAGTTCACAGATTTTCCAACTCTCTGCTAAAATTTCCTGGGAGCTTCAGTGACAGCAGAGAGACTCCAGCCGAGTTCTCTATGCGCGGTAAATAAATCATGTGAACAACAGTCCCCAATTTCACATTAATTGTTTGGAAATCTCCACAACATCAAACATTTTGTTAAAAGTCTGGAAAAAAATAAGTGTAGCTCTTTTGTTGCCTTCGACATTGTTTTGCTTCAGAGTGATTTGTTCTAAATACAGCTTAACAGGCAGATGACTGGTTTGTGACTAGAGTATCTTTTCTGAGATGAAAAAGCAATACAAATGCTCCCCAGAAGGATGCCAAGCAGGCGGAGAGCGGCAGGGCCGTGCGGGGGCTGCGCCCGGGGAGGTCCTCATCACAAACTGGATTGCCAGGGAGGGTCGGTGCCTGCCCCAAGACACGCGCCTCTGAAACGCTGAAAGGGACTCACATGCTTTAGGAACCAGATCTGGGAATTCGCTATGTGTGAGAGTTTCAAAGTGTTCACGCATTGAGAGGATAAGGCCAGGAGATGCAAATATTTCAAGAATAAAGTGGGAGAAGATAAGGCACAAATCTCATCGTCACGGAGAAATGGAGGCAGAACCTGGAGGCGCGCCCTGAGCCGGGAGGCAGGCAGACCGCCCGTTCCTGGGTCGGGTGACTCACTCCCATCCCTCTTTTTCCACAGGTGACTTCTGGCATCTGAACAGCAATGGAAGGCGGGGATTCCTTCAGAATTCAGTGGGGCATGCTACAAGATCGATATAGGCCCTTGTTAGTTGAGATCTTTCTCACTCATGAAAAGAAATGACCGGACAGAAAGAGAAGTAAAAGCCAAGCTCTCAGCTGTATTCGTCTGCAAGAGGAGTCACCTTAAAGGTGAAAACTGAAGGGCTTTGTTTTGTCTTGTTTTTGACGTGATAGCTGTTTGGTTCCTCTAAAGGCAAGACGCCACTGTCTCTGTAACCTCAAAGGCTTGAATAGTGTGAAGATAAAACAATGACCTTCATGCCACAAAACTCACCCCCAGAAGTCTGGTCAAATTTTTTTAGTGTTCTCCTCTGTGAACTGTTCATTTCAGACTCTGCCTTGCAGGTAAGGTTATGGTAAACTTCACCCAGTTTTTATTTTTTCAAAGATTTCAGAATCTCTGCTTTAAAGTGTTTCTATCCCATCAGCTGTGTTGTCCACCATCTAAAAAATCAATTTATTATTTTCTGTGACATATTTTCTTTTTTTTTTTTGGCCACATCACTGGGCATGTGATTCCCCAACCAAGGACTGAACCCATGGCCGCTGTAGGGGAAGCACAGAGTCTTAGCCGCTGGACCACCAGGGTAAGTCCTGCCTTAGACACCTTTAACACAAGGACTTTTGGAGGTGAGAACGCTAGCCCCACTCCGGCAAACACAGTGACTAAAAATCACAAAAGCAATTTTTATGGCCAAGCTGAGGGCAGAAACAGCAGCCTGGAATCTTGCATCAATGCTTCCAAAATAGAATTGAACTATTTGCATAGTAGACTGGTGTTAATGAAGCTTAAACTCGGGGTATCAGGATGAAAGAAATCTGTCTTGTTGACTCTTCTGAACAGAAAACAAGAGCTTGTTCATACAGTGAACGATGTGAGGCTACGGTGTTTGCGCCTGAAGTATTAGCTCCCAGGTTCCCCTCTCTCCCCACCCTGCATATCACCCTGTGCTGGATGGTAGGGACTAACTGTTTATTTTATATGCAGTGGTGTGTATGTTTTCACCCCAGACTCCTGCTTTACGCCCCCCAGCCCCTTTCCCCTCTGGTGACCCTGAGTTCGTTTTCTGTGTCTGTGAGTCTGCTTCTGTCTTCAAATATAAGTTCATGTGTAGCATTTGTAAAGATTTCACCTGCAAGCATTATCACATGATTTCTCTCTGACTTCCTTCGCTCAGTGTGACACTCTCCAGGTCCGTCCATGTTGCTGCAAAGGGCATTATTTCATCCTCTTTTATGGCTGAGTAACATTCCCTGGTGGCTCAGTGGGAAGAATTCACTTGCCGTTTTAGGAGACATGGATTCAGTCCCTGGGTTGGAAAGATCTCCTGGAGGAGGAAATGGCAACCCACTCGAGTATTTTCGCCTGGGAAAACCCCATGGACAGGAGTCCGGTGGGCTGCAGACCGCAGTGTCACAAGAGTCACGGGAGAGTCATGTGACTTGGTGGCTGAGCAGCAGCAGCAGCAGCAGCAGCCCATTGTGTGTGCATCGCAGCTTTCTCCCTTCATCTCCTGACGGTCACGCGGGTTGCTTCCACGTCTTGGCTATTGCGAAAAGTGCTGCAACGCACACCGGGGTACATGTACCTTTCTGAGTTTGAATGTAGTCTTCCCCAGATATAGGACCAAGGGGCTCCTTTTGTGCATTCTGTACACGGGCCTTCTGGACTGCCACGCCGCAGGGAAGAGGAAGTACCCAGTTCTTAAATGAGAGTTCTGCCCCTGGTTGGATCTCAGCTGGTCCTTGAGTTGCCCAAGCTTCACCTCGTGTGGAGTCACAAAGCTACTCCCGCTACCTCCAAGGGCACGTTGGAATATTGAGTGAGACAGTGCATGTAGCATAATCCATAAAATGCCCAGCTCACAATAAACTTGCAATGATGCTTGCTATTGGCGTCAGTATTCTTAAAAGATGCTTGACTGTATTTCTGGGATAGCCACGTGACCCAGCAGGGACCAACAAGGCAAAGGTCTCTGGCCTCAAAGGACTTTTCAGTAAACTTTTAACCCCCATTTTCCCCTGTGGCTTCATAAACATCTGTGTTTCTCTCAAGGTTCAAATGTTCTCCGTGCAGCTGACCCTGAAGTGAAACAGGTTCCTATCTTGGACTTCTTAAGGGTGTTTTTTTGTTTTTTTAACTGGAAGCTAAAAATGAAAGGCTCAGATATTCCAGTGATCCCTGGAAGAGCAAAGCACAAACAGTAATACTAATTAGTAGCTACCAGAGCTGTTCGGCATGGCAATAAGCTGTAAATTTATGGTTTTGTTAAGAGTCAGGATACATTTGAAATCTTTTATATAATATTAGATATGAAAATACACACCATCTGGACCTCTTGCTGGTAGCCTTGAAATGTCTACATCTCACAGGAATCAAACCCATTTTACCTGCTAGGGAATAAAACACCTGTTTCACATATTACTTCACACTGGGTGATGAACATTTCCACCATCTCCAGCCAGAAAGAAAAAAATGAAACTGTGGCTTCACATTGTTTAGTAGATTTTAAAAAGCTAGCAGGGTTGGGGGCTGTTTCATTATCTGGTTGGAAGAAGACTCTGCAAATTGCCCCTGTATTAGTAGGGGTTATTATTAGTTCCCCTAATAATTTGGGGGAGCCCTCAGAAGCCCTGCTTAGTGTTGATAAAAATGCATTTCCTTCTCATTATAAATCTGTTTACAAAAACACTTAGTGAAATGAGCCAACTGCAACTTGGCTGCTGGCTGTATCTTGTAATGGATGGTCCCAAAGTGGGTGGAAGGCTGTAATTCACTAGAGGAACTCTGTTGATGACACAAATGTGGAACGGTTTATGAATAGCCCTAGAATCTTGAGCAAGAATCAGGACTTGCCTTCTTTTCTAGGACGTCTGCTGTCAGGCTATAGATCTCCTTATACAGACTTAAAAAAAAAGAAAGGAAGAAAGAAAAGGTTCCTTAGCAGATCTTTCCTTTTCACTTTCTACAAATTGTTTTGTTCTTCAGCTCAAATCCAACTGCCCCAATATGGAATTAGGTTGTATTTTTTTTTAACATATTCATCATACCATTATCTCTCTTAAAACTATCACGGGGATTCCTTTATATCTTCAACTACCCAGTCACTGTTAATGTTTGCAATTCTTGCATTATCTTTTAAAGTTATTTGTTTGATTCAGAACAAAACATGATCTGAATGTTTCTATTCCCTTCAAATAGGATGCCCATTTGCTTTACAGATGTCCCCATCGTCTGAATTTTGTTGATTGCATCCCTGTGGTGCCTTTTAACAGGTTCTCATGTCCTCTGTACTTTTCTGGTTATTAATGTGTAGTGTGTACAGTGTATTCTGTATTTGGAGGCCATCCAGCTCAACTTTGATTTTTTTGGCGTGCGTGCTTCAGTGGTGGAGTTTCTCCTTTTGTAAGGAAGCCTGTATTGTCTGGTCGTCTCTGCTGTTTCCATCATATCTGCAGTTGTTCAGGGACAATATCAAGGTTCATTTGCTCAGTCCTGGAAAAATATTGCTAAACTAACCCTTTCACACCTTTATCCGGTATTAGCTGTAAAATATCCATTTAGAGAAAAAAATCTCTTGATCTGCTACTGGTTACTCAGTGATACAGCTGGATAAAATACTTGATTTTTCTCCCTTTATCAGTTTTCAAAGTAGTACATTGCTTTTCTAATATGGTTCAATAGTTATCGGTTTGCTTTTCTTAAATATCATTAGAAACTCACAGATTTAAACATAGTTAAGATATTTCAATCAGCTGATGTGCTACACATTTTGAAAAAAAAAAAAAAACATTTGTTTTTCCCCAAAGAAGAGATCATCTCTGGTGATTTTTGATATCTCCTTTGCTATTTGTTACAAGACGTTCCAGATTCATTTTCTGCATTTTGTATATCTGACTTGGAATCAGCCATTTGTTTTTAAGGTGCCTAGGTTCTAGACTAATAGAGTTTTGCCAAGGAAATGCACTGGTCATAGCAAACACCCTCTTCCAACAACACAAGAGAAGACTCTGCACATGGACATCACCAGATGGTCAACACCGAAATCAGATTGATTATATTCTTTGCAGCCAAAGATGGAGAAGCTCTATACAGTCAACAAAAACAAGACCAGGAGCTGACTGTGGCTCAGATCACGAACTCCTTATCACCAAATTCAGACTCAAATTGAAGAAAATAGGGAAAACCGCTAGACCATTCAGGTATGACCTAAATCAAATCCCTTATGATTATACAGTGGAAGTGAGAAATAGATTTAAGGGTCTAGATCTGATAGATAGAGTGCCTGATGAACTATGGAATGAGGTTCATGACATTGTACAGGAGACAGGGATCAAGACCATCCCCATGGAAAAGAAATGCAAAAAAGCTAAATGGCTGTCTGGGGAGGCCTTACAAATAGCTGTGAAAAGAAGAGAGGCGAAAAGCAAAGGAGAAAAGGAAAGATATAAGCATCTGAATGCAGAGTTCCAAAGAATAGCAAGAAGAGACAAGAAAGCCTTCTTCAGTGATCACTGCAAAGAAATAGAGAAAAACAACAGAATGGGAAAGACTAGAGATCTCTTCAAGAAAATTAGAGATACCAAGGGAACATTTCATGCAAAGATGGACTCGATAAAGGACAGAAATGTCTGGACCTAACAGAAGCAGAAGATATTAAGAAGAGGTGGCAAGAATACATGGAAGAACTGTACAAAAAAGATCTTCATGACCCAGATAATCATGATGATGTGATCACTAATCTAGAGCCAGACATCTTGGAAAGTGAAGTCAAGTGGGCCTTAGAAAGCATCACTACAAACAAAGCTAATGGAGGTGATGGCATTCCAGTCGAGCTATTTCAAATCCTGAAAGATGATGCTGTGAAAGTGGTGCCCTCAATATGCCAGCAAATTTGGAAAACTCAGCAGTGGCCACAGGACTGGAAAAGGTCAGATTTCATTCCAATTCCAAAGAAAGGCAATGCCAAAAAATGCTCAAACTACTGCACAATTGCACTCATCTCACATGCTAGTAAAGTAATGCTCAAAATTTTCCAAGCCAGGCTTCAGCAATATGCGAACCGTGAATTCCCTGATGTTCAAGCTGGTTTTAGAAAAGGCAGAGGAACCAGAGATCAAATTGCCAATATCCGCTGGATCATGGAAAAAGCAAGAGAGTTCCAGAAAAACATCTATTTCTGCTTTATTGACTATGCCATAGCCTTTCACTGTGTGGATTACAAGAAACTGTGGAAAATTCTGAGAGAGATGGGAATACCAGACCACCTGACCTGCCTCTTGAGAAATCTGTATGCAGGTCAGGAAGCAACGGTTAGAACTGGACATGGAACAACAGACTGGTTCCGAATAGGAAAAGGAGTACGTCAAGGCTGTATATTGTCTCCCTGCTTATTTAACTTCTATGCAGAGTACATCATGAGAAACGCTGGACTGGAAGAAGCACAAGCTGGAATCAAGATTGCCGGGAGAAATATCAATAACCTAAGATATGCAGATGACACCACCCTTGTGGCAGAAAGTGAAGAGGAACTAAAAAGCCTCTTGATGAAAGTGAAAGAGGAGAGTGAAAAAATTGGCTTAAAGCTCAACATTCAGGAAACGAAGATCATGGCATCTGGTCCCATCACTTCATGGGAAATAGATGGGGAAACAGTGGAAACAGTGTCAGACTTTATTTTGGGGGCTCCAAAATCACTGCAGATGGTGACTGCAGCCATGAAATTAAAAGACGCTTACTCCTTGGAAGGAAAGTTATGACCAACCTAGATAGCATATTCAAAAGCAGAGGCATTACTTTGCCGACTAAGGTCCGTCTAGTCAAGGCTATGGTTTTTCCTATGGTCATGTATGGATGTGAGAGTTGGACTGTGAAGAAGGCTGAGCACTGAAGAATTGATGCTTTTGACCTGTGGTGTTGGAGAAGACTCTTGAGAGTCCCTTGGACTGCAAGGAGATCCAACCAGTCCATCCTAAAGGAGATCAACCCTGGGATTTCTTTGGAAGGAATGATGCTAAAGCTGAAGCTCCAGTACTTTGGCCACCTCATGCGAAGAGTTGACTCATTGGAAAAGACTCTGATGCTGGGAGGGATTGTGGGCAGGAGGAGAAGGGGACGACAGAGGATGAGATGGCTGGATGGCATCACGGACTCGATGGACGTGAGTCTGAGTGAACTCCAGAAGATGGTGATGGACAGGGAGGCCTGGCGTGCTGCGATTCATGGGGTCGCAAAGGGTCAGACACGACTGAGCGACTGAACTGAACTGAACTGTCACATCGTACATGACCACTGGAGAAACCATAGCTTTGACTAGAGGGACTTTTTTCAACAAAGTAATGTCTCTGCTTTCAAATACACTGTCTAGGTTGGTCATAGCTTTTCTTCCAAGGAGCAAGCGTCTTTTAATTTCATGGCTGCAGTCACCATCTGCAGTGATTTTGGAGCCCAGAAAAAGAAAGCCTGTCACTATTTCCATTGTTTCCTCATCTATTTGCCATGAAGTGATGGAACCGGATGCCATGATCTTAGCTTTTTGAATGCTGAGTTTTAAGCCAACATTTTCTCTCTCCTCTTTCCCTTTCATCAAGAGGCTCTTTAATTCTTCTTCAGTTTCTGCCATAAGAGTGGTGTCATCTGTGTATCTGAGGTTATTGATGTTTCTCCCAGCAGTCTTGATTCCAGCTTGTGCTTCATCCAGCTCTGTATTGCATAGAGGCAGCAATATATGACAATTTACATTATATGACATATATAATATTGATTTATATATTGAAAATATCTATTCTTATTACTGTATTTCACTTTATGAGAGCATTTCCCATGAATTCACCTGCATATTAATCTCAAACTGAGAGTCTGTTTCCTGGGTTACTTGAGTGCTACCTGCATTTCCTTTTAGGGATATTTTTTATTGTATGTTTGGCCCATTTTGTATCATTTGGGTTTGTACTTTTTCTATTGACCTGTATACATAATATCATTTACATATTCTGGACATTAAATTCTTTTTAAATTTTATTTCATTTATCTTTTTTCTGTTTGTGACTTGTCCTTTCCTTATCTTTATGGTGACTGCTGATGAGCAGGTGATCTTATTTTTATGGTAGTTTGATTTGTCAATCATAGTTAATTCTTTTATTTAAGAAAGACTTTCATAATTTGAGTTCAGAAATATATTGTCCACATTTACTTTAAAATGTTATATTTTGTTTTCCACATACACCATTAATCTTTACAGAGTTTATCTGTGTAAGGAGTGTTAGATAGAGATTCAATTTCATTTATTTCTGAAATGATCTTAAATGTATAAATCTTGCAAAACAGTCTTATTTTTATTAATGTGTAATTTTGGGGACTTTTTCCTATATCAAAACCACATCCTTTTTGAAAATAACAATTTTTCTTCTTTCTCTCTGGCCCTTATATCTTCTAATTCTTTTTTTTGTCTTATTTCATTCACTTGGAGTTCACATTCAATCTTGAATAAAAGTAGTGGTTAGTGAGCATTCCTGTCTTGTTCTGCTTAAAAGAATAGCCTCCTCATTTAATAAGATATTTGTTTTACATTTTTGGTGACAGCCTTTAACAGGCTAAGGGATTTTCCCCCTTAATTTCCTAAGGAAGCTTTTTTCCCGATTATTATTGGATGCTGAAATTTATCAGCTGGCTGTTTTGCATGTCAAGACCATATTTTTTTTCTTTAACCTTTTAGTGGCATAACTGATAATTATAGATTTCTCTAATGTTTCACTGTCCTTGTATAAATGTACTGAATTCAACTTGATCATGATATATTATCTTTTTTATATGCTTCTTAAAACATTTTGCCCATACATCATTTTAAAAGCTTTTATCTATGTTCACATGTTAAAATGACTTCTGTTGTACTCTCCTTTGTCTGGCTGATAGTAAAAGTTTTCCTAGACCCATAAATTGAATTGGAGCCTATTTCCTATATTCTTTTTCCTATATTCTGGAGAGTATGGGGGTAAGTTTGGAATGATTGTTTGTTTGAAATTTTCATAGACTCATTTTAAAATTTTTTGGAGATTGATGTTTTCTTTGTAGAAATGTGTTAAACTATTGGTAAATTTCTTTGTTGAGTTACGTGGACTTTCTAATTCTCGAGAAATTTTAAATCTATTGCTAGTATGTAGTGATTCTTTGTTTTAAAATATGTTTCCTAAGATTGAAATACTCCACAAATGTCCTAAATCACAAATGCATTAATCGTGCATTCCAATAATCTAGCTTACTACTTTTTGACTTTTTAGAAGTGGTATATTGAAACATCCCACTATGGCCATGGACGTGTAATTTTCTCCCTGATTTCTATCATGTACGGATTTATTTCTTTAGAGATATTTTAGTGATGCAAAGACATTTTAATTTTTATGTCTTCCTGGAAAAGTTGAACTTTTTAGTTCAAGATTAAATGTGGGGCATAGGCCACATTTGATGACTATAGTGCCCTTTGTGACAGGCAGAATGCTAAAATACCCCTCAAGACCTCATCCCCAACTTGTGCATAACCTATATGATCAGAGGACTAAAATCTGAAGGCTTTTACCCCATGGTTATGTTGTGGCACAACTGATCTTAAGAAAGAGGGAGGATTTGGAGGGTCTAAGCTAATCACACAAGTCTTTCGGGAGCAGAGCCGTCTCTCTGTCTGGGAGTGGCAGAAGTCAGAGAGACTTGAAGCATAAGAGAGATCTGACCCAAGAGATGTTTTCTGTTCCTGAAATGAGTGGTGCCACAGGGCAAGGATCGAGAGTGGCCTCAAAGATATGAAAAGGATCCCTGGTTAACAGCTTGCCAGACAACAGAGACCTCAGTCTTAGAGCAACAAGGAAATAATTTCTTCCAACAACCAGAAGGGGCTTGCAGCAACTCTCCCCCTGGTCAAGACTCCAGATGGGGGTGCATATTGCCAGTACCTTGATATCAGCTAATGAGGCCCTAAACACCAATCCTAGCTGTGCTGTGCCAGACTTCTGACCACAGAAAGCTGGGAGATGGTAAACTGGTGTCTTTTCCAGCTACAGTCTGTGACCATGTGTTATGCAGGAACAAGAGAATTAATACACTCTCTATCCTTAAGCCCTTTTTTTGTCTTAACATGTATTTTGTTACTTACTGATATAGTTATGCCTTTTGTTGGTATTCTAGGTGTATGTTTTCCATCTCCTTATTTTCAGGCTTTCTGTTTTCTTATATTTGGGGTATTATTTTGTAAGTAGCATATACTAAGTTTTAAAAATCCAAACTGAAAATCTATGTCTTTTAATTTAAGAATTTGTCCAAATACATTTATTGTAATTACTAATATCTTTGAGTTTGGAGCTACCATGTTCTTTTCTATGATTTAAAAAAAATTTTTTGCACTTTCTTATCTTTAAATAAATGATTTAGCATTTGCTTTTTACCTCTTTTTTTCTACTTCCTCTTTTATTGTTCAGAAGTTGTACACGCTATTTCTACTCTTATGGTGGTTAATCTTGAAATTTTGCTATGCATATTTATTAAAATATGGGAATTTTCATGAATTTGCATGTCTTTCTTATACATAAAACCACAAAATCTTTCCTAGATTGTTACCATTTAGTAAATGTGGAACCAAAGTAAGAAATTTCCTACGGATTCTTTGCCTACTCACTTCACTTCTGAAAACAGGGAGAGAGACGCTTCCTATTCTCCCGCCTTTGCTCTGTCTGTGCTGATGTCACTTTATGCAACAGAGCTCAGATTCCAGAATTCTTGCTTGCTATGTGCCACTGGGAAAGTTACTTACTCTTTGAGCTTTACTTTGCTCATCTACCAAATGGGGTAGGGGGTAGCGAGAACTGGCTCCCCAGGGGTTTTGTGAGGATAAGTATGATGATACATGTATAGCACTTGGATAAATGCTTAGCATTTAATAAAGTCATTCTTATTCTGTATTGGTTTTCTTTTTTGCATCATTACTTATTTTGCTCATATAGCCTCTCTCCTCTAAGGGTGTGTGATGCTTATGCGTGTCTGTGCTCACATCGTATTCCATTTCCTCTCACTAAATCATATCCCCTAATTAGACAGACTATTAAAGGCCTTTCTGTATAGGATTTCACATGTGAAGGCTCTGTCTGTCAAGTGGAGAGTGGTCCCTGAGGAGCGCCATTCTTTGTGTCCTCATAATACTTTTGAATATAATGTGTCGTGGAGTGAATGAGCACCATAAACCTGAGGAGGCCTGACCCTAACCCTAAGGGAAGCATTATCTTGATTCAGAGCTAAGAAGGACAAGGTGACTTCAGGAGGTTTATGTAAACTGGATATAATACAAATTTTAACATGTGTATTTGGATTTAAATAAAAGCGAAGTGGAAATCTTTGTTCCAAAATAGGCTTTCAGAAAAGGTTCATGAGATTTTTTGGTAGCTTTCTAAGTCTGACCATGAATGCTTATACATTTTAATTTAGTGGACTTGAAATTCTTGGCTTCCAAGTAGCATGTTGTAAGAAGGTTATTTCTGGACCTTCTCCACATGTAACATATAAAATTAGCATCCTTCTTTGGCAACTGAAACTCTTCATCTCAAAGCTCTAAGCTAACCCAACTCATCAGACTGTTACAAGCAAAGACTAATTAAATGTTCTTCTGCTTTCAGTTTAAACTCATTATTGGCAGAGATACCTAGAGGTCAGATTTAAGCAGCATGAGTCAAATAAATGATCAGCAGCATTACAATTTCATCCAAAAGTATAATGCTAAAAAAAAAAAGAATTACTGCTTTATGATCACATTAAAGCTACAATGTAATTTCAATTGTTGACCCTCAAAGGTTCAACCTATGTGTAAAATGAAGGAAGTCTGCTTAAAGGTTGTCTCAGACCCTCACATTTCTTTCTTTTCTGAGCAACTGCAGTGAAAATACCCCAAACGTCTGCCTTTCTCAAGAAAAATGAAAAATCTTCCCACTGCTGCCAAGATGGCTAGAACCCATGCAGTGGAGAAGTGGATGCTGTTAACAAGCACGCAAGACAATCACTCATGACAGCGCAAAAAGATGTGTCCGAGGCCTCTGCTGCCAGGGGCGGGCAGGAGAGCTCTTTGAAGACTGAAAGACGTATAGAAAACCTTGTTTTTTCGTTTTTTAAGGAGCTGGGAATGTTACAGGCTTGAAAATGTTGAATGTGGGAATAGACAAAAATGTAACAAAGTTTCATTGTACATCTCTTTCCAAAAGTTCCACCGGGAAAGAGGAAATGGAATCATTCTGGAGGAAGGCCTCATGCAAAAATAAAAGAAGGAAGACCTCCTGGAGCATCTGAGGACAGGTGAGTACAGAAGCTGTGCTTGTTTTGTCTTCAGAAATCTATGCACAGTTGGTGCTTTGCTCCAAGGCACTTTGAATTATTAATTGTATTTAGTTACTCTGCCCCACAGTCTTGTGTGGCAACACGATTTTACACGTAAGGAAAAAAAGTAAGGCAGATTCAAGAAATAATACTCATAATACTATTGTTTGTCAGGGGTGAACAGCTCACCAGACATCAAAATGGTGCATCAGAAAACATTATCTCAGTGAATCACAATAGCAATCACAAGGACAGGTCACGTGACCCCAGGTTAGAAGTTAGAGATGGAAGTAGACTGCTGCTGCTGCTGCTGCTGCTGCTGCTAAGTCGCTTCAGTCGTGTCCAACTCTGTGCGGCCCCATAGACGGCAGCCCACCAGGCTGCCCCGTCCCTGTGATTCTCCAGGCAAGAACCCTGGAGTGGGTTGCCATCTCCTTCTCCAATGCATGCATGCATGTTAAGTTGCTTCAGTCGTGTCCGACTCTGTGCAACCCCATGGATGGCAGCCCACCAGGCTCCTCTGTCCAAGGGATTCTCTAGGCAAGAAGACTGGAGTGGGTTGCCATGTCCTTCTCCCAGAAGCAGACTGCTGCTGCTGCTGCTAAGTCGCTTCAGTCGTGTCCGACTCTGTGTGACCCCGTAGATGGCAGCCCACCAGGCTCCCCCATCCCTGGGATTCTCCAGGCAAGAACACTGGAGTGGGCTGCCATTTTCTTCTCCAATGCATGAAAGTGAAAAGTGAAAGTGAAGTCACTCAGTCGTGTTTGACTCTGTGCGACCCCATAGACAGCAGCCCACCAGGCTCCTCCATCCATGGGATTTTCCAGGCAAGAGTACTGGAGTGGGGTGCCATTGCCTTCCAGCTCCCCCGAAAGACACGTTGCAAGGGAATGGCAGGGTCAGGACTTGAACCCATGCCGGTTTGATTCCCAAGTCTTGCAACTTTTAAAACAGTTCTCTAATAAAAAGTCTCCCCCACGCACTACCTTGCTGGTAAGTCCAGGGAACTCCAAGGGGGCCGCAAGGGCACAATAGACAGTTCTGTTTGCACCAGTCAACAGGGGAGCTATTGCTCCTGTGTGCTTCCTGAAGCTGAAGCTCCACACAGCTCCTGGAAGTGGGCACCTCTGTAACGAGTCATCGTGGCGGCTGGCGATCCAGCGTCCGAGCAAATCCTGGGATGGCCCGCAGGCCGTTTCTCTGCGGGCTCCCACGGGTGCTGTGTGTCGCCCACGGCGCGGCCCGTCTTCGTGAGCTTCAGCTTCTGCCTTTGTCGTTGTCTCTGCTGCTGGTGTAGATCGGTGCCCAAGTTTCCATGTCTCCCTCAGGACGTGAGAGCCGACAATGCCCATCTTAGAGTGCGGGCGGGACTCCTGGGCTCCTCATAGTCATCTGCATTGCCCTTTATCCAGGGACCAGCCGGCCTTTGTGAGGCTGGGACCAAGCTCCTTGAACTTCTCAACTCACCTCTGGCTTTTCTTATCCTCAAGGGGCTTCAGAGTTACCTCAGAGGTCTCCCTGCCCAGCTCAGTGCCTTGCAGACATTTGCTGCCTCAAGGCAACAATTTTCTGAGAAATTCCGTCTCCCGAGGCAGTGGTGAGCTTTTTTTGCTACAGACTCATCAGAGGAGAAATGCAGCATCTCCCTTCTTTCTTTTCAGCGAGCGACACCAGCAGTGTCTCTGAAGGACTGACTTCTTGCGGAGGCCGGATGGTGATGCAGGGAGTGGTAGCGGTGCCTCAGACTTCAGACCCAGCCGGGCATTCGTGTCCTGACCCCACGGCTGTTTGACCTTCTGCAAGTCACTGAACTCTGTGCTCTCAGAGCTTTTCCATTTGGCAAATGGAGATCATATTCTGGAATGGTTGTGATGATGAAATGTGCACAGTCATGGGAAGGCCTAGAGCAGGCTTTGAGACACAGGAAGTGCTGTGTGGTGAGTGTTCAACAAAATGAAGAGGCGTGTTCTCAAGATGTTTCCATCATATTGTCATAAGAGGGGTTGGGAGGAGGCTGTGTACTTCAAGGACAAAAAAGGCTAGCCTGACTCTGGACGATTTGAGAGACTGGGAAGGGGAGACAGAAAATTACGAGTAACGTAGGGGACAGCGACCAGACTGCCACGTGTGATAGAAGAGAAATAGGTACTTGGTCTCTGCCCCTGGTTCCCAGCACACAGCTCCTACAGTCATTGGAGTCTCTGAAGGTGAGAGTCACTTGTGTGATGATGAGATGATTGGTACCAAGGATGAATCTGGTCCCTAGAAAAACCAAGTGATGCCTGGGGGGTTGGAACTTGAAACTCCATCTCTGACCTCTGTTGCTGGTGGAAAGGAGCTGGAGGTTAAGTTCATTATCAATGACCAATTATTGAATCAACCATTCCAGCATAATGAAACTTCCATAAATAACCCTAAATGATGGGGTTTGGGGAACACCCAAGTTGGTGAGAACGTGGAGATTCTGAAAAGGTGGCACCTAGAGAGACCATGGACGGTCCTCCATACATGACCCTCTGAAACTCTGCCACATGGCTGCAGTCCAGTTGCATCCTTTATAAGTAAACAGCAACGGTCAGCAAAGTGTTTCCCGAAGTTCTGTGAGCCATTCTAGTGAGCTGTGGTCCCTGACGATGGGGTCGTGGGGACCCACACTTTATAGCCAGCTGTTAGAAGTTCAGGTGCAATGCAGAACTTGTAACTAGTCTGAAAATGGGGCAGTCTTGTGGGGCTGAGCCTTTAACTTGCGTTTCTGGGAGCTCACGTCAGAATTGTTTGAATTGTAGGACACTCAGCTGGTGTCCAGAGAGTTAGAGAATTGATTGATATGAGAAAAACACCCTACGTGTGGTGTCAGAAATTGTGTTGAAAAGCAGTGCAGGTCATGTGAGCCCACATAGGAGGCTGGCTGTAACCCATGCAGGCGGGGCTTTCAGGCACCATGGCATTAAAGATCCCAGAGGCTGAGCTTCCTTTGGAGGGGGTGGAATGACACCAGGAATGGAATTTTAAATAATCCATGCAGTCCTGAGCCAAAAGCTGCGCAGGGGCCTGAGAGCCTGGGTCTTTCTTCATGACTCTGAGCGTGTAAGTCCCCTAGATATCACATGATTAAAGGCAAGAGGGGAAGGCCCTTGAAAGTGAATTGATTAATGTTGGATTGCTCATAAATTTTGCTGAGTGTGAGCTGGGCCTGGTTTAATTTCTTTTCTCAAAAACAAACAAAACTGGAATGTGACCTTGGTTGCTTTCAAATCTGTCAACTATATTGATCTTTTTTATACTTTCATCTGTCTGCTTTTTAAGTATTATGGACAATCGTAAGGCTGGGGTGATTTTGCCAAGTGTGGTGGAATTTTATCATGAATTGTGGGAAGCAAAAAGCTGCCAAACAGCTTGAGGGAATACCACTGGAAATGAGATGATTTTCACCAAAATTTGCCTTTCTAGTGCTGTGAAAGTGCAGCACTCAATATGCCAGCAAGTTTGGAAAACTCAGCAGTGGCCACAGGACTGGAAAAGGTCAGTTTTCATTCCAATCCCAAAGAAAGGCAATGCCAAAGAATGCTCAAACTACCACACAATTGCACTCATCTCATGCTAGTAAAGTAATGCTCAAAATTTTCCAAGCCAGGCTTCAGCAATATGTGAACCATGAACTCCCTGATGTTCAAGCTGGTTTTAGAAAAGGCAGAGGAACCAGAGATCCAATTGCCAACAGAGTTCCAGAAAAACATGTATTTCTGCTTTATTGACTATGCCAAAGCCTTTGACTGTGTGGATCACAATAAACTGTGGAAAATTCTGAAAGAGATGGGAATACCAGACCACCTGACCTGCCCCTTGAGAAACCTATATGGAGGTCAGGAAGCAACAGTTAGAACTGGACATGGAACAGCAGACTGGTTCCGAATAGGAAAAGGAGTCCATCAAGGCTGTATATTGTCACCCTGCTTATTTAACTTATATGCAGAGTACATCATGAGAAACACTGGGCTGGGAGAAACACAAACTGGAATCAAGATTGCCGGGAGAAATATCAATAACCTCAGATATGCAGATGACCCCACCCTTATGGCAGAAAGTGAAGAGGACCTAAAAAGCCTCTTGATGAAAGTGAAAGAGGAGAGTGAAAAAATTGGCTTAAACCTCAACATTCAGAAAACAAAGATCATGGCATCTGGTCCCATCACTTCATGGGAAATAGATGGGGAAACAGTGGAAACAGTGTCTGACTTTATTTTTCTGGGCTCCAAAATCACTGCAGATGGTGACTGCAGCCATGAAATTAAAAGACGCTTACTCCTTGGAAGGAAAGTTATGACCAACCTAGATAGTATATTCAAAAGCAGAGACATTACTTTGCCAACAAAGGTCCGTCTAGTCAAGGCTATGGTTTTTCCTGTGGTCATGTATGGATGTGAGAGTTGAATTGTGAAGAAGGCTGAGTGCCGAAGAATTGATGCTTTTGAACTGTGGTGTTGGAGAAGACTCTTGAGAGTCCCTTGGACTGCAAGGAGGTCCAACCTGTCCATCCTAAAGGAGATCAGTCCTGGGTGTTTGTTGGAAGGACTGATGCTGAAGCTGAAACTCCAATACTTTGGCCACCTCAGGCGAAGGGTTGACTCATTGAAAAGGACTCTGATGCTGGGAGGGATTGGGGGCAGGAGGAGAAGGGGACGACAGAGGATGAGATGGCTAGATGGCATCACTGACTCAATGGACATGAGTTTGAATAAACTCTGGGAGTTGGTGATGGACAGGGAGGCCTGGTGTGCTGCAATTCATGGGGTCGCAAAGAGTCGGACATGACTGAGCGACTGAACTGAACTGAGTGATGTAAAAAATAGTGAGCTAGCCATTGCTTTCCCACCCCCTTTGGATGACGTAAGAGAGAGTTCTCATAAAGGGTAAGGACTCTTAGGGAGGGGTGTACTCCCCTTCTGAAAGGATGTCTCCATCCCTTTAAAACACTGAAGTTGGCTTCTACCTTGCACATCCAATATGGTGGCTACTGAAAGTCAGTATCTCTGACTCACGTAGAGATCAGGCTCGAAGCCGTCTGCTCCCACTTCTTCTAGGAATTCACAGAGGGTCTTAGAAGAGGTGACTCCATTTTTAGAGTCAATGGACTTGGGTCTAACTATTTCAGTTATCTGACCTAACAGAACTTTGGCTGTCTTCAGAACAGCTCAACTGTCAAAAAGGCAGGGGCCTGGTTCTGGAGCAGCTGGTACTGGATTCAAGTCCTGACTTGGATAATTTCCAGCTGGAAGGCTTTGTGCAAGCTGTTTAATTTCTTTGTACCTCAGGCTTCCCACCTCCCTTATTATAAACAGGCTAATAATAAACACTTAATTGCTGTGAGGATTGAATACAAAGCACTTGTAACTCGCAAGTAACATGCACTTGGAATAATTGTGGCGTGTGATAAGGACTCACGCGTGGGCTACGATTCTGCAACTGATGCTATTATCCTGTGCCCTGGGGAATTCCTTATGCGGTCATTGTGATCCTATAGGAATGCATATCAGTGGGTGGTGGGGCCATTGGATTTTCTGGTCTCTACATTGGATATTCACTGTGATGGCCCAGTTGGAGGGTAGGCTTTGTTGTTTACCACCAGACATCAGAAAAGGCCAGATGTCTTGAATGGCCTGGGGTGTGGACTCCCAGGGCCTATTGTATCAGAAGGCAGAAGAGCTTCCTGGGAGATGGTTGAGGAACCATCTGAGACTCACCATGGGGAAAAAATCATCAGGTACACAGTGTGGCTGATTAATCATGGCAAGTTGTTGTGGATGAGGGAAGTGTGTGTGTGTTAGTCGGTCAGTCGTGGCCAACTCTTTGTGACCCCAGGGACTGTAGCCTGCCAGGCTCCTCTGTCCATGGGATTTTCCAGGCAAGAGTCCTGGAGTGGGTTTCCATTTCCTTCTCCAGGAGATCTTCCCAACCCAAGGATGGAACCTGAGTCTCCCACACGGCAGGCAGATTCTTTACTATCTGAGCCTGTAGGGAAGCCCCAGATGAGGGGAGAGAGGACACCAAATACATCACGGGGAGCTATTCTGCTGTCTCCCGAATCTCCTAGTTACTGAACCCTATAGAAGTTAGAGGCTTTGGGAAAAACTGAAAGCACTGTTCTCATGGACACCTCTGCTAGGCTATTAGGAATCCTCAGGAATCTCCCTTATGTAACCATTTTCCTTCCCCCCCGGAACTGAGAGTATTTATGGATTGTGACCAATTTTTCTAAGCAAAGGAGGCCTGGGAAACACCACTCGGGTTCCTAACAGCTGTTCACGGGGGTTTCTCTGAATGTTTTTTATGATGGGCAGAAAAACGTCATGCCTTTCTTTTGGTGGTGAAGAGAGTCTTGGGGGATTGGTGAGGACTGAACGCTCAACCGAACAGTCAAAGCAAATGGATCACGCCATTTGCTCCACAGCTGGCAGGTGTGCAGTGATTTTTCAGAAAGACTGGCCTGGTTGAGGGACATTCTCACTTCAAAATTCTGCTCAAAGGGTACAAAGTCTCAGGGATGAAGAAAAATAAGTTCTGGCGATCTACTATACAGCATAGTGTCCGTTGCTAACGTATTATGTGCTTAAAATTTGCTAACAGGGTAGGGTGGTGTCCCAAGGATGGAAGAACAAGTGACCAAGCAGGGTCCTGGAAGCCAGGAACAGAAAGAGCAGACTCTTAGTGCCCTCCCCACCCCCACGTTGTAACTCCCGAGGATCTCTGGACCCTTCTGGGCAGTATACCCTGTCTCCCCTCCTACCCGTATGCTGCTGCTGCTGCTGCTAAGTCTCTTCAGTCGTGTCCGATTCTGTGTGACCCCATAGACGGCAGCCCACCAGGCTCCACCGTCCCTGGGATTCTCCAGGCAAGAACACTGGAGTGGGTTGCCATTTCCTTCTCCAATGCATGAACGTGAAAAGTGAAAGGGAAGTCGCTCAGTCAAGTCCGACTCTTAGCGACCCTATGGACGGCAGCCCACCAGGCTCCTCCATCCATGGGATTTTCCAGGCAAGAGTACTGGAGAGGGGTTCCATTGCCTTCTCCATCCTACCCGTATAAGGAGAAGGTATCCTTGTGTACATACCTCATCCAATCAACAAATGAGCAGCAAGACCTCTACCCCGTCCTTGGACCCTGACTATGAAAGCACACCAAGAACCCACCTTCACCACCGTCTCTCCCTGACCATCCGGAAGCAGGCCCAGCAGTGACTTCCCCATCCTCTGCTCTAATAACCTTTATCCTCCTTTCTTTCTGCCTCCTGTCTGGAAGTTCTTTTCCAACCCACGCACAGACCGCAACAGGTAGATCTTGTGTCAACTGTTCTTATACAAACAAAAAATTTACAACAACAACAACAATAATGATGATGATAAAGCGGTGGGAGGAAAGTTTGGTTGGGGATGGACATGTTTATGGCCTTGATGCTGGTAATAGTTTCATGCGTGCATACTTAGCCCCAAACCCACTGAGTTACAGGTATCAAATATGTACAACTTTCTGCATGTCAACACACCTCAAAAAAATGGTTTAAAAAATGTTAAAAAAAAAAAAGACTCTGGTGAAAGCTTTTCTTCTGTCTTGTCCCATGATTTCTCACGCGGGCATCTTTGCCTCTGGCTCAAGTCCAGGAAGATGCCAGAATCTCCTGAGACAACTGTGCTTGTCTGCTCTCCTTGGTCTGCGTTTCAAATAAATGTTTAGCTGCACCTCTGAGTGATACGCTCCTCTCCCCTCGCGCTCCAACTCCTAGGGCACTCTACCCTTCCAAGAAAAGTGGCTTCCTTCACAAAGCCCTGTTTCAAGACAGAGACTTTTATCTTAAAGATATGTAATACCACCCCTCCAGGAAGAAGGAGGCGAAGGAGAAGTTAGTTACTCTTAGAATAAGACCGGGGCACACCAGACCCAGTCCAGCAGGGGAAGCTGGCTTCCACTGGACCCTGGCCTGTTTGCACGTGACCGGCCGCGGGAAGCAGACATCAAGAGCTGTGGGCAGGCCAGGACGCACCACGGAGTAGATTACTGATCCTTTACGGAAGATCGGCTCACAATGCCCCTGGGAAGAAAGACCTCCCATAGGACGTGGGGTCAGGAAGCTTTCACCTTGGTTACCCTCTGGAGCTTCGGCTTTTGTTCCAGACAGGTTCCCTGATGGGTAATTTTCTAAAAATCCAGTAAAACCTCCTGGTCTGGAGACTTACTGATGGAATTCTCCACAGGCCACCTCCCCGGGAGCGTTTGAGAACTCCCATATATCAAGGCTGCTGAATTATGCATTCCTTAAATAGAATGTTTCAATTTATTGTTGAGTGCCTTGACAGTTGCCCTATTTATCTGATATTGCTAATCTGACTTAATCTAATTGAACCAGAGAGAGAGAGAGAAAAAAAGGCTGTTTGGCACCACAAAATTCAACGGAACCCTCTTCCCTTTCTGACCACAAAACTCGCTGCTTAATTGTACAAATATCTGTGGGCTTGGGGGAGGTGAGTGCTAATTTGTTGTTCAGTACAAAGCTGGAAAGGTTAGGAGAGTGCTAAGAGAAAAGGACCGAAGTGCGCGTGGTGTGCTAAATGCTTGGGAAAGGCTGAGGCTCCTGCAGATAGGACTCGGCAAGTAGAAGCTTGCAGAGAATCTGGAAGGAAATAGGTAAACAGAACAAGCAACAAGAAAAACAGGCAAGAACCTGCTCTAGGAGTAAAAAGGCATTTCCCCCCCTCTGTATGGATATGCCTACATTTGCTAGTCTACTGCATTTGATTTTTGCTTTAGAAATTGGTTTAGGAATGCTAAGGGAGGGAATGATTTAAGGAGTCATAATGCCTTGGCCTGGAAATGAGAATACTTAACAATGAGAAACAATCAAATAATTAAAAATTGCAAATATGCCTTTCTCTATGCGTCTCTAAAATAGGTGTAGTGTCCCATTAGGAAGATGAATTAGCTCATGGCTAGGAAGCACTTGAGACCCTCAGGTAGAAGCTTTATTGCTCCATTGTTTTTATTTGTCTGAGTTAACTGTTCTGTGCGCCAAGGCGAAGCTTCTCTAACTTGAATGTGTACCTGGATCCTGGGCGGTTCTTGTTAAAAGGAAGGCTCTGATTCCGCAGGTTTGGGGTGTGGCTGAAAAATCTGCGTTTCAGACACGCTTCCAGCAAGTTAAGTGCTACTGGACCACATTGGCAAAACTAGGGTCTAAAATCCCTCTTTCTCAAAGTGGGCTGAACGTTGGGATCGGTTGGAGAGCGTGTAAAACACTCCCCAGAGGTTCTGATTGGCCGCGCGTCGGGGTTTTTAAGCACATGGCGTTGTTACTGACAGCAAGTTCACAAGTTCCTCTGCCCGCCCCGCAGTGAGCAAGCAAACCGAAACGTCCGTGTTTGAAGCAGAGGAACGTTTACTGCAGGGCCATGCAAAGAGAATGGGTTCCTGCTCAAAAAATCCCAAACTCCCTGAAGGGTTTGGAGAAAGCGGTTTTGAAGGCCAGCTGAGGGAGGGGTGCCAACTGTGCCAGTTGCACCTGTCAGCACAATTCTCCAGTTGGCTGGTGGTCGGTTAGGTCAACACTATCAGTCCTGGGGCACCAGTGGGTCTGAGGGGTGTGTGCTGATGATCATCAAGCAGTTAGCTTGTCCCCTTTGGTGCTGGTTTTACATCTGAAAAATTCAGGAAATGTGTACGAGCTGCCGTTACCTGGGCGCTTCGGGGAGGAGCCGCAGCAGAGGATGGGAGGGTCTGCGGGAGGAAGACCCCTCAGGGTCCTGCTTGCTTACAGCACCTCCTCTCCCTCTGACCGTGAGTCTAGCGTGCAGCCGGGTGTGAGGGCCACGGGAGTCTCGGGGCCTAGGCTCACCTCAGAAGGCGGCTCTGGGGAGGAAATGTGAAAGCGACGCGAAGTCGCAGCTCTGCTCCTGCCAGGGCGTGGTCGCTCAGCAAACCTCGACTGTTACTGACCCAGCCTGGGACCTGAGACCCTGGGCTGTGTGCTTGAAAGTGAAAGTGACGTCGCTCAGTCACGACCGACTCTTTGCGACTCCAAGGACTGTAGCCTACCAGGCTCCTCCATCCATGGGATTTTCCAGGCAAGAGTACTGGAGTGGGTTGCCATTGCCTTCTCCAGGGGAATCTTCTTGATCCAGGGATTGAACCCAGGTCTCCTGCATTGTAGGCAGATGCTTTACCGTCTGAGCTTACACCTGGACAAACATCTCCCCAAGAACAGAACACAAAGAGACTATAAGGTGCTACAGATACCTGCCTGGAGGTGCAACTGGGGCAAATCATGAACAATAAGATACATAAAGACCAAAAATCCAACTGCCGCTTCCCAGGTGCTGGGAGATAAGAGGACGCTGTGCCCCTGCCCCCAGGATCACCCGGTGGCCTTCCCAGCTGAGCTGCCCCTCCAGTCTGACCCGGGGGTCCTTCTCCAGCCCCTCTCCATTTCAGGGGCCGCTGCCGCACCATGATCAAGAGCAAGCAAGGGACCCCGCGACCTGTCTTCATGCCCTTGTGTTGCAGCGCAGACCCCATAGAGCCTGAATCCATCATCGGGCCTCTTATCAATGTCTCTTGACTGAAGAGTCCAAGCACCCTCCATCAGTAACATTAGGGGCAGTTCCGTCTATAACAAGTTATACTCCCCAAGGCACAGACACTACCAGCCCATGGAAAATTGGTCGTGGTAGACGCCAAGATCGGCGGAGGACAGAGGACCTCGGCCAGTGTTAGAGGCTCAGCAGATTTTGCTATGTGAGCAGAAAAAGAGAGAAAGAAACGGGTGGCTTTAAAATCCTGCATCACAGCCCTGAGGATTCTGGGCACTTGAGAAGGAAGCTTAAAAGTATGGCTCCCACTGTGGATAAAGGACGGCAGGCCCTCAAACAATTAAAAATTAAAGCACCATATGATTCAGCAATTCTACTTTTGAGTATATTTCCAAAAGAATTGGAAACAGGACCTGGAGGAGATGCTCGTACCCCTATGCTCACAGCAGCGCATTCACAGTAGCCAAAACGTGGAAACAACACGTGCCCAATAGTGGAGGAATGGATAAATAAAGCATGATATATACACACTGCAGAGTGCTATACCGCTTTAGAAAGGGAAGGAGTGCTGACACCCACTACCGTGTGGGTGAGCCTTGAGGACATCACGCTGGCTGAAATGAGGCAGGCACAAAAAGACAGACACTGCAGGCTCCACTCACTCATGGTACCCAGAATAGCCAATTCATTGAAACAGGAAGTAGACCAGTACATACCAGGCTCTGGAGAAGGGGGAATGGGGAAATAGCATTTTGTGAACGTAAACTTTCATTTTGGCAAGAAGATGAAAGAGTTCTGGAGATTTGTTGCCCAACAATGTGAGTTACTTAACACACATGAGCTATACGCTTCAAAACAGTTATTTCTATTTAACCTCAGTTTAACTCTATGAAATAGATTTAAGGACCATCTCATTTTTTCTGATGAGGAAATTGAGACTGAAAGAGAGGTTGAAGTTTTCTGAGAGAGTAAGAACTGAGATGCAAGCCAAAACTAAAACTACGCTCTTAGCTACCGCACTGTCCTATGAGTACAGCACCCTGTCAGTGTCCATTTGATTTTACCCCCAGGATCATGTTACACAGTGCTTAGAAAACGCCAGCCACTTAGACTCTGCAATAGAGAAATACTAGCAGCTAAATTATTCAAGTATTTGAAAAGTTTTAATACTTTTCTTCAAAAGAAAAGAGGTGTATTGAAACAAGAATGCATTTAGAAACACTTTGACTTCATAAAAGTCTGATGTTGATGTATTGTGTTACTAGAGATATCCTGGATTTTTTTTTTAAAGGCAGGCAATGGTATTTATTGGGTGTACTAAACATTTCTTGAGTTTTAGCTTTACATTTAATTGTGTATTTCCGATGCTGTAAAGAAGCAAGGTCCGATGCTGTAAAGAACAATATTGCATAGGAACCTGGAATGTTAGGTCCATGAATCAAGGGAAGTTGGAAGTGGTCAAACAGGAGATGGACAGTCTAGGAATCAGCGAACTAAAATGGATTGGAATGGATGAATTTAACTCAGATGACCATTATATCTACTACTGTGGGCAGGAATCCCTTACTAGAAATGGAGTAGCCATCATGGTCAACAAAAGAGTCCAAAATACAGTACTTGGATGCAATCTCAAAAACGACAGAATGATCTCTGTTCGTTTCCAAGGCAAACCATTCAATATCATGGTAATTCAAGTTCATGCCCGAACCAGTAACACTGAAGAAGCTGAAGTTGAATGGTTTTATGAAGACCTACAAGACCTTTTAGAACTACCACCCAAAAAAGATGTCCTTTTCATTATATGGGACTGGAATGCAAAAGTAGGAAGTCAAGAAACACCTGGAGTAACAGGCAAACTTGGCCTTGGAGTATGGAATGAAACAGGGTAAAGGCTAATAGGGTTTTGCCAAGAGAATGCACCTGTCATAGTAAACACCCTCTTCCAACAACACAAGAGAAGACTCTACACATGGACATCACCAGATGGTCAACACCAAAATCAGATTGATTATATTCTTTGCAGCCAAAGATGGAGAAGCTCTGCACAGTCAGCAAAAATAATACCGGGAGCTGACTGTGGCTCAGATCATGAACACCTTACTGCAAAATTCAGACTTAAATTGAAGAAAGTGGGAGAAACCACTAGACCACTCAGGTATAACCTAAATCAAATCCCTTATGATTATACAGTGGAAGTGAGAAATAGATTTAAGGGCCTAGATCTGATAAACAGAGTGCCTGATGAACTATGGAATGAGATTCATGACATTGTATAGGAGGCAGTGATCAAGACAATCCCCAAGAAAAAGAAATGCAAAAAAGCAAAATGGCTGTCTGAGGAGGCCTTACAAATAGCTGTGAAAAGAAGAGAAGTGAAAAGCAAAGGAGAAAAGGAAAGATATAAGCATCTGAATGCAGAGTTCCAAAGAATAGCAAGGAGCGATAAGAAAGCCTTCCTCAGTGATCAATGCAAAGAAATAGAGGAAAAGAACAGAATGGGAAAGACTAGAGATCTCTTCAAGAAAATTAGAGATACCAAGGGAATATTTCATGCAAAGATGGGCTCAATAAAGGACAGAAATGGTCTGGACCTAACAGAAGCAGAAGATATTAAGAAGAGGTGGCAAGAACACACGGAAGAACTGTACAAAAAAGATCTTCATGACCCAGGTAATCACAATGGTGTGATCACTCACCTAGAGCCAGACGTCCTGGAATGTGAAGTCAAGTGGGCCTTAGGAAGCATCACTACTAACAAAGCTAGTGGAGGTGATGGAATCCCAGTGGAGCTGTTTCAAATCCTGAAAGATGATGCTGTGAAAGTGCTGCACTCAATATGCCAGCAAATTTGGAAAACTCAGCAGTGGCCACAGGACTGGAAAAGGTCAGTTTTCATTCCAATCCCAAAGAAAGGCAATGCCAAAGAATGCTCAAACTACTGATCAATTGCACTCATCTCACATGCTAGTAAAGTAATGCTCAAAATTCTCCAAGCCAGGCTTCAGCAATATGTGAACCATGAACTTCCAGATGTTCAAGCTGGTTTTAGAAAAGGCACAGGAACCAGAGATCAAATTGCCAACATCTGCTGGATCATGGAAAAAGCAAGAAGTTCCAGAAAAACATCTATTTCTGCTTTATTGACTATGCCAAAGCCTTTGACTGTGTGGATTACAAGAAACTGTGGAAAATTCTGCAAGAGATGGAAATACCAGACCACCTAACCTGCCTCTTGAGAAATCTGTATGCAGGTCAGGAAGCAACAGTTAGAACTGGACATGGAACAACACACTGGTTCCAAATAGGAAAAGGAGTATGTCAAGGCTGTATATTGTCACCCTGCTTATTTAAGTTCTATGCAGAGTATATCATGAGAAATGCTGGACTGGAAGAAACACAAGCTGGAATCAAGATTGCCAGGAGAAATATCAATAACCTAAGATATGCAGATGACACCACCCTTATGGCAGAAAGTGAAGAGGAACTAAAAAGCCTCTTGATGAAAGTGAAAGAGGAGAGGGAAAAAGTTGGCTTAAAGCTCAACATTCAGAAAACGAAGATCATGGCCTCCGGTCCCATCACTTCATGGGGAATAGATGGGGAAACAGGGGAAACAATGGCTGACTTTATTTTGGGGGCTCCAAAATCACTGCAGATGGTGACTGCAGCCATGAAATTAAACAACACTTACTCCTTAGAAGGAAAGTTATGACTAACCTAGATAGCATATTCAAAAGCAGAGACATTACTTTCCCAACAAAGGTCCGTCTAGTCAAGGGTATGGTTTTTCCAGTGGTCATGTATGGATGTGAGTGTTGGACTGTGAAGAAAGCTGAGCACTGAAGAATCGATGCTTTTGAACTGTGGTGTTGGAGAAGACTCTTGAGAATCCCTTGGACTGCAAGGAGATCCAACCAGTGCCTTCTAAAGGAGATTAGTCCTGGGTGTTCATTGGAAGGACTGATGCTAAAGCTGAAACTTGGCCGTGTTATGCGAAGAGCTGACTCATTGGAAAACACCCTAATGCTGGGAGGGATTGGGGGAAGGAGGAAAAGTGGACGACAGGATGAGATGGCTGGATGGCATTACCAACTCAATGAACATGAGTTTGAGTGAACTCTGGGAGTTGGTGATGGACAGGGAGGCCTGGTGTGCTGTGGTTCATGGGATCGCAAAGAGGTGGACATAACTGAGCACCTAAACTGAACTAACTGAACTTACAACTAAGTATAAACTTGAGGTTATTCTTAATGCTTCATTTAGAAATAAGAAAAGCCACATAGAACACTTCTGAAATGGCAGGGGATAAAGAAGTATATACAAATACATGCATATGTACTCATGCACATCTGTACACAAATAGGGAGCCACTGTAATTCTGAAAGAAAAAAAGAAAGAAAAAATCAGAGAAAATGCCTGTTTCTGAGAACAGCCTGAGGAGACAGCATGAATTCATGGGATTACTGAAGAGCAAGGCTTCATAAGGTAATATCCTACCCTGTATGTGTGTGTTAGTCGCTCAGCTATGTCTGACTCTTTGTGACCCCATGCGCTATAGCCTGCCAGGCTCCTCTCTCCATGGAATTCTCCAGCAAGAATACTGGAGAGGGTGGCTACTCCCTTCTCCAGGGGGTCTTCTTGACCCGGGGGCTGAACCCGGGTCTCCTGCATTGCAGGCAGCTTCTTCACCATCTGAGCCACCAGGGAAGCCCCGGATTACCTCTGTGTTCACCTCTCACTGTGTGATAGACACTGTTATGGGTGTTCCCTGGGTCTCATTTCCCCCGCCCCTCATAGCCACTGTATAGGTTAAGGGTGATGGTCCCTGATCCGGATGATAAACCTGGGGCCCAGGGAGATGGACAGACCTGCCGTAGGTCTCACGGCAAGTCAGGGGAGAGTGAAGAAGTAGATCCAGGCCTTTCCATCTGCTGCACTTGTGCAGGGAAGAATGGGCCACTCGTCACTGAGGGGGAGCCAGGCAGCGTCCAGCAGGCCGAGTACATGGGAGCTTTCGGAGAGTGACGGCAAGCCTGGGATGATGCTCCTGTGCACACACCGCAGCCCGCCCTGCCCCTCCCACGTGCTGATGGGAGTCCTGCTGGCTTCTGGGCTGTCCCACTGTGGCACAGGCCATCCCTTTTAAAACTCAGATATTGATGTGTGACAGAGTTCAAACGGATGTATCCATCTATCCCATAATATGAACTACTTAATCAGGCTCTGGACACTCCCAAAGCACTGGAGATCTAAGCCTCAAGGAATGGAAAAGCAGAGGATCAAGAGAGCAGGTGTGTGAGGCCCACGGCAGGGCAGCCTCAGCAGCAGACTCCTAAAGGTGAGGCCTGGGATGCCCGAGAAAAGGGGCGGATTGTGGGGCCTGTGAAGTAACCCTTCAGCTTCACCCTTTTCCAAAGTGAGTCTTGCGATGACCCTTCAAGGACACATTCCAAAATAGAAAGAGGGCCTTCTTGGCCAAACTCAGATGGACAAGACAGAGGAGACAGTAAGTGGATCTGGTCTGCTTAGAGAAGGGGATCCGTGTTGGGAAAAGTGAGATTAGGGTCTGCTGGAAGAGATGAGATTCACGACGTAGCACATGAATGAACAGGTATTAAGAAGGGAGGAGGTGGTGGTGAGCCACTGCACGTGTTAGACTGGAAAAGGGACGGGCCCAGTTGGGACTGATGGAAAGAGGAACGCAAAACAGAAGCTTGTTGGCACAGCTCAGACGTTGTTACCTTCACTAGGCTAGTGAACATCAAAATGGAACAAAGGAGAGAGACTAGGGGAATAAATCAAAAGGTAAGGGGGAATTTGGGAATGAATTTTAGCTTCAGATGCTTAAGTTCTTAAACAAATAGGAAAGTTAAAAGTTTAGGTAAGGAGATAAATTCAACTCCAGATTATAGTAAATATGAGTTCATAGTAGTAAATTCAATGCAGACTCCATCATTTTTAAAATTCTTTTAAATGCTGTAGAATTATTGAATTATAATAATGCCAGCCACTATTCATAGAACACTTCGTGAATTCCCAAACACTGTTAAGTATCAGTTGTTGGAGCTGGAATCGAATCTGTTACTTCTGGCTCCATCTAGATTCTACAGTGATTTTTCAAACCTGATTTCTAGGCCTCTCTTCCCAATGACTAGAGGTTTAAAATGACCAAATTAATTTGAACGAAGAGTTTTGGCCAGTGGTGAGACGGGAGTATTTATTCTACAAAAATGCCAGTACTTACTGAGACCTCTTTAAGTAACTATAGGTTGGCAGCTATTTTTCCTGCAAGTTGAATGTTCTCGGAATTGTAACCACCATATGATAAAGTAGGCATCTTTGTTATCTGCTCTGCCCTTTCCTCCTTTGGTATTTTGTCTTTAAAATGATACGGATACTGGTCAGTCCCTAAACTGAATAATGAAAATCTCCAGGGACCAAAGCTCTTGGTCAATGTGGCTAGCAAATAACAAAACTAGCATAGAAGTGATAGATCAAATGACTCCGTCCAGGTCAAGCACAAGGGAATATACTATTAGTTTCCTTTAAAAAAAAAAATAGCTTTGAGTGCATAAGTCACTTCAGTCATGTGCAACTCTTTGCAGCTATACACACTGCAGCCCACCAGGATCCTCTGTCCATGGGATTCTCCAGGCAACTGGAATGGGTTGCCATGCCCTCCTCCAGGGAGTCTTCCTGACCCAGGAATAGAAGCCAGGTCTCCTGCATTACAGGCGGATTCTTTATTGTCTGAGCCACCAGGGATGCCACCTGAGAAGCCCTTTAATTGCTTTATTAAAGTGTAATTTGCATACCATAAAACTCATCAGTTGTAAATGTAAAAATCCACTCATTTAAATTAACATATTCAGTTCAGTTCAGTTGCTCAGTCATGTCCGACTCTTTGCGATCCCAAGGAACTGCAGCACACCAGGCCTCCCTGTCCATCACTAACTCCCAGAGCTTGCTCAAACTCACGTTCACCAAGTCGGTGATGCCATCCAACCATCTCATCCTCTGTCATCCCCTTCTCTTCCTGCCCTCAATCTTCCCCAGCATCAGGGTCTTTTCCAATGAGTCAATTCTTCACATCAGGTGGCCAAAGTATTGGAGTTTCAGCTTCAGCATCAGTCCTTCCAATGAACATACTGATCTCCTTTAGGATGGACTGGTTGGATCTCCTTGCAGTCCAAGGGACTCTCAAGAGTCTTCTCCAACACCACAGTTCAAAAGCATCAATTCTTTGGTGCTCAGCTTTCTTTATAGTCCAACTCTCACATCCATACATGACCACTGGAAAAACTGTAGCCTTTACTAGATGGATCAACAAAGTTGGCAAATTAATGTCTCTGCTTTTGAATATGGTCTCTTGTTTGGTCATAGCTTATCTTCCAAGCTTTTCTTTCATAGCTTGGGCTTCCCTGTGGCTCAGCTGGTAAAGAATCTGCCTACAGTGTGGGAGACCTGGGCTCGATCTCTGGGTTGGGAAGACCCCCTGGAGAAAGGAAAGGCTACCCACTCCACTATTCTGGCCTGGAGAATTCCATGGGGTCACAAAGAGTCAGATGTGACTTTCATTTTCACTAAATCAACTTGTTAACTTTTAGTAAATTTCTAGAGTTTTGTAACCATTACCACATTGAATATTGCCATCATCCCAAGAAGTTTTCTCATGCCTGTTTCCAGTTAATCCCTTCTCCTGTCCAGCCCCAGGCAGCCATTGGTCTGTTTTCTGTCTGTACCGATTTATCTGTTCTAGACATTTCATGTAAATGGAAGCACACAGTATGTAGTCTTTCTTCTCTCTGTGCTTTGAAAGAAGATAGAAGTCTGGCTTCCTAACTTAGCATGTTTTTTGAGTTCCTTCCATGTTTTAGCAAGTGTCAGTATTTCAACCCTTTTATTGCTAAAAAATATTCCATCCATGTTCACTTATATCGATGCACCTGTTGATGGCTATTTACCTTGTTTCCCGTTCTGATTCACTATGAATAATGGTGCTATGAGCATTTGCATGCATGATTCTGTGGACGTATCTTTTCATATCTCTTGCTGAGATTCCTTGAAGTGAAACTGCTTCTGGAATAGCCGTGCCACTTTACATTTCTACCAGTAGTATATGAAGGTTCTGGTTTCTCCACACGCATCCTTCTCAACATTTGGTGACACAGGTCTTTTTAAAACTGGGGACACTCTACTGGGTGTATACTTGTGTCTCAGTGTGACTTTCATTTGCGTTTCTCTAATGACCGATGGTGTTAAGTATACGTTTATATGCTTACTAGTCATTCAGATTCCCTTTTTGGCAAAGTGTCTATCAAATCTTTTGCCAGTTTTATATATTGAATTGTTTGTCTTCTTCTTCCTAAGCTTTAGTTATTCTTTATA
The DNA here is from genome assembly GCF_032405125.1 of Capricornis sumatraensis. Lineage (NCBI taxonomy): Eukaryota > Metazoa > Chordata > Mammalia > Artiodactyla > Bovidae > Capricornis > Capricornis sumatraensis. The sequence goes on along the minus strand of NC_091069.1, from coordinate 261,203,939 downwards.
TATTCTAAATAAAGTCTTTTATTAGATATATGATTTGCAAACATTTTCTCTCAGTCTGAAGTTGTCTTTTGACTGTCTTAATGGTAGCTTTTGAAGCACAAAAACTTTCAGTTTGATCAAGTCCAACTTACCAGTTTTTTTCTTTTTAGGACTGTTTTACAAAGATTTTCTCCTGTATTTTTTTGAAGGTTTATTGTACTCTTGTACTTCTGCCTACAATCCATTTTTGTGGGGTAAGAGTTTAGATTCCTTCTTCTTCTTTTTTTTTTTTTTGCATGATTTTTTTTTCTTTATAGCACCTAGACGGTAAAGCATCTGCCTGCAATGCGGGAGACCCAGGTTCAAGTCCTGAGTCGGGAAGGTCCCCTGGAGAAGGAAATGGCAATCCACTCCAGCACTCTTGCCTGGAGAATCCCATAGACGGAGGAACCTGATAGGCTACAGTCCATGGGGTGGCAAAGAGTCGGACACGACTGAGCGACTTCACAAGGAATATAGAAATACAGCTGTGTTTACCCGAGTTACAGAGAATCTAGTATGTTCTTAATGCATTCTGGAGATCTAGCATCAGAGAATCCTTACAGTTTGAGTCCTTGAAGGTGAGGATGCTCTTAGTGGGGAAAGCGGTCTCTGTGCTTTGACAGAAGCGCAAGAGAGGAGAGGACAGAGCTTAGAGATGTCGCAAGTGTGTCCTTCCTAAGTCAGGCAATCAGAATCTGCTGGTTGCTGTCCTAAGGAGAAGTGTATCTGGTCTCAGCCTAGAAATGAGGAGCGGTATTTAAATGGCCTGCCTATGCGTGCTGGGCATCGCCTAGTCTATCTGCTTGGTCAATAGATAAAGATCAGTGATCAAGTCTGTTTCTTCTCAGGGGTCTGCGTTTCTTTAATTACAGGGGTGCCTTGGGCACCAGAGGGGGACGCGAGGACAGGGTGATAAATCAGGGTAAACTACACGTAGAGGCCAAGCCGTGTTGATTTACCAGGGCGATGGCAATCTTGTATTGGATCCAGTGGAATGCAGACACTTTTAAAGGCACAGGGACCTTCCAAAATAACCCCCTTCCCCAGGCGCCAGTCCCTTTAAATCTGCGGTAGTCGCTAGATCCTCAGTTTCTCTAAACTGAAGTTTTCTATTCTTCCCAGTTATCACGGGAACGTTCATAAACAGCCACCACTGGGCTAATACATCACACCTTCAGGGAAGAGAGACAAACAGTGATGAGGATGGGAGCGATGGAGGAAAGGCCGCGAGCTCGGGGCGGCTTCCTGTGAACTGCGCGGGAAGAGAGGACCCTGGGTCTCGGCGGGCGGGGAGCCAGGCCGGGTAGGCCTCCTCCAGAGCAGCGAGGCCGTGTGGTCCGGGCAGGTGGCAGCGGGCCGGGGCTGCAGCTCCCGGCCTCCTCCGAGAGCAAAGCCAGGTCAGCACGGCTGGAGCTGATGCCTTCACCCACTGCTTTAGAATTCATGCTGATTCCACACTATTGTTAACCTATCATCCTTCAGGGTTGGGGGAGGGTGGGGAAGTCCTTATCGCCCAAAAAGTTAAAATGTCTTTTATACCAAACTTGCATCTCAGAGCCGCCCCTTCTCTCTTTTCAGAGATAACTGCCCGTTTATTGTGACACCTTCTGGAACTTGCCTCTCCATGGATGTGCATACACCAGTTCCATAGAGCACATGAGAGTCTGGAGTTTTCTTCGATCATGACCCATCCTGAGCCTTGCTTTCTTCATTCATTATATATAACATGTATTTACATTTCTAGTATATTACTACAACGTTTCTCAGAGATCTTGCCACACCAGGACACGGAGACTGCCCCATTCTAGTGGCCCGGATGTGGCACCTTGAATGCTGAAGAGTGCATGGACCCAAATCTCACTTTTGTCCCTGCTGGAGAGGCTGGAAATTTACTGACTCTTGGTGTGCTTCAGTTTCACGCTGCTAAAATGGGCATAAGGACAGTATCTGTGCCATATTAAAAAGTTAATACATGAAAAGCCCTTAGAACAGGGTCTGGTGCATTGTAAGCAACAAAGAAATGTTTATCCGTTGTTAATCATTTATATGGCTACACGGTAGGTCTATGCTATGGTGTAGTTTCTCATTGATGTACGCTTAGGTTGTCAATAAGTTTTGCTATTATTAATAAAGAGTGCTTGCCCTAAACACGTGTCCTTATGTATCTTTATGTATGTATTCCTCCCCTATGTGTTTCTGTAGGGTAGAGTAAAAAAAGTGGAATTCCACAGGAAGGGATTCAGAGACAGCAGTTTTGCCAAATTGGCTTCCAATTTATATTCCTGCCCATAAAGGAGAGCACCAATTTTTCCATACTCTTATCATCATTTACTGTTTCAAATATTTCATTCCTCTAAAGAATGAGAAATAATCTTTCTTTCATGTTTTCATCTGAATGTCTCCAATTACTAGTGGGAACAAAAATATGTTCATGTTTATGGCTCACTGAGGTTTCCTCAAGATGAATTCCCTCCTCACAGCCTTTGGCCATTTTTATATTGAGCTGTTTGATTTGTGGACTCTGTTGATATATTCTGAAGGACGCTGAATTTGTTATATGCTGCCCGTATTCCCCTCCCCACCCTCATCTAAGTATTAATTTGTTAAAGTTCTCCAAGGAAACCTAACCCGTTCTCAACCTGTCCTGTCATCCGTGGGCTCTCAGGAGGATTAAACCACAAGGATACCACTACGGCCGTGCTCAAACCACAGCTCTAATAAAAGATGGCGTGGCCTAGATGGGGACTCAGCTCAGAAAATGACTGGTGAGCCAGACGCCGCCCAACCTTGGCTGGTCCAGGCAGGGATGTTTCCCTAAAAGCCTCTGAATTTTGTGTTTCTGATCACTTCTGCATCCTGAGCTGCAGCTACCCCGGGAATGTGGTTCCCGGGGAGGAGGTGGTGAGCTGCCAGCCTCTGGGAGGAAACACAACAAGCTCTGGCATGATAGACGTGAGCGATGGAGAATGAGCATGGACCCTCGCAAAATTCTCCTGGGACCTTCCATTTAAAGTAGCAGCACCCACATCGCTAGAAGCAGGTAGAAAGGCTGAATGCTGAGCCCAGAGCAGACCCACTGAATCTGCATTTCAGTGAGACCCGCTCGGGGTTCTTGTGCCCATCACAGTCTGAGAAGCACGCCTCTAAGGCTGTTTAAACAGGCCAGAAGTACCTGGGGAGTGGGCCTAGGGCTTCAATTACCATCAGTTATTAGTTGAACTGCAGCCCCTAAAATTCCCTGTGTTGAGTCCTGAGCCCTCAGCCCACCAGAAAAGTGAAAGGCGCTCAGCTGTGTCTGAGCCTGTGTGACCTCATGGACTGTAGCCCGCCAGGCTCCTGTGTCCATGGGATTCTCCAGGCAAGAACACTGGAGTGGGTAGCTGTTCCCTTCTCCAAGGCATCTTCCCAACCCAGGGATCAAACCCAGGTCTCCTGCATTGCAGGTGGATTCTTTACTGTGTGAGCCGCCAGGGAAGCCAGAAGGTGACCTTAGTTGGAGACAGGGTTGCTTCAGATGTTGTTAGTTAAGATGAGGCTATACAAGGCCAGGCTGGAGCCTTAATGCAGTATAACTGGAGTCCTTGTAAAAGGGGACGCTGGGCACAGGAGAGCATCCTGTGAGGACGAAGGCAAAGGTCAGGCGGTGCAGCAGAGCAGGGCCGGGTTTTGTTAGCAAACCCCCAGGAGCTAGGAGAGAGCCTTGGAACCCACCCTCACAGCCCAGAGAAGGAACCCACTCTGCCAGCACTGAGGTCTTAGCAGCTCAGCCTCCAGGGCTGTGAGGCGAGGCAATTCTCTTGTTTAAGCCCCTAGTTGGTGGAATTTATTAGAGCAGCAAAGTAACATACCGTCCCATGGGTTTCCCCTGATGGAGGAGCTGGGCATGCAGTGCCCTGGAAAAGACATGCCCAGGTTTATCTTCTGGATGATGAAAACATGTAGGGGGAATAAATAGGACTCAAGACAGCAGCTCCCTCTCAGGCAGTCAGTCCCTCTCTCAGCTCCTCCTGCATGTCTTTCTCATTTCGCAGGGCGTCAGCACTCGGCACCCTGACAGTGTGCGTGCCCAGGATGCGTGCAGCTCTCTCCTGGCCCTTAAATAAAGTGGGAAGCAGTTAGGTGCCGAGAAGGGCTGGCTGATGGAATAACCCTGTGATCTTGCCTCTGCTCAGGTGTTGTAACTAATGGGCTGTTTAGAGACAGTTTGTTCTGATGGAATCAAAAGAAAAAAAAAAGCATATTTGAAAGAGAACCCATTTCTCTCTTGGTCACTCATTAGCAACAGAACAGTTAGGTGCATGGGTCCTGAAACTGTAGCAGAGACAAGCTGCCCTCTTTTAGCACAGTTAGTTGCTTCCTACTCAAGCTTTCTTGGAACGGACAGCACGTGGGAGCAAGGCGTTCTGCCACAGACTGCCCCTCACTTACTTTTATCTCTGTACACTAGAATGCATTTGATTAGTCCTAAATATATCTTTTAGAACAGTGCCTGATTCTTTTCAGAAAAAAAACATATTCTGGATAAGCCACAAAGTCCTATGTACGGTATGGGGAATCAATGTCCTCTGATAAACCACAGTGGAAAGGAATATTAAAAGGAATGTATATGTGTGTATAACTGAATCACTTTGCTGTACAACAGAAATTAACACACATTGTAAATCAACTGTACTTCAATTAGAAAAAAGAAAAAAAATTCTAGTAGCATTAACTAATGTTTTCTGAGTAAACGTGCTAAGCTCAGAACTTACCCTTGGTCTAATGATTGTTACACTTAGTCTTCACTGCATCCATTTGAAATAGGTGATGTGATTATCCCCATTATACAGGTGGGGAAACTGAGGCACAGAGAAGTTAACTTAGTTGCTCATACACAGCTAAAGAGACATGAGGCGTAATCTTGACTGTCACCTTCAGTGGAATATGCATAACCACAGCTCTGCAAGGAAGCCTCACTCAAGACATTCAGACACATGGTGCTCCCAAAGGGTCTTTTTGTTGTTGCTGCCTCAGGCACCACATGGCAATGGGTGCAGGAAGTAATGGAGGGTGGTTCGAAAGGAATAATGAGAGTTTGGACAGGAGATAGCTAAATCCAGCTGGAACAATCAAATCCATTCTTTAGATCCCAATCACCAAGTCAAAAGTGTCCCCAAAGAAGTCGGCAATAGAATCTAGAGCAGGGCTCTCAAACTCCATCTTGCAGCAGAATCCCCTGGAGGGCTTGTTAAATACAGATCCAGGTCTCCTCGCGAGTCTTCCGGATTCAGTCGGTCTTGGGTGGAGCTGAGAATTTTCCTTCCTTCTAAACACTCAGGTGATGCTGACGCTGCTTCTGGGGACCAGACTGCGAGAATCCCTGGACTAGAGGGAAGGAGCACAGTGCCTGGGTCTCCGAGAGCTGAACTCCAGGCCCAGCTGAGCTCCTGTGTGACCCTGGGGAGGCTTCTAATCTCCTTTGTGCCTTCCTTAGTACAGAACCGACTAAGGATTGCACCTTGTCCGTTACAGCTATTGTAAGGCATGGGTAAGGGGACGCCTATTTTAAAAACTAGTACAGGACCTGGTACTTAAGAAGCATTCAGCAAACACTAGCTTCCAGCACCACCACATTTTATTTTTAAATTTAAAAAATGTTTAAAACAAAAATTTCAAATTAAAATTCTTTTTATTTTTTACATTTTTATTAGTTTTTGCACACTTTCTATTGCTATGGATTCATGAGTGTGGGCTCAGTTTTAACCAAGTCCTGTTCGACTCTGCGACCCCGTGGACTGCAGCCCGCCAGGCTCCTCTGTCCATGGGACTTCCCAGGCAAGAAGACTGGAGTGGGTTGCCATTTCCTTCTCCAGGGATCTTCCGCACCCAGGGTTTAAACCCATGTCTCCTGTTTGCCAGGCGGATTCTTCACCACTGAGCCACCAGCTAAGCCCTTTTCTTCCTATGTGTGTATGTGTGTTTGTGTGTGTGTGTTTGTGTGCATGTTAGTTGCTCAGCTGTGTCTGACTCTTTGCGACTCCATGGACTGCAGCCATCCAGGCTCCTCTGTCCATGGGTTTCTCCAGGCAAGGATACTGGAGTGGGTTGCCATTCCCTTCCCAGGAGATCTGCCCGGACCCAGCATTCGAACCCTGGTCTCCTGCATTGCAGGCAGATTCTTTACCTTCTGAGCCACCAAGGAAGCTCTTTTCTTCCCATGTGTATGGTTTATTCCTGTGCCTCCCTTCTTATCTCTTACATGCTAGACCTCTGTATCTCTGTGTGAAAAAAGTTTCTTCCTGATATGTCCTATATCACAGGTTTGTTGGAAGCATCAAGTGAGTTACTCTGTATAAAGAGTTTAGCATCATGCCTCACCCTACAGAGGTCGTTGTTATTTCTTCTCCCTACTGGTAACCATTCATTGTACTAAGCATTTTATTGCATTATTTTATTTGATTCTCACAGTAACCTATAATGTAGGAAACATTAGGATAATTTTACAAATGACAGAGTTGGAGCAATAGAGGTCAAGTTCCCTGCTCAAGGGCACTCAGCGATTGAGTCAAGACTTAGATGCAGGTCTCTGACTGAACACTACTTCTTCACAACACTCTACACTCCTCCCTAACTTTATACCTCATTTCAGAATGGACTGAGGCCCCTTGAATTGGACATGCTAAGAGGACGCTTTAATTTATGGATGTAAGTATAGAAAAATAGTTCCCCGTACGGGTCCAGGAAATGGGTGAAAGCTTGCTGCCATGGTAACCCCTGTCTCTTTTGGGATGATCAAGGTGACTTCCGGCTTATAAAAATTCACTCAGAAGGAAAACAGAGCCGCCGTGGACTAGATGCATGCACATTTTCCCATTCACTGGCTGGAAAGCTTTCTTCTATTTCCCGGTCTTATCCCTTGCTCCCTTGCTGGGTCATCATCTAGCCAGACAGAGGGATGTTGAAATAATAGTTGTAATCCTTTGAAACTGACACGTGCAATGTCCAAATGTTAGATTCAGATTTCCCCAAAGAAAGAGCTATACACAGAGAAGCTAAGCTCCTGCTTCAAATCCACCTGCGTTAACTACAGGATGAAAATCCTTTTTCTTTCTGTAATTACTGAGATGGTCCCCACAGATGTTTGTTATGGTAAACTGGTACCAACTGTCAGGGAGTGTGCATAGGTGGCTTTCAAGGTTATGGAGGAGGGAACCACAGGCTTGACCTAGGAGTAGAATGCCTTCCAACCGAGGCATGTGGTTAATGTTTGCAGGAAGGAGAAGCCTCCAGCAGTAGAAGATCACATTTCTATTTACCTGGAGGCAGAAAAAATCATAAACAGATGCTCTCGAATGTTGCACCAGCTATTTGACTTCCCAACCAAACACCTCCTCAACTACCTCGGGTTTTGGGGAGGGAAAGGCAGCTTTAATTTGTTTTCCTGTTATCTCTGAGTCCTTTTAAAAATATAAAATAAAATCTTTTAGGATAACAGAACATGTGTACAGAATGTGGTGGGAGCCAGAAGTTATCCCATAGCTCTGGCCTCTGACCAGTTTGCCTGGGAGGATTTATTTTAAGCTATTCTTATCTGAATTCGTCTGGCTGTGCCAGCATGGAAGCTAATTCTCTGACAATAAGCCTGCTGGGGTGTGTTTGGGTCTCTGTTTGTTTGTTTTGATGTGTACAAAGCCTGCAAAGTGGAGAGCGGCATCACACTCAGCTCGAAATAAGAGGCGCAGGCTGGCACCACGGGGATGCAGGCGATATTTGGGAGCTGGGTAGTGAACGTGCAGGCTCTTCGGGAAAAATGTAGGCAGGCGCATTCCCTCCCAGCAGGAGACCCCGAGGCACAGGGTCTCTTGAGATGAATAGGGCTCCACGAATGCAAAACACCAGCATGTCAAGGTTTCCGGGAGGAGACATGCAGACATTTCTGCAGAACAGGGAAGTGAGTAAAAATGGCCCAGCTCCAAGCCGAAGTCAGGGACAGGGCCTCTGACCCAGGGCACTTCACACCATTTCTGCAACCAGCTGGGGGTGGGAGGATCCTGGGCTCATCGTCCTCGGAGGCCTTCCCGTCTCATTGTCAGCGTGGATGAAACCTCTGCTTCAGTGTCTTATCCCAAGGGTTTCCAAACCCCCTGGCCAGGGATTAGCACCAGCTCCAGGCCTGTTAGGACCTGGGCTTCACAGCAGGAGGTGAGCTGCGGGTGAGCCAGCGGCACTTCACCTGATCTCCAGCGCCCCCCCCATCAGTCACATTGCTGCCTGGCTCCACCCCTGTCAGATCGGTGGTGGCGTTAGATTCTCAAGGGAGCATGAACCTACTGTGAATCACACATGGGAGGGGTCTAGGCTGCTTGCTCCTTATGAGAATCTAACGCCTGATGATCTGACTCTCTGTTATGGGGAGCTGTGTAAGTATTTCATTATATGTCACAGTGTAATAGTAATAGAAATAAAGTGCACAGTAATGTAATGCACTGGAATCATATATTGTTCATTCACTCAGCCGTGTCCCACTGCTTGAGACCCCACAGACTGCAGCAAGCCAGGCTTCCCTGTCTTTCCCTCTCTCAGAGCTTGCTCAAACTCCTGTCCATCGAGTCAGAGATGCAATCCACCATCTCATCCTCTGTCGCCCCCTTCTCCTCCTGCCCTCAGTCTTTCCCAGCATCAGGATCTTTTCCAGTGAGTCGGCTCTTCTCATCAGGTGGTCAAAGTATTAGAGCTTCAGCTTCAGCATCAGTCTTTCCAATGAATATTGAACATTGATTTCCTTTAGGACTGACTGGTTGGATCTCCTTGCAGTCCAAGGGACTCTCAAAAGTCTTCTCCATCAGCACAGTTCAAAAGCATCAATTCTTTGTTGTCCAGCCTTCTTTATAGTCCAGCTTTACATTAGAGTGAGTATCATCGGCATATCTGAGGTTGTTGATATTTCTCCCAGCAATCTTGACTCCAGCTTGTGATTCATCCAGCCTGGCATTTTACATGATGTACTCTGCACATAACTTAAATAAAATAGTGATGATATACAGCCTTGATGTACTCCTTTCTCAATCCTGAACCAGTCAGTTCCATACAGTGTTCTGTTACTTCTTGGCAGTTCTCAGGAGACAGGTCAGGTGGCTTGGCATTCCCCATCTCTTTACGAGTTTTCCATAGTTTGTTGTGATCCACACAAAGGCTCTAGCATAGTCAATGAAGCAGTAAATGTTTTTCTGGAATTTCCATGCTTTCTTTATGATCCAGTGAATGCTGGCAGTTTGATCTCTGCTTCCTCTGCCTTTCTAAAGCCAGCTTTTACATCTGGAAATTCTGGGTTCAAGTGCTGCTGAACCCTACCTTGAAGGATTTTGAGCATCACCTTACTAACTTGAATCTTACCAGTGTGAGAAAGGTTGGAGATGACTGCCTTAACTTCCTCAGGGCCAAACTCTTTCATCTCTGCCTCACTTCACTTCACTGCAAACTTTATCTCTCAAAACTGCTCCATGCCCACATTTCACCCATACAGTTCGGCCACAGACACATCCCCCGAACACGTGTCTTCCAGCCTCTTCTCTCCCTGCTCCATCACCAGGCTTCTGATATCCCTCTGCTCTCAGTCAACCCAGACCTTCTAGCTCCCTTGGTATTCCCCCAGCCCTCTTCTTGGAAATCCTGTGGTTTGTCAAAGCTTACAAAGTCGAGATATTGATGTTGAGCTGAGGGGGTCAGTTGCACAGTCACGAGGTTGGATCTCAGTGGACTATACCAGCATATTTTGTATTGTTCTCTGACCAAGTCCCTCCAGGTGCCCCCAGTGCTTTGTTCTAAACCTCGGGCCTCTCTAATACCCCTCCCTCCAGCCCCTGGCTCTTCCTTAGAGAGAAACTGCCTGACTGCTTGGCTTAACCCAGAAGACTAAGGGGAAACTCTATAGGAATCCTGTTTCTCTTCACCTCAAAATCACTGATCCCCTCTTCCCCTTGCCCTTATTTCAGAGGAAGAGATATTCCCCTTTCCTGCCGAGACTCATTCATCCTTATCCACGGACTGGATCCTACCCCTTACAGCTTCAGCTATGGTTTATCTTGTCCCCACCATCCTTTCTATTAGGTCAAATTCTTCTTGCTAATTCCTACTGATGCTCAGACCTTCCACAGTAAAAGTAATGTCTTTGTTTGTCCTTAAAATCATATTAAATTATCAATTTCCTCTGGCCCTTCTTCAAGAGCCAAGTTTATTGAAAGAGATATCTTGGCAGATGGGTGGAGAAAGAAGATGCGGTTCATATATACAAGGGAAGATTGCTCTGTCATAAGGAGAATAAAACACTGCCATGGCAGTGCCGTGGATGGACTGGACCTAGAGACTGTCGTACTGGATAAAGCACGTCAGACAGAGAAAGACAAATAGCACAAGCTATCGCTTACTTAAAGCTCAACATTCAGAAAACAAAGATCATGGCATCTGTTCCCATCACTTCATGGGAAATAGATGGGGAAACAGTGGAAACAGTGGCTTATTTTATTTTTCTGGGCTCCAAAATCACTGCAGATGGTGATTGCAGCCATGAAATTAAAAGACGCTTGCTCCTTGGAAGAAAAGTTATGACCAACCTAGATAGCATATTCAAAAGCAGAGACATTACTTTGCCAACAAAGGTCCATCTAGTCAAGGCTATGGTTTTTCCAGTGGTCATGTACAGATGCGAGAGTTTGACTGTGAAGAAAGCTGAGCACTGAAGAATTGATGCTTTTGAACTGTGGTGTTGGAGAAGACTCTTGAGAGTCCCTTGGACTGCAAGGAGATCCAACCAGTCCACTCTAAAGGAAATCAGTCCTGGGTGTTCTCTGGAAGGAATGATGCTGAAGCTGAAACTCCAATACTTTGGCCACCTCATGCAAAGAGTTGACTCATTGAAAAAGACTCTGATACTGGGAGGGATTAGGGGCAGGAGGAGAAGGGGACAACAGAGGATGAGATGGCTGGATGGCATCACCAACCCGATGGACGTGAGTCTGAGTGAACTCTGGGAGTTAGTGATGGACAGGGAGGCCTGGCATGCTGTGATTCATGGGCTCATGACTGAGTGACTGAACTGAACTGAACTGACATGTAGAATCTAAAAATATATATACGCAAATAAATTTATTTACAAAACAGAAACAGGCTCACAGACATAGAAAACAAACCCGTGGTTACCAAAGGGGACGGGGGGAGGATAAATCAGGAGTTTGGAGTTAACATATATACATATGCGCCCTCCGTGTGCCCCTATGGACTGTAGCCTGCCAGACTCCTCTATCCATAGGATTCTCCAGGCAAGAACACTGACCTCCTCCAGGTGATCTTCTCAACGCAGGGATCGAATCTGTGTCTCTTACGTCTCCTGCCCTGACAGGTGGGTTCTTTACCACTAGTGCCACCTGGGAAGCCCTACACACACACACACACACACACACGCACACACACACGCACACACACACACACTACTGTACATAAAATAGACAACCGGAAAGGACCTACGGTATGGCGCAGGGAAGTACGCCCAACGTTCTGTAATAGCCCACATGGGAAAAGAATCTGAAAAACAATGTAAAACAATATGTGTATACATAAGAATCACTGTGCTGTATACCTGAAACTAATATGACATTCTAAATCAACTATATGTTGATAATAAAAAAATTAAGTGCACTAAAAAAAAAAAGAGAGATCTCAACACATACATATTTTGTAACTCATGTTCTTCATGTCTGGACTCTATTTCTCTGTCAACAAAAACTCTCCCCTTCAAGAAAACCAGTGGAAACGGCAACCCTCACAGCCAGTGTTTCCTTGGTTTTCTCTGACCCGGGCCCATGTTGTTTCTTCTGCCTTTTAGACTCTGTCTCTTCTACTTTTTAAATTTTCATTTTACAGTTTTGCTCAAGGGTTTCTCCTCAGTGTTGCTGCCTCTAGGCTGTCTGTCAACAATCTCATATACCTTCTTGTCCCAAATGCCGTTACCACCCAAATAACTCCTTAAAGAAATTCTAACCTCGTCCCAAGATCAACCTCATAAATCCAACTTTCAGCTGGATCTCGAATGAGTAATAACAGTAATAATAACATCTACAGTTTACTCAGCTCCCACTGTGTTCCAGACACAGTGCTAGGGTGTTTATTTAAATGATCTTATTTCACTTCCTCCACAGCCCCACAGTAGATATAGCATACTCTTTACAGATAAGTGTATCAGGGCTCAGAGAGGTAAAAACCTTGCTTGAGGTTATCTGTTTTGTGGTGCAAGGCTGGCGCTTGAGCTCTGATCCCGGAGGAAGCACAGAGCTAAGGTGAGAGGGCCAGGACTCTAGTCCTGAATCTGACATGAGCTGGGCCTGAGTCTGAGTCTGACTGCTTCGGTTAGCCCTGGTGGGCCATTGCTCTCTGGTCTATGAAATGGGGGTGACAGATCCCACTAGTGTTACCCAACTCTGAACTATCAGGTGTTTAGAATTCGAAAAATGTGGCATCTCAGATCCAACAAGACTGAAAACGGTTGCTTGCTCATATGTGTTCAAACCTGTTGTACTCCATTTGGGCTTAATCAATTCAGGATTACTGTTAGTGCCCCTACAGAAGTTCCTTCCCTTGTTAGGTACAGGATTGACTGCCCCAAGACTCTTATAGCAATGGAAATAGAAAATTCAGTGGTCATGTTTTTACAGAATGATTACTTCACCAACCACTTGCAAATAGTGAACATTTTAAATGAGGTGATTGAAGGTTGTTCATTAGTTTAGCGCTTTATAAAATGTCATTTAAAAAAATGTAATGGTTTCAAAAAATTTTACTTTCAAGTCAATCTGTGAGATGTCCTAGAAGACAAAAATGACCATAAAAAATGCATAAAATTATGCAGAGCAGAGCACTTCACAGCCAATCAGGATCCACTTTAGTTTGGAATATCAAATATCCAATATTTCCAATATTTAATAACTTTTCCTTTTGCCCTTTCCAAAATGACAGAATGTGGTCCACTGGAGAAGGGAATGGCAAGCCACTTCAGTATTCTTGCCTTGAGAACCCCGTGAACAGTAGGAAAAGGCAAAATGATAGGATACCAAAAGAGGAACTCCCCAGGTCATTAGGTGCCCAATATGCTACTGGAGATCAGTGGAGAAATAACTCCAGAAAGAATGAAGGGATGGAGCCAAAGCAAAAACAATACCCAGTGGTGGATGTGAATGGTGATAGAAGCAAGATCTGATGCTGTAAAGAGCAATATTGCATAGGAATCTGGAATGTCAGGGCCATGAATCAAGGCAAATTGGAAGTGGTCAAACAAGAGATGGCAAGGGTGAACGTCGACATTCTAGGAATCAGCGAACTAAAATGGACTGGAATGGGTGAATTTAACTCAGATGACCATTATATCTACTACTGCAGGCAAGAATCCCTCAGAAGAAATGGAGTAGCCATCATGGTCAACAAAAGAGTCCAAAATGCAGTACTTGGATGCAATCTCAAAAATGACAGAATGATCTCTGTTCGTCTCCAAGGCAAACCATTCAATATCACAGTTATCCTAGTCTACGCCCCAACCAGTAATGCTGAAGAAACTAAAGTTGAACGGTTTTATGAAGACCTACAAGATCTTTTAGAACTAACACCCCAAAAAGATGTCCTTTTCATTCTAGGGGACTGGAATGCAAAAGTAGGAAGTCAAGAAACACCTGGAGTAACAGGAAAATTTGGCCTTGGAATGCGGAATGAAGCAGGGCAAAGAAGAATAGAGTTTTGCCAAGAAAATGCACTGGTCATAGCAAACACCCTCTTCCAACAACACAAGAGAAGACTCTACACATGGACATCACCAGATGGTCAACACCGAAATCAGATTGATTGATTCCATTCTTTGCAGCCAAAGATGGAGAAGCTCTATAGAGTCAACAAAAACAAGACTGGGAGCTGACTGTGGCTTAGATCATGAACTCCTTATTGCCAAATTCAGACTTAAATTGAAGAAAGTAGGGAAAACTGCTAGACCATTCAGGTATGACCTAAATCAAATCCCTTATGATTATACAGTGGAAGTTAGAAATAGATATAAGGGCCTAGATCTGATAGATAGAGTGCCTGAGGAACTATGGAATGAGGTTCATGACATTGTACAGGAGACAGGGATCAAGACCATCCCCATGGAAAAGAAATGCAAAAAAGCAAAATGGCTGTCTGGGGAGGCCTTATAAATAGCTGTGAAAATGAGAGAGGAGAAAAGGAAAGATAAAAGCATCTGAATGCAGAGTTCCAAAGAATAGCAAGAAGAGATAAGAAAGCTTCTTCAGCAATCAATGCAAAGAAATAGAGGAAAAGAACAGAATGGGAAAGACTAGAGATCTCTTCAAGAAAATTAGAGATACCAAGGGAACATTTCATGCAAAGATGGGCTCGATCAACGACAGAAATGGTATGGACCTAACAGAAGCAGAAGATATTAAGAAGAGGTGGCAAGAATACACTGAAGAACTATACAAAAAAGAACTTCACGACCCAGATAACCATGATGATGTGATCACTAATTTAGAGCCAGACATCTTGGAAAGTGAAGTCAAGTGGGCCTTAGAAAGCATCACTACGAACAAAGCTAGTGGAGGTGATGGAATTCCAGTGGAGCTGTTTCAAATCCTGAAAGATGATGCTGTGAAAGTCCTGCACTCAATATACCAGCAAGTGTGGAAAACTCAGCAGTGGCCACCGGACTGGAAAAGGTCAGTTTTCATTCCAATCCCAATGAAAGGCAATGCCAAAGACTGCTCAAACTACCGCACAATTGCACTCATCTCACACGCTAGTAAAGTAATGCTCAAAATTCTCCAAGCCCGACTTCAGCAATACGTGAACCGTGAATTCCCTGATGTTCAAGCTGGTTTTAGAAAAAGCAGAGGAACCAGAGATCAAATTGCCAACATCTGCTGGATCATGGAAAAAGCAAGAGAATTCCAGAAAAACATATATTTCTGCTTTATTGACTATGCCAAAGCCTTTGACTGTGTGGATCACAAGAAACTGTGGAAAATTCTGAAAGAGATGGGAATACCAGACCACCTAACCTGCCTATTGAGAAATCTGTATGCAGGTCAGGAAGCAACAGTTAGAACTGGACATGGAACAACAGACTGGTTCCAAATAGGAAAAGGATTACTCAAGGCTGTATATTGTCACCCTGCTTATTTAACTTCTATGCAGAGTACATCATGAGAAACCCTGGACTGGAAGAAACACAAGCTGGAATCAAGATTGCCAGGAGAAATATCAATAACCTCAGATATGCAGATGACACCACCCTTATGGCAGAAAGTGAAGAGGACCTAAAAAGCCTCTTGATGAAAGTGAAAGAGGAGAGCGAAAAAGTTGGCTTAAAGCTCAACATTCAGAAAACGGAGATCATGGCATCTGGTCCCATCACTTCATGGGAAATAGATGGGGAAACAGTGGAAACAGTGTCAGACTTTATTTTTTGGGGCTCCAAAATCACTGCAGATGGTGACTGCAGCCATGAAATTAAAAGACGCTTACTCCTTGGAAGAAGAGTTATGACCAACCTAGATAGCATATTCAAAAGCAGAGATGTTACTTTGCCAAATAAGTTCCGTCTAGTCAAGGCTATAGTTTTTCTTGTGGTCATGTATGGATGTGAGAGTTGGACTGTGAAGAAGGCTGAGCGCCGAAGAATTGATGCTTTTGAACTGTGGTGTTGGAGAAGACTCTTGAGGGTCCCTTGGACTGCAAGGAGATCCAACCAGTCTATTCTAAAGGAGATCAGCCCTGGGATTTCTTTGGAAGGAATGATGCTAAAGCTGGAGCTCCAGTACTTTGGCCACCTCATGCAAAGAGTTGACTCATTGGAGACGACTCTGATGCTGGGAGGGATTGGGGGCAGGAGGAGAAGGGGATGACCGAGGATAAGATGGCTGGATGGCATCATGAACTCGATGGACGTGATTCTGAGTGAACTCCGGGAGTTGGTGATGGACAGGGAGGCCTGGCGTGCTGCGATTCATGGGGTCGCAAAGAGTCGGACATGACTGAGCAACTGAACTGAACTGAACTGAAAAGTAATACAGACCACATTGAAAGCATGGAAGCTACCTGTAAGAAAAACATACCATCCACAAGCCTGCATCTGACAGACGTCTCCCACGATCACTTTTGTGTGTAAGTTCCCTTTCTTTTCCACTAAATGTGTTTTTTTTTAAAGTGAGCTTCTGTTCTAAGTAATGTCTTTTAAAATTTTGTTCATTTATTTCCTCTCATTTTCGGCTGGGCTGGGTCTTCGCTGCTGTTGGGCTTCTCTCTGGCTTCAGAGGACTGGGCTGTTCGCCAGCTGCAGTGCCTGGGCTCCTCGTCGCGACGGCTCCTTCCGTGGAGCACAGGCTCCAGGGTGCTCGAGCCTCAGGGGCTGCAACATGTGGGCACCGCAGTGTCAGTTCCCGGGCTCTTCCACACAGGTGCAACAGTGTGCACCAGCTTAGCTGCTCCGCCGCATGAAATAATATTTTAATTCAATTTTTCATCTTGATATATATCTTGAACATCTTTCTATGCCATCATGTATTTTTTTCTTCGTCTTCTTTTTAAAATAAATGCACAATAATCTGGAGTTAGGATGCACCATAGTGTATCTAACCAAAAACCTCCTGACATTGATTGCTTCAGTTCAGCTCAGTTCAGTCGCTCAGTCGTCTCGGACTCTCTGTGACCCCATGATCCGCAGCACGCCAGGCCTCCCTGTCCATCACCAACTCCCAGAGTCCACCCAAACCCATGCCATTGAGTCGGTGATACCATCCAACCATCTCATCCTCTGTCATCCCCTTCTCCTCCTGCCCTCAATCTTTCCCAACATCAGGGTCTTTTCAAATGAGTCAACTCTTCACATAAGGTGGCCAAAATATTGGAGTTTCAGCTTCAACATCAGTCCTTCCAATGAACACCTGAGACTGATCTCCTTTAGGATGGACTGGTTGGATCTCCTTGCAGTCCAAGGGACTCTCAAGAGTCTTCTCCAAGACCACAGTTCAAGAGCATCAATTCTTCAGTGCTCAGCTTTCTTCATAGTCTAACTCTCACATCCATATATGACCACTGGAAAAACCATAGCCTTGACTATACAGACCTTTGTTGGCAAAGTAATGTCTCTGCTTTTTAATATGGTGTCTAGGTTGGTCATAACTTGGGTTATTTTAAATTTTTACTCTTCTAAACAATGTTCATGCAATTGTCATTTAGCTAAGCTTTTGCACATACCTTTGAATAAACTTAAATACAGGAGTTTTGGATAAACTGCTGTCTGTTAAATTAGAAGGCCAAAGAGCAGGCACATTTTAAAAGTGTTTGATATTACCACCAAACTGTTTCCAAGAGGAGTGCATTTGTGTGTCGTCCACCAGCAGGACAGACTCCGCACTTGCTTCCAGGTTCACCAGTGCTTCATATTAGTGTTTCAATGTTTGCAAAATTGGGAGTCATTTTAATTTGTATCAAATAAAATTTACACCAAATCTCGCATCCAAATTATACCATAGCATGTTTTTTTAAAGTATATTCTCAGGGCTTCCCTGGTGGCTCAGTGGTAAGGAATCTGCCTGCCAATGCAGGAGAGAAAGGTTTGATCCCTGGTCAGGGAACATCCCACACGCTGCAGAGCAACTAAGCCCAAGTGCCCCAACCACTGAGCCCAGGCTCTAGAGCATGGAACCTGCAGCTACTGAGCCCACGCCCCTGCGTGCTCTGGAGTCTGTGCTCCCTACAAGAGAGGCCGTCACAGTGAGAACTCATGCAGCACACCTAGAGAGTGAGCCCCGGTCACCGCACCTAGAGAGTGAGCCCCGGTCACCGCACCTAGAGAGTGAGCCCCGGTCACCGCACCTAGAGAGTGAGCCCTGGTCACCGCACCTAGAGTGAGCCCCGGTCACCGCAACTAGAGAGTGAGCCCCGGTCACCGCAACTAGAGAGTGAGCCCCGGTCATCACAACTAGAGAGTGAGCCCCAGTCACCGCACCTAGAGAACAGCCCTTGCAGCCACAGACCAAGCGCAGCCGAAAATAAACAAACTAAACTGTCTTCTAAAAGCGTGCTCTCCAGCAAGAGAAAGCTGGTGAGAAAGAGAGAAAAAATGCTCCTCCAATGGGTCAGAAAAACTGTTACAGATGTGGGATAAAGTTTATTTCTTGAAATGGTGTAAAAATAGTGTTCCAGAGCCTGTACAAAATTGAAGGAAAGAACAGACAAAAACAAACAAGAAACAAAGCAAGACTCAAAACATCCTGATAAAATAAGCTAAAAAAAAAAAAGACCAAAAATCAGAAAAGGATGAGTGGATCACTGGAGAAATGATCACTTTTGGGTAAAAATATTTCCTTATAATTCTGCATGAAATAGAAGGTCGTCTCATGACACATGATAGAAGTTAAGAGAAGACTTCAGCCCAGGAGGAGAGAACTGGCCACACATTCTCTGTTGGAATAAAGCACTTCGTAAACCGTCACAAGACTTAGGCAAAGAAGTGCTCTTGTGTCTCAACAAGTCTTGGATTAATCATGGAGAAAACATCCAACAGCCCAGTTAATAGAATGAGCAACTGGTCTGTCATTTAATCCTCAAGAAGCAGAAGGTTTATACCTTGACAGTCTCAGCCCTCCCTAAAAAGGAGACAGAACAGTGCAGTGTAGAAAGTTCGTAAGACACGTTGGAAGCCTAATCAGTTCTAGCTGTGTGAGCTCTGTAGGTAAGTTAAATATTTAGAGTTTCAGTTTCTACTTCAGTGAAATAGAGATGATACCATTTTCCTGCTTACCTCACAGAGTTGTCAGAAGGCTCAAGTAAGATAATAAATGTGAAAAAGATCTTCAGGATTGAAGATCATAAAGGAAAACATGGTGGAATATTGGAGCCCATAAATCTTATATGATTAACGTAAAAAGATATCTATAAGATTTCCCAAGTCTAGAATACTAGTCATATTCTTAAATCCTAAAGTCTGGAAGCGTTCATTTTTTGCAAAATATTTTAATAAATACCAAGGTCGAATAAGCTTAAGTTGAAATGCTGTCTGGGAAGCCTGACTTTCTTAATCTTGCCTTGGCAAACCCACATTATAATTTGAAAAATGTGTTGTCTTCAAACCCATCTGACTCCATCCCCAGAGCATACTATGTCCTACTTTCTGCCAGGTGCTCGACCTAAAACTCCAGAGTCCCTTGATGTCTGTCATTCTCATCTCCTCCCACTCCATCAAATTAACCAAGGGGGGGGAAACCCTTCATGAAGATATATATGAAGTTCTTAAAATATTTAATCAGAGCAATAAACTTAGCCATACAATCCTACAAAACCCAAAGTTAAAGTTGGAACTTAAGTAGCTGAGTAGGTATCTTGATGACTATGTTTTCATTCTGAGTCATAATTTGCTAGAGGATTTGTCTACTATCTTAGAAAACACAAAATTAACATTCCATATGAATTTTCTACTCTCACATTCAAACTCAATAACTGATGTTGGGGATCATCCCTTGTGGTCCAGTGGCTGAGACTCCAAGTCCCCAGTGCAGGGACCTGGGTAGGATTCCTGGTCAGGGGACTAGGTCCCACAGGCCACAACTAAAATAATCCTGCCTGCCACTATGAAGATCGGAGATCGCATGTGCTTCAACTAAGACTAGGTGCAGACAAATACATACATGAATAAATGTTTTAAAAATAATTGGTATTAGGATTACACATTGGTTGATTGATGTCTGCCAGCTCTTTCTCATCATCAGTTTTTCCTGTCAATTATCAGGTTTTCTTACCTTGAGAACATGAGCAAATACATAATAGCACACCAGAAAGTCTGTTCTCTATAACTTCTCAGCAGTTGACACTTCTTTGTTCAAAGGGTGTGCCATCAAAATGCTGTCTCTGACTCTTTGGTCCAAGGAAGCTGTTCCATGCAAGACACAACAGGAGCCCTGTCATTTATATGTATCTTGGTGCTAGTGGTAAAGAACTTGCCTGCCAGAGCAGGAGACAAGAGACACAGGTCGGATCCCTGGGTCAGGAAGATCCCCTGGAGGAGGGCATGGCAACCTGTTCCAGCATTCTTGCCTGGAGAATCGCATGGTCAAAGGAGCCTAGTGGGCAACAGTCCATGCGGTCACAAAGAGTTGGACACGACTGAAGTGACTTAGCACACACACACCATGTATCTGATGCCATGAGAGGCGCTAGAATATGTACCTGAGACAGATCTCACTCTCATGACCCTTCAGTCTTCTGAAGGAGATTTACTATACACAAGTAAATCAATGATTTTATAAGGTCACAAAGTGGTGGGTACCACGATGGTTTTAAATGTTATGCGTCAACTTGTCCAGGTGATAAAGGCCCAGTCTTTGCTCAAACACTAACATAGAAGTTGCTATGAAGGTATTCTACAGATATGATTAACATTTACAAGGTACATGATTTTAAATAAAGGAGATTAAATTTGATAATATGGTTGGGCCTTGTTTAGTGAGTTGAAGGTATTAAGAATAAAAACAGAGGTTCAGTTCAGTTCAGTTCAGTTGCTCAGTCCTGTCCAACTCTTTGTGACCCCAAGAATAGCAGCACGCCAGGCCTCCCTGTCCATCACCAACTCCCGGAGTTCACTCAGACTCACGTCCATCGAGTCCGTGATGCCATCCAGCCATCTCATCCTCAGTCGTCCCCTTCTCCTCCTGCCCCCAGTCCCTCCCAGCATCAGAGTCTTTTCCAATGAGTCAGCTCTTCGCATGAGGTGGCCAAAGTACTGGAGTTTCAGCTTTAGCATCATTCCCTCCAAAGAACACCCAGGGCTGATCTCCTTCAGAATGGACTGGTTGGATCTCCTTGCAGTCCAAGGGACTCTCAAGAGTCTTCTCCAACACCACAGTTCAAAAGCATCAATTCTTCAGTGCTCAGCCTTCTTCACAGTCCAACTCTCAAATCCATACATGACCACTGGAAAAACCATAGCCTTGACTAGATGGACCTTAGTTGGCAAAGTAACATCTCTGCTTTTAAATATGCTATCTAGGTTGGTCATAACTTTTCTTCCAAGGAGGAAGCGTCTTTTAATTTCATGGCTGCAGTCACCATCTGCAGTGATTTTGGAGCCCAAAAAAATAAAGTCTGACACTGTTTCCACTGTTTCCCCGTCTATTTCCCATGAAGTGATGGGACCGGATGCCATGATCTTCATTTTCTGAATGTTGAGCTTTAAGCCAACTTTTTCACTCTCCTCTTTCACTTTCATCAAGAAGCTTTTTAGTTCCTCTTCACTTTCTGCCATAAGGGTGGTGTCATCTGCATATCTGAGGTTATTGATATTTCTCCTGGCAATCTTGATTCCAGCTTGTGTTTCTTCCAGTCCAGCGTTTCTCATGATGTATTTATTCTGCATAGAAGTTAAATAAGCAGGGTGACAATATACAGCCTTGACGTACTCCTTTTCCTATTTGGAACCAGTCTCTTGTTCCATGTCCAGTTCTAACTGTTGCTTCCTGACCTGCATACAGATTTCTCAAGAGGCAGGTCAGGTGGTCTGGTATTCCTATCTCTTTCAGAATTTTCCACAGTTTATTGTGATCCACAGAGTCAAAGGCTTTGGCATAGTCAATAAAGCAGAAATACGTGTGTTTCTGAAACTCTCTTGCTTTTTCCATGATCCAGCGGATGTTGGCAACTGGATCTCTTGTTCCTCTGCCTTTTCTAAAACCAGCTTGAACATCAGGAAGTTCACTGTTCATGTATTGCCGAAGCCTGGCTTGGAGAATTTTGAGCATTACTTTACTAGCATGTGAGATGAGTGCAATTGTGCAGTAGTTTGAGCAGTCTTTGGCATTGCCTTTCTTAGGGATTGGAATGAAAACTGACCTTTTCCAGTCCTGTGGCCACTGCTGAGTTTTCCAAATTTGCTGGCATATTGAGTGCACCAGTTTCACAGCATCATCTTTCAGGATTTGAAACAGCTCCACTGGAATTCCATCACCTCCACTAGCTTTGTTCGTATTGATGCTTTCTTTCTAAGGCCCACTTGACTTCACTTTCCAAGATGTCTGGCTCTAGATTAGTGATCACATCATCATCATTATCTGGGTCGTGAAGATCTTTTTTGTACAGTTCTTCCGTGTATTCTTGCCACCTCTTCTTAATATCTTCTGCTTCTGTTAGGTCCAGACATTTCTGTCCTTGATCAAGCCCATCTTTGCATGAAATGTTCCTTTGGTATTTCTGATTTTCCTGAAGAGATCTCTAGTCTTTCCCATTCTGTTGTTTTCCTCTATTTCTTTGCATTGATTGCTGAAGAAGGCTTTCTTATCTCTTCTTGCTATTCTTTGGAACTCTGCAATCAGATGCTTATATCTTTGCTTTTCTCCTCTCTTCTTTTCACAGCTATTTGTAAGGCCTCCCCAGACAGCCATTTTGCTTTTTTGCATTTCTTTTCCATGGGGATGGTCTTCATCTCTGTCTCCTGTACAGTGTCACGAACCTCATTTTATAGTTCATCAGGCACTCTATCTATCAGATCTAGCCCCTTAAATCTATTTCTCACTTCCACTGTATAATCATAAGGGATTTGATTTAGGTCATACCTGAATGGTCTAGCAGTTTTCCCTACTTTCTTCAATTTGAGTCTGAATTTAGTAATAAGAAGTTCATGATCTGAGCCACCGTCAGCTCCTGGTCTTGTTTTTGTTGACTGTATAGAGCTTCTCCAGCAAATGGAATTCTTCTACAAGACTGTGGTAGAAATCCTGCCTGGATTTCCAGCCTGCTGGGACTGATGTTGAAACTAAAACTCCAATACTTTGGCCACCTGATGCAAAGAACTGACTCATTGGAAAAGATCCTGATGCTGGGAAAGATTGAATATGGGAGGAGAAGGGGACGACAGAGGATGAGACGGTTGGATGGTATCATTGACTTGATGGACATGAGTTTGAGTAAAGTCTGGGAGTTGGTGATGGACAGGGAGGCCTGGTGTGCTGCAGTCCATGGGGTCACATAAAGTTGGACACGACTGAGTGACTGAATTGAACGGAACTGAATCTATCATACAGATTTCAAACTTGCCAACCCCCACAATCCCATGAGGGAACTCCTTGAAATAAATCTATATATTTATCTGCAGATGAATCTTAACAGTTCCCTTTTTCCTGGAGAAACTTTACTGATGCCAGTGCAATGAGGGACATGAATCAGATGAAATGAAAATATAATGTGTGAACGGTAGAGTTTGGAGAGGTTGTCAAGAATGAGTTCTCTGAGGAAAATCTCATTTCAACAGAAGCCTGAGTCCAAGGAGGGAGGGAGGCAGGCAGAGGCAGAAACGGGAACCTTCCAGGCTGGAGGGACATCAGGGGGCACCAGCGTGGGGATCATCAGAGTGTGTTTGGAGGAAGTTGGTTAGAACACAGTGAGACTGGTTAGATCACACTGACACTGGGGAGAAGTGCTAGACAGTGAGCTTAGGGGAGGGAGCAGCAGAAAATTGCATTAGATCCTCTAGATTCCGTGTGTGATTTTTTTTTTTAAGCACTGGAGCGTTCTGAGCAGGGAGTACACGTAATCCGATGTACGTTATGAAATAATTACCACTCCAGCAGCTGTGGATCCACCCAGTTATCCATCGGAGTCAGTGAGTTGCCATATTGTCTGTCAATTTTTCTCCATAGTCTTAACCCAATAGTATGTTTGTTTAAAGATGGCTGCTCTCCTTGTTTAACTATCCTAATACTGAAATAAGTAGTTAAGAAACAGTGGATAATTTATAGGCACCTTTTCCGAAGGTCAACGTTTTAGGGGTTTTCACATATCCCTTCAATATGATAAAAGCTCTTTATAAATGTGATGGTTAAACAAATAGTTACTAGGTAAAAGGAGAGGCAATATGTGTTAATTTGTTAATCACGGATAGATATAGGTAATATATATACCTTTATAAAGATATAATAGACTCAGATTCTAGGGGGACCCAGATTCTAGGGGAGGGGACTATAATCAACTCAAAAGGACATGTGCTACTCAGGAGCCATCCCCATGTCAGCTTCAGCCACAAACCGGAATGAGCTTCACTTGAGCAATAAATTCCCTTACAAATAGCAATTCCAAGAAAATTCCCAGGAAAGCAAACTGCCTACCTAATTGAAAGAGCCCCAGGACCAAGAAACAGTTGAATTTTAATCTAAACGATTCCCATCAGTGGTCCTTTATGTTCTTAGAAGGCAGGCCCTGTGTCAAGCCTCTCTCTTTCTATGGCACGCCTGCTCTGGACAAAGGACCATAAGCTGAGGCTGTTGCATGAAGCCTGGCCAACTCTATCACACTTTGCAGGAGTCCAGACCTACTCTCACGGCCGACGCCTTTGGAGCCACAGAGTGACAGTCAGCCCGGCTGTTATGAACGCCCAACACATGGCAGACCTGAAAATGAGTGTTACGGAAAAGGCCACAGGGCCATAATAGCCTTGTTACTAGAGTCGAGCCGAGAGCTGCAAAATGACTGCACATCCACTATCCAGAGAGGAACAGAAATTTTAGAGACTGTTTGGGGGCAGGCGACTCTTAGAGCTGGCCAGTTCCAATTTCCATTTCAGCAACAGAAGCTGGAAAAAAGCAGAATGTATATTCAAATGCCTTTTAAAAACTAAATCCACACTATGAGTGCTGGTTTCTAATCAGCAAAGGATGAAGGAGAAATGATTTGGGAAGGTTTTCTGTTGCGTCATACCTTTCCTACAAAGAACTGAGAGTTTACACTCAGAAACCTTAGTTCCTGGTAAGGCAGAGATCTTGCCTCTGCTGTCCTGACAAGGAGAGAAGAAGAAAAAGTTTGGCATGTGTCCCAAACTTTCGGACCTGGATCCTGCAAAAACAATCACGTCTGTTCTATTCTTACAAATGTTCATTTTGAAAGGAAGATGTGGGATTGAATCTTTGCTTTAGGACTAACTCCGCTCTGATGAATGATGCAAAATGATTATAGTCCAGAGTTTAGGAGACTCTGCTTAACAGCTATTTGAATGCAGTGTAGTTTGTCCTTGGGGTGTGCACGCATGCATGCTCAGTCGTGTCTGAGTCTTTGCAACCCCACGAACTGTAGCCCACCAGGCTCCTCCGTCCATGGGATTCTCCAGGCAAGAATACTGGAGTGGGTTGCCATGCCCTCCTTCAGGGGATCTTCTGACCCAAGGATTGAACCTGCATGTCCTTCATTGATAGGAGGATTCTTTACCGCTGTACTACCTGGGAAGACGGATTTTTCTGCTGCTCTTATTTGTAATTCAGGATCCAGTTTTCAAAATAAACTTAAGCTGCATTTGTCATCACCGCAGAAGTTACTAAATGTCTAAGTGTCTCACTGAGCCCAGAGTTTTGAAACGTTGGTTTTCTGGCCACCTCTCCAATGTCACTCTTAACCCTGCCTCCTTGACACCTGGTTGACTCTCTCAGGAAGCAGTGTTAAGGAGAGTGAAAATGTGTCAACAGGCAGTGTTGTGGGTGAAGACAGTACTCTGAAGGCATTAAATTTTTATGGATGTGTTTATGTATTATACATGGACAAGTCAGCAAGTCTGTATTAGACATAATCCGCAGAAGCAATAAATTAATGCTGTATTATTAGTATTTGTTTACATCTTCAAAGGATGGCTCCACATTTGAGGCCAAAATCCCCTTCATCACCAGCTACCAAACACCACTCTGCCCTGGTGTCCAAGCCTCACCAGGCCAAAGCTGTGAGGTGCCCTTTTCGGCTCTGAAAACCTCAATTTGCATAAAGCTTCTCAGCCTTCTAAATAATCTTTGTTTCTGTGTGGAATTGTAAAGGTTGAGTGGTGAGGGCTTAAAGAATCCTCTTAAATAATTAACTGGAATAAACAAAGTAACATCTTGAACAGTGAGGTTTTTTTTTTTTTTCCCTCCCCTTGGGGGAAAATAGTAAATTCCTTAAGATAATGCATTAGATAGAAAGGCGCAGACATTTTCTTCTTCTTTTCTTTCCTTTTTTTTTTGACTTAAACAATAGAGATTTGTTTTCTCATAGTTCTAGAGGCTAGAAGCCCACAGTCAGCATGCTGGTCAGGTTTGTTCCCTCCAAAGCCCCTCTCCTTGTCTGGGGAACGGCCTCTTCCTGGTTTTGTATGGCTTTTCCTCTGTTGGTGTTTATGCCCTAATCTTTCTACTTAGGACACCTCATTTTATCTTTTAAAAGACCCTTTGTCCAAAAACAGTGACATTCTGCTATGTTGGGGACTAAGACTTCAGCAGATGGATGGGGCGGGGTCAGGGGGGACACAGTTCGGCCCACATGGTGCTGTGACATGTTGGATCCTTTGTTCACGCGCTTCCCCTCGCTCGGCTAGACTGTGACGGCCCCAGGGGCAGGAATGTTAGCTGTTCTTCTTGTCTGCATCCTTCAGGGGAGCAGCACAGCCAAGCTGAGTGGGTTGGCTGACAACACGGTAGAGATGTGCCCACCCTCAGGAAGGAAGTGTGGTCCACGTGCCAAGGCCCTTGGTCTTCAAAGACTCCAGAAGTTTCTCACAATCAACAGTGCTGGGGAGCCCAGTGAGAGGCTGAGCTCGATATTCCTATCTCTAGGTTCAGTAGCTTATGCAGGATTGCTTTATCTTAAATTGATTAAACCTGGCACATCACATTGTGTTAGAGTCAGGTGTGCAGTGTAGTGATATGATACTTGTGTACACTACAAAGTGATCACCACAAAAGTCTATGACCGTCTGTAACCATACCATTGGTCCCCAGCTTCGTACGTCTTGCTCATCCCGCAACCCCCTTCTTCTCCGGTAACTATCAGTCTGTTCTCCGTATCTGTGAGCTCTTTTTGTCTTGTTTGTTCCTTTGTTATGAGATTCCACATAGAAGTGAAATCATACGATATTTGTCTTTCTCTGTTTGACATTTTGCACTTAGCATAATACCCTCAAGGTCCATCGTGTTGTTGCAAATAGCAAAATCTCCTTCTTTTATACAGCTGAGTAGTACTTCACTGTATACCTAACTATACCACATTTTTATCCATTCGATCACTGATGGACACTTAGGCTGTTTCCATATCTTGGCTGTGTATATCATTCTGCAATGAACATAGGGGTGCTAAATATCTTTGACTTAGGGTTTTCATGTTCTTCAGACAAATAATCAGAAGTAGAAGAGTTGAATCATGTGCTGGTTCTATTTTTAAATTTTTGAGGAACCTCCATACTGTTCCCCATAGTAGCTGCATGAATTTACATTCCCACCAACAGTGTCAGAAGATCCCCTTTTCTTTACATCTTCTCCAACACTTGTCTTTTTGATAATACCCATTCTGACAAGTGTGAAGTGATATTATGGTTTTGATTTGCATTTCCCTGATAATTAATGATGTTGAAAATCTTTTCATGTGCCTGTTGGCCATCTGTATGTCTTCTTTGGAAAAATGTCTACCTAAGTCCTTTGCCCAATTTAAAATTCTTGATTGTTTGATGTTTTTAGCTTTTGAGTTGTTTGAATTCCTCATGTATTTTGGACATTAACTCCTTATCAAATAAATGATTCATAAACATTTTATCCCATTCAGTAGGTTGCCTTTTTATTTTCTTGATGGTTTCCTTTGCTGTGCAGAGCTTTTCAGTTTGACATAGTCTCAGTTGGTTATTTTGGCTTTTGTTGACCTTTTTCAGGGGAGGGGAGAATTCTGGTCCAAAACTTCAAAGCCAATGAGATTACTGCCTATGTTTTCCTCAGGAGTTTTATGATTTCAGGTCTTACATTCAAGTCTTTCAGTCAGTTCAGTTCAGTTGCTCAGTTGTGTTTGAGTCTTCACAACCCCATGGACTGCAGCACACCAGGCTTCCCTGTCCGGCATCAACTCCCGGAGCTTGCTCAAACTCACATCCATTGAGTCTGTGATGTCATCCACCCATCTCATCCTCTGTCGCCCCCTTCTCCTCCTGCCTTCAATCTTTCCCAGCATCAGGGTCTTTTCAAATGAGTCAGCTCTTCACATCAGGTGGCCAAAGTATTGGAGCTACAGCATCAGCATCAGTCCTTCCAGTGAATATTCAGGACTGATTTCCTTTAGGATGGGCTGGTTGGATCTCCTTGCAGTCCAAGGGACTCTCAAGAGTCTTCTACAACACCACAGTTCAAAAGCATCAATTCTTAGGTGCTCAGCTTCTTTTTATAGTTCAACTCTCACATCCATACATGACTACTGGCAAAACCCTAGCTTTGACTAGATGGACCTTTTTGTCAGCAAAGTAATGTCTTTGCTTTTAAATATGCTGTCTAGGTTTCTCATAGCTTTTCTTCCAAGCAGCAAGCGTCTTTTAATTTCATGGCTGCAGTCCCCATCTGCAGTGATTTTTGAGCCCAAGAAAATAAAGCTTGTCACTGCTTCCATTGTTTCCCCATCTATTTGCCATGAAGTGAAGATGGCAGAGTAGGAGGACATGTGCTCATCTTCTCCTGCAAGAATTCCAAAATTTCAGCTCACTGCTGAACAACCATTGACAGGAGAATGTTGGATCTCACCAAAAACAAACAAACAAAAAAACCCATGTCCAAGGACAAAGGAGAGCCCCAGCAAGACGGCAGGAGAGGCAAAATTTTGTTTAGAATCAAACCTCATATTCACTAGAGATGCTCAGAGGGCTCAAGCAAAAATTTGTGTGCACCAGGAGAACCCACAGAAACTGAGCCAGACCTGCCTTTGAGTGTTTGAGTGTCTTCTGTGGAGGTCTAGGTCAGCAGTAGCCAGTCACAGGGGGAGGGGCTCTGGGTACAGCAGACCCGGGTGTGGCATAAGCTCTCTTAAAGGAGGTCTCCATTAACCCCACCATAGAGCTACCAGAATTACACAGGACTGGGAAACAGACTCTTGGAGGGCACAAACAAAGCCTTGTGCCCACCAGAACCCAGGAGAAAGGAGCAGTGACCCCAGGAGAGACTGACCCAGACTTGCCCGTGAGTGTCCAGGAGTCCTGGGCGGAGGCATGAGTCAGGAGTGGACTGCTACAGGGTCGGGGGAACTGAATGAGGCAGTGTATGCATGCGACATTTTGAAGGAAGTTGCCATTATCTTCATAAACTCCAGCATAGGTTGGGCTCAAACAGGGAGGGAACACAGCCCTGCCCATCAACAGAAAATTGGATTAAAGATTTACTGAGCATGGCCCTCCCCACATCAGAACAAGACCCAGTTCCCCTCACAGTCTCTCCCATCAGGAAGTTTCCATAATTCCATTATCCTTATCCATCAGAAGATGAAAGCCACAGTTACAGAAAACTAACCCAAACTGATCACATGGACCACAGCCTTGTCTAACTCAGTGAAACTATGAGCCATGCCATGTTGGGCCACCCAAGATGGATGGGTCATGATGGAGAGTTCTGACAACACGTGGTCCACTGGAGAAGGGAATGCCAAATCACTTCAGTATTCTTGCCTTGGAAACCCCATGAACTGTGTAAAAAGGCCAAAAGATATGAGGCTGACAGGCGAACTCCACAGATCAGCAGATGCTACCAGAGAACAGTGGAGAAACAACTCTAGCAAGAATGAAGACACAGAGCCAAAGCAGAAACAACGCCCAGTTGTGGATGTGACTGGTGATGGAAGGAAAGTCCGATGCTGTAAAGCACAATATGGCACAGGAACCTGGAGAGTTAGCTCCATGAATCAAGGCAAATTGGAAGTGGTCAAACAGGAGATGGCAAGAGTGAACATCAAAATTTTAGGAATCAGTGAACTAAAATGGACTGGAATGGGGGAATTTAACTCAGATGATCATTCTATCTACTACTGTGGGCAAGAATCCCTTAGAATAAATGGAGTCGTCCTCATAGTCAACAAAAGAGTTCGAAATGCAGTTCTTGGGTGCAGTGTCAAAAATGACAGTGATCTCTGTTCGTTTGCAAGGCAAACTTTTCAATATCACAATAATCCAAGTCTATGGCCAATCCAGTAATGCTGAAGAAGCTGAAGTTGAATGATTCTATGAAGACCTACAAGACCTTCTAGAACTAACACCCAAAAATGATGTCCTTTTCATTATAGGGGACTGAAATGCAAAAATAGGAAGTCAAGAGATACCTGGAGTAACAAGCAAATTTGGCCTTGGAGTTCAAAATGAGGCAGGACAAAGGCTAACAGAGTTTTGCCGAGAGAACACACTGGTCACAGCAAACACCCTCTTCCAATAACATAAGAGAAGACTCTACACATGGACATCACCAGATGGCCAACCGAAATCAGATTGATTATATTCTTTGCAGCCAAAGATGGAGAAGCTCTATAAGTCAGCAGAAAAAGACCAGGAGCTGACTGAGGCTCAAATCATGAATTTCTTATTGTCAAATTCAGACTTAAATTGAAGAAAGTAAGGAAAACCACTAGACCATCCTGGTATGAATTCAATCAAACTCCTTATGATTATACAGTGGAAGTGACAAAGAGATTCAGGGATTAGATCTCATAGACAGAGTGCCTGATGAACTATGGATGGGTTTGTGACATTGTACAGGAGGCAGTGATCAAGACCGTCCCCAAGAAAAAGAAATACAAAAAGGCAAAATGGTTGTCTGAGGAGGCCTTACAAATAGCTGAGAAAAGAAGAGAAGCAAAAGGCAAAGGAGAAAAGGAAAGATATACCCATTTGAATAAAGAGTTTCAAATAATAGCAAGGAGAGATAAGAATGCCTTCCTCAGTGATCAATGCAAAGAAATAGAGGAAAACAACAGAATGGGAAAGACGAGAGATCTTTTCAAGAAAATCAGAGATACCAAGAGAGCATTTCATGCTAAGATGGGCTCAATAAAGGACAGAAATGGTAGGGACCTAACAGAAGAAGAAGATATTAAGAAGAGGTGGCAAGAATACACAGAAGAACTGTACAAAAAGGTCTTCATGACCTAGATAACCATGATGATGTGATCACTCACCTAGAGCCTGACATCCTGGAGTGCAGAGTCAAGTGGGCCTTAGGAAGAATCACTATGAACGAAGCTAGTAGAGGTGATGAAATTCCACCTGAACCATTTCAAATCCTGAAAGATGATGCTGTGAAAGTGCTGCACGCAATATGCCAGCAAATTTGGAAAACTTCAGCAGTGGCCACAGGACTGGAAAAGGTCAGTTTTCATTCCAATCCCTAAGAAAGGCAATGCCAAAGAATGCTCAAACTACCGCACAATTGCAATCATCTCGCATGCTAGCAAAATAATGCTCAAAATTCTCCAAACCAGGCTTCAACAGCACATTAACCATGAACTTCCAGCTGTTCAAACTGGTTTTAGAAAAGGCAGAGGAACCAGAAATCAAATTGCCAACACCTGCTGGATAATTGAAAAAGCAAGAGAGTTCCAGAAAAACATGTACTTTTGCTTTATTGGCTATGCCAAAGCCTTTGATTGTGTGGATCTCAATAAACTGGAAAAATCTTCAAGAGATGGGAATACCAGACCACCTGACCTGCCTCCTAAGAAATCTTTATACAGGTCAAGAAGTAACAGTTAGAACTGAACATGGAACAACAGACTGGTTCCAAATCGGGAAAGGAGTTCATCAAGTCTGTATATTGTCACCCTGCTTATTTAACTTATATGCAGAGTACATCATGTGAAATACTGGGCTGGGTGAAACACAGGCTGGAATCAAGATTGCCGGGAGAAATACCAATAACCTTAGATTCGGAGATGGCACCACCCTTACAGCAGAAACCGAAGAAGAACTAAAGAGCCTCTTGATGAAAGTGAAAGAGGAGAGTGAAAAAAATCAGCTTAAAGCTGAACATTCAGAAAACTAAGATCATGGCATGCAGTCCCATCACTTCATGGCAAATAGATGGGGAAACAGTGGAAACAGTGATAGTCTTTATTTTCTTAGGCTCCAAATCACTGCAGATGGTGATTGCAGCCATGAAATTAAAAGAAACTTGCTCCTTGGAAGAAAAGCTATGACCAACCTAGCCAGCATATTAAAAAGCAGAGACATTGCTTTGCCAACAAAGATCCATCTATTCAAAGCTGTGGTTTTTACAGTAGACATGTATAGATGTGAGAGTTGGACTCTCGCATAAAGAAAGCTGAGCACCAAAGAAGTGATGATTTGAATTGCGGTGTTGAGAAGACTCTTGAGAGCCCCTTTGACTGCAAGGGGATCCAACCAGTCAATCCTAAAGGAGATCAGTCCTGGATATTCATTGCAAGGACTGATGCTGAAGCTGAAACTCTGGCCACCTGATGCAAAGAACCGACTCTTTGGAAAAGACCCTGATGCTAGGAAAGATTGAAGGCAGTAGGAGAAGGGGATGACAGAGGAAGAGACGGTTGGATGGCATCACCAACTTGAGGAGTTTGATCAAGCTCTGAGAGTTGGTGATGGACAGGGAAGCCTGGCGTGCTGGAGTCCACAGGGTTGCAAAGAGGCAGACATGACTGAGCGACTGAACTGAACTGAACTGATGGGACCAGATGCCATGATCTTAGTTTTCTGAATGCTGAGTCAGTTTTTCACTCTCCTCCTTCACCTTCATCAAGAGGCTCTTTAGTTCCTCTTTGCTTTCTGCCATAAGGATGGTGTCATCTTCATATCTGAGGGTATTGATATTTCTCCCAGCAAGATATTTCTCAATATTGATATTTCTTGATTCAAGCTTGTGCTTCATTCAGCCCGGCATTTCACATGATGTACTCTGCATATGTTAAATAAGCAGGGTGACAATATACAGCCTGAAGTCTTTAATTTATCTTTAATTAATTTTTGTGTATTATATAAGATAGTAATCTGGTTTTATTGTTTCAAATGAGGCTGTCCAGTCTCCCTAACCCCTTATATGAAAGAGATTGTCCTTTTCTCATTGCATAGTTTTGGCTCCTTTGTAGTAAATTGACTATATATGTTTGGGTTTATTTCTGGGCTGTCCATTCTATTCCACTGATCTCTGTCTCTTTTTATGCTCATAACATGTTGTTTGATTACTACAACTTTGTAGTAAATTTCAAAATCAGGGTGTGTGATATCTCTATCTTTGAGCTTCTTTCTAAAGTTTGTTTTGGCTATTTGTGATGTTTTGTGGTTCAATTTGAATGTTATAATTATTTTTCTAGTTCAGTGGAAAATGCTATGGAATTTTGATAGGGATTGCTTTGAATCATCAGGGTAGTATGGACATTTGAGTAATATTAGTTCTTCTAATCCATGAATGGAAAATATCTTTTCATTTATTTGTGTCTTATTGAATTTTTCATCAATGTCTTATTGATGTCTGTGTATAGATATCTCACCTCCCTGTTTAAAATTAATTTCTAGGCATTTTATTCCTTTTGATGCAGTTGTAAGTGGAATTGTTTTATTGTTCTTCCTGACTGTTGTTATCAATGTACAGAAATACAATAGACTTCTAAATATTGATTTTTTATCTTGCAACTTTACTGAGTTCATTTACTTTATAGCTGCTTTTTGGTGGAGTTTTCAGGGTTTTAAGCACATAGCATCGTGTCATCTGAAAATAGTGGCAGTTTTGCTTCTTATTCATGTTGGACATTATCGGGTTCCTGAGCTTTCAGCTTGTCACCATTGAGCATGATGTTAGCTGTGGATTTGTTATATATGGCCTTTATTATGTTGAGGTATGTTCCCTCTGTACCCACTTTGCTGAGTTATTTTTTAACCATAAATAGATGTTGAATTTTGTCAAATGCTTTTTCTGCATTTATTAAGATGATCATAGACTTATATTCTTCATTTTTTACTGTGGGTATCACGTTGATTGATTTGTGGACCTTGTATATCTGGAATAAACCCCACTTGATCAATATATATGATCTTTTCATGTATTGTTGAATTCAACTTGCTAATATTTTGTTGAGGATTTTTGCATCAAAGTTCATGAGGGATACTGGCCTGTAATTTTCCTTTTGTGTGATATTCATGCTTAGTTTTGGTATCAGGGTAATGTTGGCTCATAAAATGAGTTTGAAAGTATATTCTCCCCTTCAATTTTTTGAAATAGTTTGAGAAGTTCAGTTCACTTCAGTTGCTCAGTCGTGTCTGACTCTTTGTGACCCCATGAATCGCAGCATGCCAGGCCTCCCTGTCCATCACCAACACCCGGAGTCCACCCAACCCACGTCCATTGAGTCGGTGATGCCATACAACCATCTCATCCTCTGTTGTCCCCTTTTCCTCCTTCCCTCAATCTTTCCCAACATCAGAGTCTTTTCAAATAACTCAGCTCTTAGCATCAGGTGGCCAAAGCATTGGAGTTTCAGCTTCAACATCAGTCCCTCCAGTGAACACCCAGGACTGATCTCCTTTAGGATGGACTGGTTGGATCTCCTTGCAGTCCAAGGGACTCTCAAGAGTCTTCTTCAACACCACAGTTCAAAAGCATTGGTGCTCAGCCTTCTTTATAGTCCAACTCTCACATCCATACATGACCACCAGAAAAACCATAGCCTTGACTAGATGGACCTTTGTTGGCAAAGTAATGTCTCTGCTTTTTAATATGCTGTCTAGGTTGGTCATAACTTTCCTTTCAAGGAGTAAGCCTCTTTTAATTTCATGGCTGCAATCACCACCTGCAGTGATTTCAGAGCCCAGAAAAATAAAGTCAACCACTGTGTCCACTGTTTCCCCATCTATTTGCCATGAAGTGATGGGACTGGATGCCATGATCTTCGTTTTCTGAATGTTGAGCTTTAAGCCAACTTTTTCACTCTCCTCTTTCACTTTCAGCAAGAGGCTCTTTAGTTCTTCATTTCTGCCGTAATTGTGGTGTCATCTGCATATCTGAAGTTATTGATATTTTTCCTGGCAATCTTGATTCCAGCTTGTGCTTCCTCCAGCCCAGTGTTTCTCATGATATACTCTGCATAGAAGTTAAATAAGCAGGGTGACAATATCCAGCCTTGATGGACTCCTTTTCTTATTTGGAACCAGTCTGTTGTTCCATGTCCAGTTCTAACTGTTGCCTCCTGACCTTCATACAGGTTTCTCAAGAGGCAGGTCATGTGATCTGGTATTCCCATGTCTTTCAGAATTTTCCACAGTTTATTGTGATCCACACAGTCAAAGGCTTTGGCATAGTCAATAAAACAGAAGTAGATGTTTTTCTGGAACTCTCTTGCTTTTTTAATGATCCAGCCGATGTTGGCAATTTGATGTCTGGTTCCTCTGCCTTTTCTAAAACCAGCTTGAACATCTGGAAGTTCACAGTTCACGTATTGCTGAAGCCTGGCTTGGAGGATTTTAAGCATTACTTTACTAGTGTGTAAGATGAGTGCAATTGATTAGTAGTTTGAGCGTTCTTTGGCATCGCCTTTCTTAGGGATTGGAATGAAAACTGACCTTTTCCAGTCCTGTGCCACTGTGGAGTTTTCCAAATTTGCTTGCATATTGAGTGCAGCACTTTCACAGCATTATCTTTCAGGATTTGAAACAGCTCAACTGGAATTCCATCACCTCCACTAGCTTTGTTGTAGTGATGCTTTCTAAGGCCCACTTGACTTCACATTCCAGGATGTCTGGCTCTACATGAGTGATCACACCATTGTGATTATCTGGGTCATGAAGATCTTTTTTATACAGTTCTTCTGTGTATTCTTGCCTCCTCTTCTTACTATCTTCTGCTTCTGTTGGGTCCCTACCATTTCTGTCCTTTATTGAGCCCATCTTTGCATGAAATGTTCCCTTGGCATCTCTAAGTTTCTTGACAAGATCCCTAGTCTTTTCCATTCTGTTGTTTTCCTCTATTTCTATGCATTGATTCGAGGGGAGCTGCCCTGTGCCTGAGGTAAGCTGTAGCTGCGGTTTGCTGGAGCAGCCGTGATGAGAGACCCCATGTCCAAGGTAAGAGAAACCTAAGTAAGATGGTAGGAACTGAGAGAAGGGATCAGAGGGCAGACAGACTGAAACCACAATCACAGACAACTAATCACTCTGATCACATGGACCACAGCCTTGTCTAACTCAGTGAAACTAAACCATGCTGTGTGGGGCCACCCAAGATGGATGGGTCATGGTGGAGAGGTCTGACAGAATGTGGTCCACTGGAGAAGGCATTGGAAAACCACTTCACTATTCTTGCCTTGAGAACCCCATGAACAGTATGGAAAGGCAAAAAGATAGGACACTGAAAGATGAACTCTCCACGTTGGTAGGTACCCAATATGCTACTGAAGATAAGTGGATAAATAACTCCAGAAAGAATGAAGGGGTGGAGCCAAAGCAAAAACTACACCCCGTTGTGAATGGGACTGGCGATGGAAGCAGGGTTTGATGCTGT
This sequence comes from Capricornis sumatraensis, assembly GCF_032405125.1. Taxonomy (NCBI): domain Eukaryota; kingdom Metazoa; phylum Chordata; class Mammalia; order Artiodactyla; family Bovidae; genus Capricornis; species Capricornis sumatraensis. The sequence goes on along the minus strand of NC_091069.1, from coordinate 261,167,604 downwards.
AAAGAGCAAAGTTCCTTGCATAAGAGCCTGGAATGTAGGCCAATGAGTCAAGGTAAATTGGAAGTGGTCAAACAGGAGATGACAAGAGTGAACATCGATATTCTAGGAATCAGTGAACTAAGATGGACTGGAATAGGTGAATTTAACTCAGATGCCCATTATATCTACTACTGTGGGCAGGAATCCCTTAGAAGAAAGGGAGTAGCCATCATGGTCAACAAAAGAGTCCAAAATGCAGTACTTGGATGCAATCTCAAAAATGACAGAATGATCTCTGTTCGTTTCCAAGGCAAACCATTCAATATCATGGTAATCCAAGTCTATGCCCCAACCAGTAATGCTGAAGAAGCTAAAGTTGATTAATTCTATGAAGACCTACAAGACCTTCTAGAACTAACACCCAAAAAAGATGTCTATAGGGGACTGGAATGCAAAAGTAGGAAGTCAAGGAACATCTGGAGTAACAGGCAAATTTGGCCTTAGAGTACAGAATGAAGCAGGGCAAAGGCTAATAGAGTTCTGGCAAGAGAATGCACTGGTCATAGCAAACACCCTTTTCCAACAACACAAGAGAAGACTCTACCTTGGACATCACCAGATGGTCAACACCAACATCAGATTGATTATATCTTTGCAGCTAAAGATGGAGAAGCAAAAACAAGACCAGGAGCTGACTGTGGCTCAGATCATGAACTCCTTATTGCCAAATTCAGACTTAAATTGAAGAAAGTGGAGAAAACCACTAGACAATTCATATATAACCTAAATCAAATCCCATATAATTATACAGTGGAAGTGAGAAATAGATTTAAGGGCCTAGATCTGATAGACAGAGTGCCTGAAGAACTATGGACAGAGGTTCATGACACTGTACAGGAGACAGGGATCAAGACCATCCCCAAGAAAAAGAAAATTAAAAAAGGAAAATGGCTGTCTGAAGAGGCCTTACAAATAGCTGTGAAAATAAGAGAAGTGAAAAGCACAGGAGAAAAGGAAAGATATAAGCATCTGAATGCAGAGTTCCAAAGAATAGCAAGGAGAGATAAGAAAGCCTTCCTCTGCTATCAATGCATAGAAATAGAAGTTTGAAAAGAATAGGTATTAAATTTTCTTTGAATATTTGATAGAGTTCATCAAAGTATCAACTGATATAGGGATTTTGTTTGCAGATTTGTCTCTTCATGGTTCAGTCTTGGAGATTGTATGTTCCTAAGAATTGTGAAATTATTTGTTCTTGCTCTGTGAAAAATACTGTTGGTAGCTTGATAGGGATTGCATTGCAACTAAAAGAATAAAATACTTAGGAATATATCTACCTGAAGAAACAAAAGACCTATATATAGAAAACTATAAAACACTGGTGAAAGAAATCAAAGAGGACACTAATAGATGGAGAAATATAGCATGCGCATGGATCAGAAGAATCAATACAGTGAAAATGAGTATACTAGCCAAAGCAATCTATAGATTCAATGCAATCCCTATCAAGCTACCAATGGTATTTTTCACAGAGCTAGAACAAATAATTTATTGATCTTTTCTTTTCTTTCTGTCTCTATTTCATTTATTCCCACTCTGCTCTTTATTATTTCCTTCCTTCTACTAACTTTGGGCTTTGATTTTGTTTCACTAGTTCCTTTCGAGGTAAACTTAGGTTGTTTATTGGAGAATGTTTTTGCTTCTGAAGATGGGCCTGAACTGCTATCCCTCTTAGAACTGGTTTTACTGTATCATGTTGATTTTGGAATGTTATATTTCTATTTTTTATTTGTCTCCAGTTATCTTTTGTCCTTTGATTTCTTCACTTGCCTGTTAATTTTTTCAGCAACATCTTGAATAATCTTCACATATTCGTGATTTCTCTGGTTTTCTTCTTGTAGCTGAGGTGACCCTGTGTAACATACAGGGGCTTTGAATTAGTGTGTGAGCTCTGTTTGGGCGATACTGGGGAGCTGTGGCAAGACCAAGGAAGTGCACAGGGATGGTGTCTCCTGCCCAAGTGACTTGAGAGCACCTCTGTAAGCTCTAGGTGTGCAGCAACCCTGAAGCCTGTCGCTCAGGTTGAAGCATCAGGACAAGGAAATGGGCCTTTCTCTCAGGGGCAGACCGGGGTTGCGTGTTTCAGCCTGCTGTTGTGCAGGGCCTTAGGCTTGAGAGCCTGCTAAGAGCTGTCTGTCACAGTCCCACAAGGTCCAAGAAAGCAAGCTTCTGTGGCCACCAGGGCCAGGTGGTCCAGAGTCTTGTCACCTTTTATACACCCCCTGTGGGCTGTGCTGACCTCTTGGCTTTAGCAAGGCTGCAGGAGTGCTGAGGGAAGGACACACGGGATGACCACTGGAGACAACCTGGGGCCTTAGCAAGGCTGGGAGAGAGTGCTGGGGTGCGGGTGTCTGTGGCAATCATGATTCAGCAACACGTTGAGGGTGGGGAAGAGTGTTGGGAGCAGAGTAAGCCTGCAGCTTTATTGAGGCTGTGTCCTCATCTTTGCCTGCACAGGTGAGGTACAGGAAGAATGCAAAAATGGCACTCAGCCACACCTCCATCCCCAGGAAAGTCCTAACTTGTCCCTGTCCCCCAGCAAATGCTTTAAAAATAGCAAATAAACCCCCTTTCATGTGTGGTCCAGGCACCTCTCTAAATGTTGCCTTTATGCTGAGTGTGAGGATGAATGAGGTTACTCGGGAGTCTTTCAGATGGAGTGTCTGAGGATCCCTACAGCCCTTGGGTTCCCAGGACAAAAGCCCCATTGCTTTCTAAAGCCAAATGTTTTGGGGGCTTGTCTCTTCAGTGCAGGTCCCAAGGTTTGGAATGCTTGTGATCAGCACAAACCTTTTACTTCTGAGGGAGCAGTGTCAGACCCACGAGGTCCTTCCTTACTGTGTGTCATTGCTGGGAGTGGGATTTTTGGAAAGACCACATCTCTTCTTATCTTACCCATCTTGATGGATCCCTTTCATCCCAGAGGAACTGTTGTGGAGGAACTGGTCTGCTAATTATCAGTTCTTTTTAGCAGTAATTATGCCACAGGTAGACACTGGTCTGGTGTGTCTGTGGGACAAAGTGAGTTCAGGATCTTCTTACACCCACATCTTGGACTCCCTCTGGTCCAAGAGGCATTCACAAAGGACAGAGTAGGGGAAGGGGGCTGAAAAAGCAGTACAGGTTTTTGGTAAACTGCTTCTCGTGCTAGAAATAATTTCTTGTGATCTTTTTTATGAACCTGGCAACAACACTTATGAAGTGTAGATTAAAAAAAAAATACATGGCAAGCTTGCTGTAGAAGATGCTAAAGATATACCATTAATGACATAAGGTCATGTGAGCATGTATGTGTGTATAATGGAGTGTAATGGAGTAATCCTTCTCAAAAGTATTCAATGACAGAATAAAAGAAGTATCTAAGACATAAGGGATTTTCTCAGGTATTGAGCAGTTCTGCCTACCAGCTGATAAAGAAACTACACGTGATTTTTATGAAAGATAAAATTTAACCATAGAAAGAGAAATGGGAACATTTTCTGATGCCATTAATAATGGAGTGAAATTGCTTCTGTGAAGCTGAATTTTATTTTCCAAGGGATGAAGAAGAAATGTAGATATTCAGAGCTAGCTCACTGTTGCAGTCAGAAGTACAGCTGAATGAGGCAGCCCCAAAGGAAACCTCTAGTGAGAGGTTTGCTTCATTCCTTTATAGGGTGCCTTTTAGACACTCAAGGACTGTGACTTTGCAAGACAACCTAGCATGCATTTGAGTGTACAAGATGTATGGCATTTCCAGATGACTGTGCCATCAGTATAGCTAACAGTCATGGTGAAATTCTTTTGCATACAGGCTTCAAGTGACTGTCTACAGATTGCCTTCCCTGTTGCTTGGCTGCTCTTATTTGCTGTTTATCAAACCACAGCAAAAGAAAATGGGGCACCACCTTCTACATACATCTTGCTTGTTGTTGTCTAGCCGCTCAGTTGTGTCTGACTCTTTTGCGACCCCATGGACTGTAGCTCGCCAGGCTCTTCAGTCCATGGGATTTCCCAGGCAAGAATACTGGAGTGAGTTGCCATTTCCTTCTCCAGGGGATCTTCCTCACCCAAGGATGAGACTCGTGTCTTCTGCAATGGCAGGCAGATTCCTTCCCATTGAGTCCCCCTTCATTTTCTCATGAAAACGTAGCTCCTTACTCCAAAGAATGCATTCCTTAAAGTTCTGCTGGAATTCCTGCTATTCTATAAACTCCTTACAAGTTCTTTGCACTTACTGTAGCATCACTTTAGGACTCATTCATTCACAGAACGGTCTGAAGCACTTTCTATATACAAGGCAAAAAATGGGATTGGAGTCACAGTGATGGACAAGTTGTCTTCTCTCCTCTCAAGAAGTGCGGAGCCCCACAGGGCAGACAGATAATATACTGTGGTATGTGCAGCAAACAGAGGAGACCACAGGGGAGTCCCAGGGGGAAGCTAACATGGATGTTTCCTGGAAGAAACTCATCATGTCTCAGATGAGTCTCAGAAGATCAGCAGAAGTTTGCCAGGCTCAGCCTCCAAGGCCTGGAGGTCAATGGCAAGCCTGGAAACAGGATGATAGACATTCCACATTGTAACTTCTTGCACCAACATGTTTATAAGAATCTGTCTTCTCCCCGCCTTCAGACTGACTCCCCCGTCATAGCACAGGCAGACCATGAACATCTAAGTTAAGTGAGATAACGGACCTATCGCAAAGTGGCAGAAAATGGCTTCTAAACCTGTTCTCACTATCTAAATCTGACTTACTGTTTGTTTTCTTAAAGTATCATTAAAGTGCTCTTTAAATGAATATTCAGATCTTGCTGCTTTCTACTTTACTCCTGTTATCTCTAGGATAGCAGAGATGACTGAAGCCAGAAAGAGGACTCCATGAAGAAGTGAGAGATGGTCATGGAATAAACCCAGGGTCCCCAGACTTCCCACTAAAAGCCCTCTGGTGCTGACAGTAACTACCTGTGGGGAGGAGGCTGGGCAGGAGCACCGCATGCAGAGGAAAAGCCCAGCAGCGGCTTCATCATTTCCTCCATAGTCTAGCCTCTCTGTAACCAGGATGAGGAGGCTGGGGTGGCTTGGGCCACTGGTTTAGAATTCAGTAGGGCTTTGCAATTGGGAGCAGGAGGAGAAGGGGACAACAGAGGACGAGATGGCTGGATGGCATCACTGACTTGATGGACGTGAGTCTGAGTGAACTCTGGGAGTTGGTGATGGACAGGGAGGCTGGCATGCTGTGATTCATGGGGTCGCAAAGAGTCGGACACAACTGAGCGACTGAACTGAACTGAACTGAGGGAACACGCTCTACTGATTTAAGAACCCTGAACAACTCCCTCTAACTTCTTCTTTAAGCATCATCACAAGTAAAGATAGGCTTTGTTTCCTGGGTAAAATAGGATTTGAGGGACACATGATATGATTTTTTTTAAGTAATATGCTCTCAAAGTCTGTATTTCCATTTAAGCAACTGGATCATCACCAAAACTGCAACATTAACGGGAGTGGTAAAAAGTATGTATATCATCTTTCATATGCTTCTCTGCCTCTCCATCAGTTTCCACATCGCCGGCACATTTACATCAGATCTCAGAAGCCCACTGAAAGTTAGCAGGAGAAGAAGTGTGAAAAGACAGAAATAGTACCCAATCCTTGCAGAATGTCTTATTTAGTGGGGCAGGGATGCTGAGGAGAAGAAAGAAAAATACTACTCTTTTTTTTTTTTTTTCCTGTGTAACAGCATTACTTTCACAAATTATTTCCCACCATTCACTTGGTTGTGACCTCACAGCTGCTTTTGACAGATGGAAAAACACAGACAGGCAGCAGCCAATCAAGTGCCACCCAAGCCGGCTTCCCTCGCGCCCGCATCCCAGGCGCAGTCCTCGCCGGCGGCTGCCAAAGCCTCTTGGTTTCTTCACAATGAACAGAAATCTCCGCTGGCATCTCAGAATAGCCAGCATATTCCTCACTCTGGCTTTGGAAACCATGTCAGAAGCCTGGGGGGGAAAAAGCTGCAGGAAAAGTCCTGCGTTCCAGTGCCCTCGAGGATCTGGTGGGGTTGGATAGGGGACAGCGCAGCTGAAGGACAGCGTCCTCTGGTCCAGCTTGCAGGACCACCGGGGCCCATCGCACACATCTTGTCTCAAACCCGCGATCAGCTTCCTAAGCATTTGCGTGGCAGAAACTGGCAGACACTACACAAGAGTGCTGTCAGCCCGCCCTCATCCCTAGAAGGGGCTCATAAACGCTGATCTGCACTCTTTCCTAAGAGCACCAAATTCGATTTTTAAAAGATTGAAACCTAGTTGATTTACAATGTTCTGTTTCAGGTTTATATGTTTTTGGTGTATATTTCGGATGTATATGTTTCAGGTATACATATATATATATATATATATATATACTTTTTCAGATTCTTTTCAATTATAGGTTATTACAAGATACTCAGTATAGTTCCCTGTGCAGTACAGAAGAACCTTGTTAGTAATCTGTTTTATATACAGTAGTGTGTATCTGCTAACCCCAAAATGCTAATTTGTCTCTCCCCTACTCGTTTCCCTTTTGGTAATCATAAGTTTGATTTCAGTGCTTGTGAGTCTATTTCTGCTTGGGGTATGAGCTCCTTTGTCTCTCTTTTTAGATCCCACGTATGAGTGATATCACATGATACTTGTTCTTCTCTGACTTATTTCACTCAGTATGATCATCTCTTGGCTCATCCATGTTGCTGCCACGGGCATTGTTCCACCTTTTTGACGGCTGAGTAATACTCCACTGTGTACACGCACTGCATCTACCACACCGCCTTTATCCATTCATCTGTCAGAGGACATAGATTGCTTCCATGTCTAGGGTATTGTAGACAGTGCATTTATAGAATATGGGGGGGGCTCTTTCTGAATTAGACTTTTCCCCTCTTCTGTGTATGTACCCAGGAGTGGGATTGCTGGATCATATGACAATGCTATTTTAGTTTTTTTTGAAACTTCCATACTGTTTTCCATAGTGGCTGTACCAGTTTACATCCCCGCCAACAGTATGGGAGGGTTCCCTTTGTGCCATACCACATTTGATTTTTATTGATGGTGTATAAACCAAACAAATCTCCTTTGCTCCTGCTTCCAGCCCCAAGTCCGAGACCCCCTGCTCTAGAGGGTAGACTGTCCTTGGCACTGTGCCAGAGTTGATTGCTAGCTAGTTCTCTCCTGCTTTCTCTTTCTTCCCTCTCTCCCTTCCCCTCACTCTGACGTCTGAGGAGATCAGTGAGGTGGCCATAAAAATTATTGCAAAGGAAGCAGAGTAGAAGAGATATGACAACCTGCCAACAGGTGTGTGAGTAACTCCAGGCTCGGAGTTACTTTCTCTCTGCTGAAACTCTTCAGCCCACCTCTCCTGTTAACACCTGTGAAATTGTTCAATAAAACAATCCCACAAGCCCCGTTCCATCTCTCAAATGTGTAGTCTGTTACATTCCTTGTCAACGAGGCAGCGCATAATTCACTTCGAAGGCCATGTGAAATGTTCGTGAGGAACAAATTAAGATTTAGTTCAAACATTCTTGATGGTGTCTTGGTGTGCTAACCAGGTTTATGGATATGTTTCACGGGAATGCACTTTACAAACCTGCATTTATGAGTTGTTTATCCAGTGAGTATAGGTATCCATTATATTTTTGTCACTGTTGTAAATATGAATGGAATGGAAGAAAATAATCACTTGGAAGAGCTATTTCACATTTCTGCAAGTTTAAGTACTGCATTAAAAAACTGGAATAATGTGTATGTCCAGCACCAAACACTACATTTCATAAAATAATCATAAGTATCACCATTTTTATCCTTTTCATGAAAGGATTTTCAGCCAACAGTGGAAAATGATAAATAAAACCTGTCCAAAAACAGGTTCTTAAATTAGGGTTCACAGATCCCAAGAGGGTCATGGGTAGAATGCAGGGTGTCTGTGAACTTGAATGTGAAAATAATTACAGCATTATCTTCACTCACTTCCAGCTGAAATTGAGCATATCCTTCAATTATGAAGATAGGCAACAACCTGTAGTACTATTAGCAGTACCTGTCTGTTCATCACCAAAAGAAATTACAGATATTTTCCTATCAAATTACAGTTGCTGCAGATATCTGAAAACATTGTTTATATCTCACCACTTCTTCAAAATTATGGTAATTATTAGATCTACTGATAGATTTTGTTTTTTAAAAGCACATATATTATTATATCACATATTTGACTTTTACGTATTTTGATAACTATAATTCCCTCTAATTGGTTTCCTTTGTAATTGCTATACATGTTCTTTAATGCATTTAAAAATATTAATCTGAGAAGGGATCCACAGTCTACCAGATTGTCAAAGGAACAAGACACATAGGACCAAAAAAACTTAAGAACCCCTGTTTGAAAATTGGTCATATTTCACTTTTTTGTTCATTCAACAACCAACAACATTAAATACCTTTAATACACTCTGGAATGGCCTAAGCAGTAGGGCTATAAGAACAAACAAGACAAAACTCCCACTCTTAAGAATCTTAAATTCTAAAGAAGCAACCTAAATTATTTTTCCATGTAGAGTAATTTCTTAAACACTCAGTGTCTAAAGCAACAACAGAAGCTCACAAGCAGCATAGATTTGCTACTCAGAGTTTGGCACCTTAAACAGAAACTTTGGCATTACCTGGGAATTTGTTAGAAATGCAGAAGATCAGGTGGCATCTCAGAATCTGTGTTTTAGTAACATCCCAAGGAATTATATAGAGTTTGAGAAGTTCTGGCTTAGCCTTTAGACTGCACACTGCCATCCTTACTGCTTCCTTCTTCCTACTTGGCCTGAACATCTGAAACACGGGGTATTAGGAAGCCACTAATAAAAATAAGTCTAGATCAAACTGGTTTTCCCAAGGGCTCGAGAGATAGAAGGAGTGGCTCTTGAGAATTCTATTTCAAACCACACAGAAGAGTAAAAATTCAGGCTGGAAAAAAAAGTCATGACTGAAAATTTTCTTACAGTTTCTCACGCTTAATTTGGTCGTTCCTTTGTATGCAATGAAACAAGCTTATCTTGTTTAGTGATACCTCAATGGAGTGAAATTGGTTACACCATTCTTTCAGTCAAACCACTATTCATAGATTTCTATTCTCAACCATGTTATTTATACTCTGCCTAAAAGTAGGTTTCACAGTTATTTAGAATCATGTAGCACCAACAGAGATCTGAAAGAGTGAAACTCATTTGAATCTCCTAACATAATATCTGGGGAGAACCCCAACCTGTGAAAAATGAAAGGAGAAAAAAAAATACGTAAGTAAAGATATTAGAACGGAGTGGTTCCTTAAGAGCTGAAAATATATTGAGTTCCATGTCTGGTGGAAGTTTCTGAAATTCTATTTAACTGAAGTAAAGTGGTTTGATAACTAATGTTACTAATGACCTGGGAGCAGTATTTTCTGCTCACTGCAATCTCTGATCCTATCTTTCGTTTAAAAGTCTGATTTTTTCACCACAGATTTTTGGCATTCCATTTTATTTTTAAAATTGTTGCTTTAAAATATGACTCATCTTGATTAATGAGGCTTGGGGGCGCCCAAGGTCATATCCCAACCCTACTGGACATACAAGGTCAGAGGTGAGGAAACAATTAGAATAAATTTCAGAAATAAAAAGTATTTATTTCCCATGTGATTGTCTTTAATCTTTCAATATTATCACTCAGAATAATTTTTAAAACAATCATGATATGTGTGTCTCGTTGCATTCATACACCAAGTATAATTAAGGTCTGTTGTTGTCAGAACAGGTTACAGTCAAGGAACTCTTCCATTTAATTAATAAGTAAACTGAGGCTTGGATAATTAACTCATAAACTTGTGGTTTCTCTAAACCGCTCTGGAGTAAAATTATTTACCCAAAAATAACCCCACTGTAGTGTAAGAAGTCAAGTATTATGTTTGAACATGGAGTGAAATGCTATTGTCATCAAAGTTAATCATCAAGAAAGCTAAGGTTAATACATGGCTGAGATGAATTGGAAAATTTGATCTTTACTTGGATTTAAATTAATGAAATTATATGGTATTAGGGATAGCCCCTTGCTAGGGCATTTAATGTTAACTTTCATAAGAGTCTCACAGGGCATTGTTAAGAGGAACTCTCTCAATTGCCTGATGAAAAATTGAATCGTATCAGTGTTTTTGCACTCATGGATAGCATTAGTCACTCAGGCGTGTCTGACTCTTTGCAACCCCACAGACTGTAGCCCGCCACGCTCCTCTGTCCATGGGATTCTGCAGGCAAGAATACTGGAGTGCACAGCCATTCCCTTCTCCAGGAGATCTTCCTGACTCAGAGACAGAACCCAGGTCTCCCACATTGCAGGCAGATTCTTTACCATCTGAGCCACCAGGGAAGCCCATTTTTGCAAACATAATGTAACATCAAATAGAAAAGGGTACATGATAGGAAGATAAAGTCAAATCATACCATCCCATAAAGCACAAATAATCCCAAACATCTCCAGTAGCAGATGACTGAAGAAAAATAATTTGGTGCCATACCAAATAATTTCTTGAAGTCAGGAAATAAGCAAATAAACACTATGACCACTCTACTAGCTACTGTATTCAGCTTTGTTTGAAGAAGGAGAGCCCAACTCAAACTGGTTCAAGCTAAGCGGGGGTTATTTTATGGATGAATAGAAAGCAATAAGAAGGATAAGATACAAGAGAAATGTGACTACTTCTAATTGCAATGAGTTATATGTGTGAAAAAAGCATTGGATTTCAAAAAGTCAGTACTAAGAAAAAGGGTAAAGTATTTCATTTTCATATTGATGACATGTTCTTATGATAATATTTTAGGTATACTGGCTTATAAAATATATTATTCAAATGAAGTTCACCTATTTCTTCTAACTTTCCTTAATGCAGGCAGCAGGGACTGAGAGTGGAGTAGTTTCCTTTCAAAGGAGGATGGGCCTGGCAAGGTCAACTTCACTGCTGATTCTTTGAAGAGTAAGAGGGTCCAAGAAGGAAAGAGACCCTCTAGACAGGGCAAGTCTAAACTGGAGGACATTCCCCAGAGACCCTCTAGACACAGCAAGTCTAAATGGGGGACATTTCCCAGAGACCCTCTAGACAGGGCAAGTCTAAACTGGAGGACATTTCCCAGAGACCCTATAGACGCAGCAAGTCTAAATGGGGGACGTTTCCCAGAGACCCTCTAGACACAGCAAGTCTAAACTGGAGGACATTCCCCAGAGACCCTATAGACGCAGCAAGTCTAAATGGGGGACGTTTCCCAGAGACCCTCTAGACGCAGCAAGTCTAAATGGGGGCCATCTCCTTCTTTTTCCTCTCTCTGTCTCCCTCCCTCCCTCCTGCTCCTGTCTTCATCTCCACGTCCCCTCTGCCCTCCACTCCATCTTCCTTCCTCCCTTCTTTCCTGCCTCGCTTTTCCTTCCCTTCTCCTGCTTCCTTCCTTCTTCCTTTCCTGTGTGTGTTTTTTTTTTTTTTTAAGAAAAGAAATATTGATTATCCTGGACGAGTCCAACAGGATCGTAGGTGATGATTAGCTATTAACTGTAGCACACTTTCCAGAAACAAACACACTTTTAAAACTAAACATTGATTAAGAAAAAACCTGAAGTTGCTGTTTAGTCACCTGAAGAGGAATTCCTTATTGTCTCTGAGCCACGGCAACGTCTTGCTCGCTCTGGAGCGCCTGCTGCCCGGGCCTTATGCGATTGTTCCTGCCGATCAGCTTCATGGACTTAGAGGCACTTCTTGAAGTTCTGTGGAGATCATCGTTTATGTGTATGTCAAACAGATTGCATTTGTAACGTTTAACGCCCACAACAACAGTAATAAAACATGCTGGTGTGTGCTCTCTGTGTAAACACTTTCTTCTGAAGATAGAGCCAGGGAAATGTTTTAGGAACTTTGACATTTATGGCCATATTTACAATCTTTTTTGGATCATTTCCTCACAGAGTCACATGTTTGTATATTTTAAATTCTCTGGAGGAATAAAAATGTTTAAACATAATATAATGATGTGATATGCATTTCATGAGACCTTGCTCACCATCTAGGCATAAGGAAAGAGAATTCTGTGGTCAGTCCTGAAAAGGGTTTCCATAAATGCCGAATTTTCTAGATATGCGCCACAAAGCTAAGGTGATTAGAAAGAGCAGGAGGAGGTGTATATTCAACTCTGACAGAAACTTTTTTTTTTTTTTTGCTTGTAACTGGACTACCCTGTGTTTCCCAGGTGGTACTAATGGTAAAGAACCCACCTGCCAATGCAGGAGACACAAGAGGTATGGCAATCCCTGGTCAGGAAGATCCCCTGAAAAGGGGCACGGCAACCCACTGCAGTATTCTTGTCTGGAGAATTCCATGGACAGAGGGGCCTGGCTGGCTGCAGTCCATGAGGTTTCAAAGAGTTGGACATGACAGAACTTAGGATGCAGAAAACCCTAAAAATTGAAAACCAGACATATATCCCCAGTTGGGAATATATGCACTTTTTGTGTTTTCTGAGAAGATGAAGACCTAGAGATTTTATTGCCCCTCTATACTGACGTGTCGGATGAATTTACCTACTGTTTAGTTTTTGAAATTTCCTATTCTATAGCACAACAGCCCAAGAAATAGCCATCTGGCCATAGAAACAAAACCTTAATTTTTATCCAAAGCAATGCAGTTAAGTTTTACTAAACACTTAATTTGGCGTATACCAAGTATCTTACATGTGTTAATTTATTAAATAGTCATAACAAGTCTAAACAGCCAAGTAAGTGACTGAGATGGTATTCAAGCCCAGGGGATGTATCGGATCTAGAAGTATTCTTACTCCAACATGCTGTCCTGGAAATAGAGGACATAGAAATGTTCACACGTATCTTCAAGTTTTTTTTGACATTCCTCCTAAAGAGAATATTCCCCTGGAACCTGGACCAACTTTAGAGATTGGCTGACCAACAGAGCATGGCAGAAGAGACTGCTGACTCCACAGATTAGGACAAGGTAGACCCTTCCGTGTCCTCCCCGTTAATTTGGGACCTTCATCTCCGGGGTCCTGAGCTGCTCTGTAGCAGGCATGAGGCTGCCATGTGGTGAGGAAGCTAAGACTGCGGTTTGTAGAAGGATGGCTCACACAGCTAGACAGAAGATTTTAAACTTGGCTGAGGGGTGGTGGTGGTTTAGTCGCTCAGTCATGTCTGACTCTTGCGACCCCATGGACTGTAGCCTACCAGACTCCTCTGTCTATGGGATTCTCCGGGTAAGAGTACCGAAGTGGGTAGCCTATCCCTTCTCCAGGGAAACTTCCCAACCCAGGGATTGAAGCCGGTTCTCCTATATTGCAGGCAGATCCTGTACCAACTGAGCCACCAGGGAAACCCAGCTGAGGGTTAGGGATATCCAATGAATACAAAGCTTTCTCTCTCATTATTGTTGAATTTTTAAAAGACCATTTCTTATGCAGGTTCAATTTAAAAGTTTTTACACACAAGTAATAGTTATGCCTAGTACAATATGTCTGACTTTGTCCTAAAGACTTTCATGTGTATTGATGCACAAAATTGTCCCAACAGTCAAGAAGTAGGTGTTGTAATTATCTCTAACTTTACATATAAAGAAACGGAGGCACAGAAAGGCTAAGCACTTGCCCAGGATCAGTCAGCTATTAGAGTGGAGATGTCAGAATTTGAACTTGGGTTTTCTGGTTTCAGATTCTGTTTTTTTCACCACCTCTTTTACTGTCCTGAACAAATTGTCAAATTAAACGGGTTACTTTAAAAAAAAAAAAAAGGTGAACAAAAATAAACATTTCCCCTCTCTGCTGGTTCTTCACCACTCCTCCCCTTGAATTTGGGGGACTCACAAATGCTTCAGCCAACAGAACACGGCAGAAGTGATGCTGGCTGGCCGTGAAGGCTAGGTCATGAAAGATCTTGCACCTTCCACTTTGTCCATGGGAACACTTGCTCCTGGATACCTAAGTCGTTATAGGGAAAGTCCAACAACCCTGAAGCCTCCGTGCTGTGAAGAGCCCCAGCCCATGCAGATGTCACTGCAGCTGACAGTCCCAGAGGAGTAGCCTTGAAGTCGTCCTAACCTGGACACCGACATGTAAGAAGACTCCTGACATCGAGTCCCTATCTGTTGAAATAAGACCAAGGCTTCAGATGTCGTGGCTCAAACACAGGCTGTCTCTGTGTGTTCTGTCTACGTTCACTATCCATGCAATCAGAGAATGAGAAAATGATGGCTGTTTTAGGTCCCTGAATGTGATCTAAGGAAAGGGTCATTCAGATGATTTCTAAAGACAGCTTCCCCTAAACTTGACTCTTAGAAGTAAGTACTAAAAAATTTGCTGTTACATTTTCAGTCCTTTTTCTAAACTTGTAAACATTGTTCATATTCAGTTTTAAATATTAATGAGTGAGTGTGAAGTCACTCAGTCATGTCTGACTCTTTGTGACCCCGTGGACTGTAGCCCACCAGGCTCCTCTGTCCATGGAATTTTTTAGGCAAGAGTACTGGAGTGGGTTGCCATTTCCTTCTCCGGGGGATCTTCCCAACCCAGGGATTGAACCTGGGTCTCCCCCACTGCAGGCAGATGCTTTACCATCTGAGCCACCAGGGAAGCCCGTAAATATTAATAGGACCATTATATTTAAATAGTTCATACACTTGTTTTCACACTTATTTATTCAAGAGATTTTTAATTGAGAACCTGTATGCCAAGAATTGATTAAGATGTTGAGGATTCAGGATGAACAAAGTCTTAAAGCGGTTGGCGCTTATGTTTATTTAACAACGTGTTGCTGTTTATGTTCCTATATACAGGTCTATATAATTCCTTTTCTCTGCCCACGCAGTATTCATTTCTATTTGCCCATATAGATTACATAGTACTAGAAGTGACTCATACTGTCAGATACATACATTTCCAATATTTTTTGAACTGTGGATAAGTTGTTACTGTTCGGTGGCTGAGTCAGGTCCGACTCTTTGTGACCGACGGACTGCAGCATGCCAGGCTCCTCTGTCCTCACCTATCTCCTGGAGATGGCTCGGATTCATAGCTATTGAGTCAGGGACGCTATCTAACGATCTCATCCTCTGCCATCCTCTTCTCGTTTTGCTTTCAGTCCCTCCCAGTACGTGTATATTTTCTCCTAATAGAAAGCCTAAGCAGTACAACTGGGGAGACTTGTGTTTTTAATTCTAATACTGCCAAATCATCTTCATCATTTTATACTCCCAATAGCAGCACCTGAAAATGCCTGTCCCCCGGCTCTCACTGACACTTGACTCCATGTTCTAGGAGCAAAGCTCTTTTATCCCATTTTCTCCAATTATTAATGAGATTAAACATCTTTAGAAACTATAATTTTTTTCAGTAAATAGTTTATTCTTATCCTTTGCTCATTTTAAAAATTGGTTGTCTTAACTATTTAAAAGTGTACCTACTTTAATTATGAATGCCTTCTCTATTAACTGTGGAGCAAAAACAGTTTATTTGAGTCTAAAGCTGCTTTTAAGCTTCATATTGCTTTTTGTCATACAGAAGATTTTGATTTTTATGTGGGCAAATTTGTCCATCTGTTCCTTCATGTCTTTTGGATTTCATATCTTGGCTATGAAGGCCTCCATGCCAAAGTTATATAAATATTATTTTTTTCCTCTATATTAAAAAAATTTTTTTTAAACATCAGGTCTTTTTTTTTCTTTTAAATGTATTGGTCTTTTAGTTACTGCATGGTAGGCATCTAGATTTCCTCTTCTTTTTGGTCTATTGATTGATTAGTCCCCAGATAGTAAATGTAGTTGCAGTATATTATAGTTTTAAACTAACTGAATTGAACTGAACTGATAGTTTATTTTTAATGTTTGACAGGGCAAATTGCCCCTCTTGATTTCTCTTTTTCAGAAATATCTTGGTTTTTCTTTTCCAGAGTTTGGAAGTGTAGCTTATTGAGTTCTGTTCCAAAAAAAGAAAAAAAAAATTCCTATGGGATTTTTTTATTCAGATTTAATTGAATTTACAGAGAAGTTACAAAGAAGCGATATCTTATAACCCAGAAACATGGTCTCTTCTTCATTTATTCAACTTTTCCACTAAGCTTTATAATATATTTTCATCTGGGTCTTGTCATATTTCTGTGTCATTCCTAAAAACTTAATTATTTTGTTACAATCATGAACAGGGTGATTATTAAAGCTTTATTCAGTTATTGCTAGAGTGTAGAACAGCCCAGAGCTTTCTGCACGTTGGTCTTGGAGCCAATCTCTTTACTTAGCAGTTGTCTCTTGGTCCTCTTCGGGTATCATTGTCTGAGCAAAAATTAGTGTCATCTACACATTAAAACTATTTTGTTTCACCTACTCCTACCTTTCACTATCCTTATTTTTCTTGATTAATTTATTAACTAAGATTTCCAGTAAAGTTTTGATACATTGAGGTGATAGTAAGCACACTTTTCTTGCTCCTGAGCATTTTATTATCAAGTAGGACACTTGCTGTATGTTTCTGGTAGAAAATGTTAGCAAGATTAAAAAAAGAGCTCATTCTATTTCGATCTTAGCATTTAATGAAAAATGGATTTTGAATTTTCTCAAATGATTTTTTCAGACATCTATTAAGATATTAAGCAGATTCTGTCCTTTAATCTACTAATGTAGCAAAACAGAGGGCAACATCATGTTCATTCGGTCAGCACATATTTATTGAGAACTCATGTATATGTGCTACCCTGGTGGCTCAGATGGTGAAGAATCTGCCTTCAGTGCAAGGGACCTGGGTGTGATCGCTGGGTGAGGAAGATCCCCTGGAGAAGGGAATGGCTACCCACTCCAGTATTCTTGCCTCGAGAATTCCATGGACCAGAGGAGCCTGGTGGACTACAGTCCACGGGGTTGCAAAGAGTCAGACATGACTGAGTGACTAACACTATTACGTATATGCCAATGATCCCGGTAAATGTCAGGAACATAGACAAGAACAAGACAGGCAAGTTTTCTGCCCTGAAGCTGAGCAACCTTTGCATTCTTAGAATCAACCCTATTTGCTGTAGGTGTGTTACCATTTCCATATGCTGCTTGGCTTGATATGATGCTGCTCTGCTTAGGACTTTTGCATCCATGTTCCTGAGTAGAACCAGATTATGTTGCTCTGGGACCCGTTCAAACCTGACAGCTTTACAAGTTCTCAGTAAACACACTGGAAAAAAAAATACAGTGTTTCTCTCCATTTATTGAAGTCTTTTAAATCCATAATAAATTTTATAGCTTTCTTCCTATGGGTGTTAAACATTTCTTATTAGATATATTCCCAGATAATTTGCTCATTTCATTATGAGTGAGATGTTTAAGTCAACTCTTCTAATTATTTATAGCTTTTATATATAAAACCAATTGATTTTTGTATATTTGGTTATGACTGGTCACTTAAGCTGAAATCTTTCAATAAAAATCTTTCATTTTTAACTGATTCTTTTCCCCTGGTTTTGAGACTTTAGGATAGACCATCAAAAAATGAATAAATAGTAATAGTTTCCCCTTCCTCTTCAATCACTAACCCCTTTTCCCTCTTTACTAGATCTTATTGCATGGGTTAGGAACTGCAGAACAACATCAATTAGTATTTATAATAAAAAGCATCCATGTATTTTTTCTTTTAAAGTCAATGTCCCTAGAGTTTTATTGTTGATATCACATTTTCCCCATCTATTTTCCATGAAGTGATGGGACCGGATGCTCTGATCTTCGTTCTCCAAATGCCGAGTTTTAAGCCAACGTTTTCACTTTCCTCTTTCACTTTCATCCAGAGGCTCTTTAGTTCTTCTTCACTTTCTGCCATAAGGGTGGTGCCATCTGCATATCTGAGGTTATTGATATTTCTCCCGGTAATCTTGATTCCAGCTTGTGCTTCATCCAGCACAGCGTTTCTCATGATGTACTCTGCATATAAATTAAATAAGCAGGGTGACAGTATACAGCCTTTACATACTCCTTTTCCTATTTGGAACCAGTCTTTTGTTCCATGTCCAGTTCTAACTGTTGCTTCTTGACTTGCATATGGATTTCTCAGGAGGCAGGTCAGGTAGTCTGGTGTTCCCATATCTTTCAGAATTTTCCACAGTTTGTTGTGATCCACACAGTCAAAGGCTTTGGCATAGTTAATAAAGCAGCAGTAGATATTTTTCTGGAACTCTTTTGCTTTTTTGATAATCCAACAGATGTTGGCAATTTGATTTCTGGTTCTTCTGCCTTTTTGAAATTCAACTTGAACATCTGGAAGTTCATGGTTCATGTTGAAGCCTGGCTTGGCAAATAGATGGGGAAACAATGGAAACAGTGACAGACTTTATTTTCTTGGCCTCCAAAATCACTGCAGATGGTGACTGCAGCCATGAAATTAAAAGACACTTGTTCCTTGGGAGATAAGTTATGACCAACCTAGATAGCATATTAAAAACAGAGACATTACTTTGCCAGCTAAGGTCCGTCTAGTCAAAGCTATGGTTTTTCTAGTATTCTTGTATAGATGTGAGAGTTGAACTATAAAGAAAGCTGAGCGCCAAAGAATTGATGCTTTTGAACTGTGGTGTTGGAGAAGACTCTTGAGAGTCCCTTGGACTGCAAGGAGATCTAACTCAATCCTAAAGGAAATCAGTCCTGAATATTCATTGAAACTGATGTTGAAGCTGAAATTCCAATACTTTGGCCACCTGATGCAAAGAACTGACTCATTGAAAAGACCCTGACGCTTGGAAAGATTGAAGGCAGGAGAAGGGGATGACAGAGGATGAGATGATTGGATGGCATCACTGACTCGATGGACATGAATTTGAGTAAACTCTGGGAGTTGGTGATGGACAGGGAAGCCTGGTATTCTGCAGTCCATGGGGTCCCAAAGAGTCAGACATGACTGAGCAACTGAACTGAACTGATCACATATTTAGATAGATACTCTGTACCAATTTAAGAAAGAAGACTTCATGCCTATTATGGTCCTAGTTATCAGGTGCTTTAACTAAAAATGGATGCTACATTTTGTTGCAAAATAGTTTTTGGCATATTTCTGAATAATAACCTTATTTCTCTTCTGTGACATATTGATGTGAAAATTAAATTAATTAATTCATAATATTGATTTATATTTGCATTCTTGGAAGAAAATCTGGTAGGGTTTGTTTCCATTATTTCACAAATAGCTGGGTAAGTGTAGTATTGCATGTTAGATTTTGGCATTTAAATCTCAATATTTGTGAGGTTACTTTGTCATTTTCTCTTTTGAGTTAGTTTTGTAAGTTTTTAGTGTTAAAGTTTTGCCAGTTCTTGAAATGGGACTTGTTCCCATGTGTGTTAATGCCTTCAAAGACTTAATAAGTCAGAAAATTATTTGTTCTTTAAAATTTGAAAGAATTTTGCTTTAAATCTTCTGAATAGCTAAATATTTACTTTTGTTTATTATTTTTTTTTCTCAAGAATGTTTCCTGCTTCTTCGGAAGTTAGTATACATGTTTGATAAGAATGAAATGATTCATTATATCAATATTTTCAAATGTTTTCATGTCTAAGATGACATGTTCTTATTCTTAATTTTTTTCTCATCTCATATTTTTTCTTTGATTAGAATAAATAGAAGTTTGTATATTTTATTTTTTGCTTTATTTTTCTAAAGAACCACTTGGATTTATTTCTCTATTCTTTTCCTTTTAGTTTACTAAATTTTAATTTCTGCTTCATCCTTAATAACTTTTTGTTTTTATTTCCTCTTAGCCATGCTTTGTTTTGCTCTTAGCTTTTCTTTCTTATTTATTTTTTTATTATTATTATTTTTTACTTTACAATATGGTATGGGTTTTGCCACACATCAACATGAATGAAGCTTTTCAAGTTAATGCCTTAATTCATTTGTTTCTTTTATTTTTTAAAATTCTAGTGCCTCCTAAGTCACTTCACTCTTATCTGACTTTTTGCAACCCTATGTATTACAGCCAGCCTATCTCCTTTCTCCATGGGATTCTCCAGGCAAGAACACTGGAGTGGGCTCCCAGTCCCTTCTCCAGGGGATCTTCCCTATCCAGGAGTCAAACCCATGATTCTTAAGTCTCCTGCATTGGTAGATAATTTCTTGACCACTAGCGTTAGCTGGGAAGCCCAATTGCAGCTTTAACTAAGTACTATAGGTTTGAATATGTAGTGTGCTTATAATCGTAATTTTGTAAGTATTTTGCAGTTACATTTTTAATCTCATATTTGACTCAGAAGAATATTTCTTTTTTTCTTCACTTAAAAAAGTTGGGAAATTAAAAAAAAATTATTCTTGTTCAAGTATTAATTTTGTTACATTTTGATCAAACAATGTGATCTACATAGGTCTGCTTTTTAGAAAATTCTGGGGTTTTCTTTCTGATCAAATATATATAATATTCGATGTGTTTCCAAATATTTAAAAACAGAATGTATGTTCTGTTTGAGGTATAAATCTCCATGTGCATTTCAAACTGACTCAATCGATGACATTATAAGATACCCCATTTCTTTGTCTATTGCCTACTTTAACTCTTAAGGACAGAAAAATATCTCATTTTTTATTATGCATCCATGCAGTCAGTTCCTCTTTCTAATTCTAACAGTTTTTGCTTTATGCTTATTATATATTCTGTTATTTGGCACATGGAAGTTGAATCCTGCTACATTTTAATTTGGGATCTTCTTACTAACATTGAAAAAAACAAATTATCTATGAGACACTTAAATTTTTTTCCTTGAAAATCTACTTCATCTTATATGATTGTAATTCCAACTGTTAGTTGGGGAGAATAGTTCTTTATATTTAAATACAATCTTCTACTTTCAATGTTCTTGTGTTAATCTTTCATAGCTATCTTTCTTAGACAATTAGTGCTGATTGTCTAATGACCTAATTTTTGCCATTTAATGTGATTAAGTCATTCTATTTGTCATAAATTATATGTTTGTGTTACTCAGCTTGATCTAGAGTTCGTCTCAGTTTCTTCTCCTTTGATATTTACCTTTGACTCTATCATACAAGATTTGTTTCTCTTTTCTCTCTGCTAATGAAAAAGTATGCATCCTACTTTTACTTTTGGTCAAAGTTACCCTTAAAAAATAAGGGTAACTATTTCTCTGCTCATGTCGGGGGGGAAGAATGTGCTTACCGTTTTTCTCCTATGCACGGTACACAGGTGATATTGCCTTTCCTTCTCTGAGGTCTCCTCCACTATCTGAGGATTTAGACCCACATTCTTATTTGCTAGATATCGTTATTTACATGTTATATTTTCTCTTCCAAGGATTAAAGATGAAGTTTGCAATCTCTATTGCAGCTATAGCATATTTACAACAGTTTAGACTTGATCCTACATTAAAATATTTCCGTACTTACTGGCAATAAATACTGAAATACTTTTAATAAAGTACATTTTTATTTTGCAGGATGTTTTTAAAGCTGAACTTATTTTATGATTGTCTGGAAAACATTTTTTTCAAGTCATGAAAGTGACTTGATTGATTTAGGTTTTGACACTTGGTATCAGAGAACACTTTTTTACTGACTTCAAATGTGAACAACAATAATAATGTGTCTAGGTTAAGCATTCTTAGATCTTAGTAAATTAGGCCTCTGAAGATGTTGCTTTCTTAACTTCTTGTCCTGATCATTTTCTTTTTTTTTTCCCTGTCTTCCATAATTCTTTTTATGAAAAATTAAAATTTCAAATTTTAAAAGAAACAGGTCTGTTTATTTTAATTTTGTTTAGCATTCATCAAGCCCACTTGATCTGAGTATTTACTTACTTAAATTCAGGTATCGTTTTTATTTACTTACATTCAAATTATTACAAATGTTTACTTAATTATTTTCTATCACTTTAAACACATATATACACACGTATATAACATTGCTCTAGCACTGCTATTTTTCCTACTTGTCCAGGTGTCTTCTTCGGCAGTACCAGTTTTCTTCATATTGGATTTCACTTTCTGCCTTCTGCATCTGTCATCTCTTTTCATAGTATTTTTATATAATTTTCATTTTCTTTTAATTCTAGAAGAGGGCTTCAAATTTATCCTCTATATTACTGATTTCACTATAAACATTGCCAATTAATCACTTTATTGCTCCTAAAGCATTTTCCATTTTGATATTTCATATTCAGTTTTATAACATTTTTCCTTCTTTCATCTTATTCTATATTTAGTTTCTTAACCAGCTTCTTTCTTACCTCAATATATTTCATTCTCTCATTTTTCATCTCCTGCTTCATAGGGTCTTTGAATGTTATTTAAACCACAAAGCATATGCTGCTTAAAATTTATTCCCATTTCCTGTAGTAAATCTTTTTCAAAAGCATGCTCTTCCTCTGCCTCTTGAGTGCTATATTTTCCTTTCTTAAAGTCAAAAAATGTTTCATATGCCTCATAATGAGGTTTTATTTTGCCTGTTTATTCATCCTTGAGTGATGACTATTTTATCTGGCCTAGTATTTCTCAGCAAAACAGTGAACAGATTTTTCTTAGATCCCATCATAGTTTGCTTGGATTTTTTCTAATCCTCTTTTAGACCTATGCTATATGACATTTTACCCATTCAGTGATTACACATCTTGGTGGGAGATTTACTCTGACATTTTATGAGCTGAGGTCATAGCTTTCTCTGTGTATGGCAAAGTCATTGTGCCCGGAGTCAGATCCGGAATGGCCTGATCTCGTTCTTTATGCGACCACAAAGTCGCCAGGAAAGAACCTTGTGACCTTGAGGAGAATCCTTCGCTGTTCAGCCCAACTACTGGCCGTATGATGCGGTCACGAGGCCCTGGCCCCAAGCAGTGACTGCCCGCGGATTCATAAGACCTGCCAGGGAGATGTTCCCCGCTAATCCCGAGAGAGTCATGCCTTCCTACCATGTAGCCTATGTATCAGGGGATTAGTACAATGCCTTCAAGACCTCCTTTGCCTTTTTCCTCTCAGGACTGTACCACTTTCTCAGTAAGGGAGCCCTATGGCACCGCACTCCAGTACTCTTGCCTGGAAAATCCCATGGACGGAGGAGCCTGGTAGGCTGCAGTCCATGGGGCCGCTAAGAGTCGGACACAACTGAGTGAATTCCCTTTCACTTTTCACTTTCATGCATTGGAGAAGGAAATGGCAGCCCACTCCAGTGTTCTTGCCTGGAGAATCCCAGGGACAGGGGAGCCTGGTGGGCTGCCGTCTATGGGGTCACACAGAGCCTGACACGACTGAAGCGACTTAGCAGCAGCAGCAGTGTCTTTCCTAGGTAGGGTCCCATTGGCAAAATCTTACTTATATTTCCACATGTGCAAAGCGTTCTCCTCTAGCTCCTGTCAGTGGTGGAGGAGTCTCCAATTCTCGTGTTCCCTTTGATGCTTCAGCTGGAATTTGGCAGGCTCCTGCGCTTTTGTTGCCATCGCCACCGGGAAGTGAGTGGGGACTGTCCACACGAGCAGGATGCGTCGGAGGCTATGACAGGCTCTCAGTGGGGCTTGCCTTTGGGCGCCAGCACAGCTCTGCTATCCGCAGGGCGGCCACAGCCCACGGGCTCCCACCTGGCTCCTGGGAGCGCACCGCTCTCCACCTCAGCCAGTCTCTAGGATGACGGCTAAATTCCCATGATTCTTTGCACTGTTTCCAAGTTGGCCTGCGCTATAGGCACATCTGAATGTCTACTTTGGTCCTCGCTTTTTTTTCAGTCCAGTTAGACGTGAGTCCCTATGAGACGGCAGACACTTTCCATGTATGATTTCATTACATCTTCACAAAATGGTATAACAGATACTATTATAATTCCCAATTTACAAATGAAGGACTGGAAGCCTAGAAAAGGATTTAAAGAACTTCAGGTCACTGAGCTAGGGAGTGTCAGAATTACTACTTGCTGTCCTGTCATCCTCTAAAGCCCATGCTTTTAACCAATATTTCAAAAGCCTCTTTGCTGGAGATTCCCTCCCACCCCCACCAAAATAGATAGATTTCCTATCTTAACCATGAGTGTTATCAGGCATTTGGATTGCCTGCTGTCTTGTCATACCTTTTCACTATGAACCAGCAGTCTGCTAGATGAATCCATATTTATACCAAACTAATTCTTCCCTCCCATCTCAGAAAAAAAGATAGCTTTCACCCAGAGCAGCTACCCTCCTGTGTGCTCAAGATTCGCTTCCTCATCTTCTCCTTGCATGAATCCCTCTCCCTACTTGTTCTGTCATCTTAGAATATAAGCACAGTCACATCTCTGCCACTTCAACATTGAGTTTACCTCCAACCACCACTCTTTACTTTTCTTTGCTGTCAAATTTCTTCCATTGTTGTAGCAAACTAGTTTGCACTAACATTTTCCATTTCCTTTTTGTTCCTTAACCCATCCAATTATCGCTCTTAACAACTCCATTAAAACACTCCACCTAAGATGACGGTGGTCTCCCAGTTGTGAGAACATTCTCCGGTTCTTCCACTTTGACTACTACTACACAGAGCTGTAGTAGATCAAATTGGCAACATCCGCTGGATCACGGAAAAAGCAAGAGAGTTACAGAAAAAACATCTATTTCTGCTTTATTGACTATGCCAAAGCCTTTGTCTGTGTGGATCACAAGAAACTGTGGAAAATTCTGAAAGAGATGGGAATATCAGATCACTTGACCTGCCTCTTGAGAAACCTGTATGCAGGTCAGGAAGCAACAGTTAGAACTGGACATGGAACAACAGATTGGTTCCAAATTGGGAAAGGAGTACGTCAAGGCTGTATATTGTCACCCTGCTTATTTAACTTCCATGCAGAGTACATCATGAGAAACGCTGGACTGGAATAAACACAAGCTGGAATCAAGATTGCCAGAAGAAATATCAATAACCTAAGATACGCAGATGACACCACGCTTATGGCAGAGGGATGCCATGATCTTCATTATATGAATGTTGAGCTTTAAGCCAACTTTTTCACTCTCCTCTTTCACTTTCATCAAGAGGCTTTTTAGTTCCTCTTCACTTTCTGCCATAAGGGTGGTGCCATCTGCATATCTGAGGTTATTGATATTTCTCCCGCCAATCTTGATTCCAGCTTGTGTTACTTCCAGTCCAGCGTTTCTCATGATGTACTCTGTATAGAAGTTAAATAAGCAGGGTGACAATATACAGCCTTGACGTACTCCTTTCCCTATTTGGAACCAGTCTGTTGTTCCATGTCCAGTTCTAACTGTTGCTTCCTGACCTTCATACAGATTTCTCAAGAGGCGGGTCAGGTGGTCTGATATTCCCATCTCTCTCAGAATTTTCCACAGTTTCTTGTGATCCACAAAGTCAAAGGCTTTGGCATAGTCAATAAAGCAGAAATAGATGTTTTTCTGGAACTCTCTTGCTTTTTCCATGATCCAGCAGATGTTGGCAATTTGATCTCTGGTTCCTGTGCCTTTTCTAAAACCAGCTTGAACATCAGGAAGTTCACGGTTCACGTATTGCTGAAGCCTGGCTTGGAGAATTTGAGCATTACTTTACTAGCATGTGAGATGAGTGCAATTGTGCAGTAGTTTGAGCATTCTTTGACACGGCCTTTCTTTGGACTTGGAATGAAAACTGACCTTTTCCAGTCCTGTGGCCACTGCTGAGTTTTCCAAATTTGCTGGCATATTGAGGGCACCACTTTCACAGCGTCATCTTCCAGGATTTGAAATAGCTCAACTGGAATGCCATCACCTCCCCTAGCTTTGTTCATAGTGATGCTTTCTAAGGCCCCCTTGACTTCACATTCCAGGATTTCTGGCTCTAGATGAGTGATCACACCATCGTGATTATTTCGGTCATGAAGATATTTTTTGTACAGTTCTTCCATGTATTCTTGCCACCTCTTCTTAATTTCCTCTGCTTCTGTTAGGTCCATACCATTTCTGTCCTTTATCAAGCCCATCTTTGCATGAAATGTTCCCTTGGTATCTCTAATTTTCTTGAAGAGATCTCTAGTCTTTCCCATTCTGTTCTTTTCCTCTATTTCTTTGCATTGATCACTGAAGGAGGCTTTCTTATCTCTTCTTGCTATTCTTTGGAATTCTGCATTCAGATGCTTATATCTTTCCTTTTCTCCTTTACTTTTCACCTCTCTTCTTTTCACAGCTATTTGTAAGGCCTCCCCAGACAGCCATTTTGCTTTTTTGCATTTCTTTTCCATGGGGATGGTTTTCATCCTTGTCTCCTGTACAATGTTGAGCTTTAAGCCAACTTTATCACTCTCCTCTTTCACTTTCATCAAGAGGCTTTTTTATGAAAGTGAAAGAGGAGAGCGAAAAAGTTGGCTTAAAGCTCAACATTCAGAAAACAAAGATGATGGCATCTGGTCCCATCACTTCATGGGAAATAGATGGGGAAACAGTGGAAACAGTGTCAGACTTTATTTTTTCGGGCTGCAAAATCACTGCAGATGGTGACTGCAGCCATGAAATTAAAAGACGCTTGTTCTTTGGAACAAAAGTTATGACCAACCTAGATAGTATATTTAAAAACAGAGACATTACTTTGCCCACTAAGGTCCATCTAGTCAAGGCTATGGTTTTTCCTGTGGTCATGTATGGATGTGAGAGTTGGACTGTGAAGAAGGCTGAGCACCTAAGAATTGATGCTTTGGACCTGTGGTGTTGGAGAAGA
This sequence comes from Capricornis sumatraensis, assembly GCF_032405125.1. Classification (NCBI taxonomy): domain Eukaryota; kingdom Metazoa; phylum Chordata; class Mammalia; order Artiodactyla; family Bovidae; genus Capricornis; species Capricornis sumatraensis. Next base: position 261,140,871 of record NC_091069.1, on the reverse strand, counting down.
CTCTTGAGAGTCCCCTGGACTGCAAGGAGATCCAACCAGTCCATTCTGAAGGTGATCAGCCCTCAATTTCTTTGGAAGGAATGATGCTAAAGCTGAAGCTCCAGTACTTTGGCCACCTCATGCGAAGAACTGACTCATTGGAAAAGACTCTGATGCTGGGAGGGATTGGGGGCAGGAGGAGAAGGGGACGCCCGAGGATGAGATGGATGGATGGCATCACGGACTTGATGGACATGAGTCTGAGTGAACTCCGGGAGTTGGTGATGGACAGGGAGGCCTGGTGTGCTGCGATTCATGGGGTCGCAAAGAGTCGGACACAACTGAGCGACTGAACTGAACTGAATCCTGTACGATGTCATGGACCTCATTCCGTAGTTCATCAGGCACTCTATCTATCAGATCTAGGTCCTTAAATCTATTTCTCACTTTCACTGTATAATCATAAGGGGTTTGATTGAGGTCATACCTGAATGGTCTAGCGGTTTTCCCCACTTTCTTCAATTTAAGTCTGAATTTGGTAATAAGGAGTTCATGATCTGAGCCACAGTCAGCTCCTGGTCTTGTTTTTGCTGACTGTATAGAGCTTCTCCGTCTTTGGCTGCAAAGAATAGAATCACTCTGATTTCGGTGTTGACTATCTGGTGATGCCCATGTCTAGAGCCTTCTCTTGTGTTGTTGGAAGAGGGTGTTTCTATGACTTGTGCGTTTTTGTTTTGCCAAGAAAATGCAATGTTAGTGGCTTCCTTTATAAAATTTTTCCATTTTCTCTCCTTGATTCCACTATCTTCTGACCTCCTCCTGCCTCCTCGACCTTTATTTGTCCAACTACTTTCTATTTTCCTCTTTCTCTTTCTGCCCAAATGGTTGGGCAGACTGAACCAGCCTTCCATCCTTAGGTCTCTCTCTTTTGAATCTAGTTCCATGTGCTATACAGAAAGCCCTTGTTGGTTATCTTTTTTTTATATAGTAGCATGCATCTGTTAATCCAGAATTCCTAGTTTATCACTCCCTACTCCCTCTTTGATAACCATAACTTTGCTTTTTATGTATTGTCTTGCCATACATTGACATGAGTCCACCACAGGTGTACATGAGTTCTCAATGCTGAACCCCCCTCCCATGACCCTCCGCATATCATCTCTCTGGGTCATCCCAGTGCACCAGCCCCAGGCATCCTGTATCCTGTATTGAATCTAGACTGGCGATTTGTTTCTTACATGATAGTATACATGTTTCAATGCCATTCTCCCAAATCATCCCACCCTCTCCCTCTCCCACAGAGTCCAAAAGTCTGTTCTATACATCTGTGTCTCTTTTGCTGTCTCGCATACAGGGTCGTCATTGCCATCTTTCTAAATTCCACATATATGTGTTAGTATACTGTATTGGTGTTTTTCTTTCTGGCTTACTTCACTCTGTATAATAGGCTCCAGTTTCATCCATCTCATTAGAACTGATTCAAATGTATTCTTTTTAATGGCTGAGTAATACTCCATTGTGTATATGTACCACAGCTTTCTTATCTATTAATCTGCTGATGGACATCTAGGTTGCTTCCATGTCCTGGCTATTATAGACAGTGCTCTGATGAACATTGGGGTGCACGTGTCTCTTTCAATTCTGGTTTCCTTGGTGTGTATGCCCAGCAGTGGGATTGCTGGGTCATAAGGCAGTTCTATTTGTAGTTTTTAAAGGAATCTCCATACTGTTCTCCATAGTGGCTGTACTAGTTTGCATTCCCACCAACAGTGTAAGAGGGTTCCCTTTTCTCCACACCCTCTCCAGCATTTATTGCTTGTAGACTTTTGGATCACAGCCATTCTGACTGGTGTGAAATAGTACCTCATTGTGGTCTTGATTTGCATTTCTCTGATAATGAGTGATGTTGAGCATCTTTTCATGTGTTTGTTAGCTATCTGTATGTCTTCTTTGGAGAAATGTCTATTTAGTTCTTTGGCCCATTTTTTTGATTGGGTCGTTTATTTTTCTGGAATTGAGCTTCAGGAGTTGCTTGTATATTTTTGAGATTAGTTGTTTGTCAGTTGCTTCATTTGCTATTATTTTCTCCCATTCCAAGGGCTGTCTTTTCACCTTGCTTATAGTTTCCTTTGTTGTGCAGAAGCTTTTAATTTTAATTAGATCCCACTTGTTTATTTTTGCTTTTATTTCCAGTATTCTGGGATGTGGATCATAGAGGATCCTGCTGTGATTTATGTCGGAGAGTGTTTTGCCTATGTTCTCCTCTAGGAGTATTATAGTTTCTGGTCTTATGTTTAGATCTTCAATCCATTTTGAGTTTATTTTTTGTGTATGGTGTTAGAAAGTGTTCTTCAGTTCAGTTCAGTCACTCAGTTGTGTCCGACTCTTTGTGACCCCATGAATCGCAGCACACCAGGCCTCCCTGTCCATCACCAACTCCTGGAGTTCATCAGACTCACGTCCATCGAGTCCATGATGCCATCCAGCCATCTCATCCTCAGGCGTCCCCTTCTCCTCCTGCCCCCAATCCCTCCCAGCATCAGAGTCTTTTCCAATGAATCAACTCTTCGCATGAGGTGGCCAAAGTACTGGAGTTTCAGCTTTAGCATCATTCCTTCCAAAGAAATTGCAGGGCTGATCTCCTTCAGAATGGACTGGTTGGATCTCCTTGCAGTCCAAGGGACTCTCAAGAGTCTTCTCCAACACCACAGGTCCAAAGCATCAATTCTTAGGTGCTCAGCCTTCTTCACAGTCCAACTCTCACATCCATACATGACCACAGGAAAAACCATAGCCTTGACTGGACGGACCTTAGTCGGCAAAGTAATATCTCTGCTTTTGAATATACTATCTAGGTTGGTCATAACTTTTCTTCCAAGGAGTAAGTGTCTTTTAATTTCATGGCTGCAGTCACCATCTGCAGTGATTTTGGAGCCCCCCAAAATAAAGTCTGACACTGTTTCCACTGTTTCCCCATCTATTTCCTGTGAAGTGATGGGACCAGATGCCATCATCTTTGTTTTCTGAATGGTGAGCTTTAAGCCAACTTTTCGCTCTCCTCTTTTACTTTCATCAAGAGGCTTTTTAGTTCATCTTCACTTTCTGCCATAAGGGTGGAGTCATCTGCATATCTGAGGTTATTGGTATTTCTCCCAGCAATCTTGATTCCAGCTTGTGTTTCTTCCAGTCCAGCGTTTCTCATGATGTACTCTGCATAGAAGTTAAATAAGCAGGGTGACAATATACGGCCTTGACGTACTCCTTTTCCTATTTGGAACCAGTCTGTTGTTCCATGTCCAGTTCTAACTGTTGCTTCCTGACCTGCATACAGATTTCTCAAGAGACAGGTCAGGTGGTCTGGTATTCCAATCTCTTTCAGAATTTTCCACAGTTTATTGTGATCCACATAGTCAAAGGCATTGGCATAGTCAATAAAGCAGAAATAGATGTTTTTCTGAAACTCTCTTGCTTTTTCCATGATCCAGTGGATGCTGGCAACTGGATCTCTGGTTCCTCTGCCTTTTCTAAAACCAGCTTGAACATCAGGGAGTTCATGGTTCACATATTGCTGAAGCCTGGCTTGGAGAATTTGAGCATTACTTTAGTAGCATGTGAGATGAGTGCTATTGTGGGGTAGTTTGAGCATTCTTTGGCATTGCCCTTCTTTGGAATTGGAATGAAAACTGACCTTTTCCAGTCCTGTGGCCACTGCTGAGTTTTCCAAATTTGCTGGCATATTGAGTGCAACACTTTCACAGCATCATCTTTCAGGATATGAAATAGCTCAACTGGAATTCCATCACCACCACTATCTTTGTTCAGAGTGATGCTTTCTAAGGCCCACTTGACTTCACATTCCAGGATGTCTGGCTCTAGGTGAGTGATCACATCATTATCATCATCATCTGGTTGCATTCTTTTACAAGTGCTTGACCAGTTTTCCCAGCACCACTTGTTTAAGAGATTTTCTTTAATCCATTGTATATTCTTGCCTCCTTTGTCGAAGATATGGTGTCCATAGGTGTGTGGATTTATCTCTAGGCTTTCTATTTAGTTCCATTGATCTATACTTCTGTCTTTGTGCCAGTACCATACTGTCTTGATGACTGTGGCTTTGTAGTAGAGCCTGTAATCAGGCAGGTTGATTCCTCCAGTTCCATTCTTCTTTCTCAAGATTGCTTTGGCTATTTGAGGTTTTATGTATTTCCATACAAATTGTGAAATTATTTGTTGTAGCTCTGTGAAAAATACCACAGGTAGCTTGATAGCGATTGCATTGAATCTGTAGATTGCTTTGAGTAGTATCCTCATCTTCACTATACTGATTCTTCCAATCCATGAACGTGGTATATTTCTCCATTTATTACTGTCCTCTTTGATTTCTTTCAACAGTGTTTTATAGTTTTCTATATATAGGTCTTTAGTTTCTTTAGGTAGATATATTCCTAAGTATTTCATTCTTTTTGTTACAATGGTGAATGAAATTGTTTCCTTAATTTGTTTTTCTACTTTCTCATTATTAGTGTATAGGAATGCAAGGGATTTCTGTGTGTTGATTTTATATCCCACAACTTAACTATATTCATTGATTAGTTCTGGTAATTTTCAGGTGGAGTCTTTAGGATTTTCTATGTAGAGGATCATGTCATCTGCAAACAGTGAGAGTTTTACTTCTTCTTTTCCAATTTGGATTCCTTTTATTTCTTTTTCTGCTCTGATTGCTGTGCCCAAAACTTCCAGAACTATGTTGAATAGTAGCGGTGAAAGTGGGCACCCTTGTCTTGTTCCTGACTTTAGGGGAAATGCTTTCAATTTTTCATGATTGAGGATAATGTTTGCTGTAGGTTTGCCATATATAGCTTTTATTATATTGAGGTATGTTCCTTCTATTCCTGCTTTCTGGAGAGTTTTTATTATAAATGGATGTTGAATTTTGTCAAAGGTTTTCTCTGCATCTATTGAGATAATCATATGGCTTTTAGTTTTCAATTTGTTAATGTGGTGAATTACATTGATTGATTTGCAGATATTGAAGAATCCTTGCATCCCTGGGATAAAGCCCACTTGGTCATGGTGTATGATCTTTTTAATGTGTTGTTGGATTTTGATTGCTAGAATTTTGTTAAGGATTTTTGCATCTATGTTCATCAGTGATGTTGGCCTGTAGTTTTCTTTTTTTGTGGTATCTTTGTCAGGTTTTTGTATTAGAGTGATTATGGCCTCATAGAATGAGTTTGGAAGTTTACCTTCCTCTGCAATTTTCTGGAAGAGTTTGAGTAGGATAGGTGTTAGCTCCTCTCTAAATTTTTGGTAGAATTCAGCTGCGAAGCTGTCTGGACCTGGGCTTTTGTTTGCTGGAAGATTTCTGATTACAGTTTCAATTTCCGTGCTTGTGAAGGGTCTGTTAAGATTTTCTATTTCTTCCTGGTTCAGTTTGGAAAGTTGAACTTTTCTAAGAATTTGTCCATTTCTTCCACGTTGTCCATTTTATTGGCATATAATTGCTGATAGTAGCCTCTTATGATCCTTTGTATTTCTGTGTTGTCTGTTGTGATCTCTCCATTTTCATTTCTAATTTTATTGATTTGATTTTTCTCCCTTTGTTTCTTGATGAGTCTGGCTAATGGTTTGTCAATTTTATTTATCCCTTCAAAGAACCAGCTTTTGGCTTTGTTGATTTTTGCTATGGTCTCTTTTGTTTCTTTTGCATTTATTTCTGCCCTAATATTTAAGATTTCTTTCCTTCTACTAACCCTGGGGTTCTCCATTTCTTCCCTTTCTAGTTGCTTTAGGTATAGAGTTCAGTTATTTATTTGACTTTTTTCTTGTTTCTTGAGGCATGCCTGTATTGCTATGAACTTTCCCCTTAGCACTGCTTTTATAGTGTCCCACAGGTTTTGGGTTGTTGTGTTTTCATCTCCATTCATTTCTATGCATATTTTTATTTCTTTTTTGATTTCTTCTGTGATTTGTTGGTTATTCAGAAGCGTGTTGTTCAGCCTTCATATGTTGGAATTTTTAATAGTTTTTCTCCTGTAATTGAGATCTCATCTTAATGCATTATGGTCAGAAAAGATGCTTGGAATGATTTTAATTGTTTTGAATTTATCAAGGCTAGATTTATGGCCCAGGATGTGATCTATCCTGGAGAAGGTTCTGTGAACACTTGAGAAAAAGGTGACACTCATTGTTTTGGGGTGAAATGTCCTATAGATATCAATTAGGTCTAACTGGTCTATTGTATCATCTAAAGTTTGTGTTTCTTTGTTAATCTTCTGTTTAGTTGATCTGTCCATAGGTGTGAGTGGGGTATTAAAGTCTCCCACTCTTATTGTGTTACTGTTAATTTCCCCTGTCATATTTGCTAGCATTTGTCTTACATATTGCAGTGCTCCTATGCTGGGTGCATATATATTTATAATTGTTACATCTTCTTCTTGGATTGATCCTTTGACCATTATGTGGTGCCACATCTTCTTTTTGTGTTCAGGTGTTGATGGATACTTTCTGGTCTGGGCTGTTGTAAGTAGCGGTGCTATGAAAATTGGGGTGCATGTGTCTTTTCAAATCAGAGTTTTCTCTAAATATATGCCCAGGACAGGGATTTCACCATACCAGTCTTTATTCCTAGAAATTACCCTCTTTCCCTTGCAACCTTATGTTTTTGGGAAATTCTCAGAACTCAACCCAAACATCACATCCACTTTGAAGTCTGACCTTGCTTCATGGAAACATTTACCATTTCACTTCGTGATGCCCCCACAGAAGCTGGGGCACACATCTCTGCACTGGCATTCAGCATGTGGCTTTATTTTGGGTTCATTGACTCCTTGGTCTTCCATCTGAGACTGTAAGCTCTTTGAAGACCAGGACACTAGCTTTCAACAATCCACCTGACTCTCCAGGGCTCCTCATTGCAGCTGGGCCAGGTGTCCCAGCTAGCCTGCCTGGCTGTGCACACCTAGAGCAATGTCCTAGCTTTTTCTTCTGCCAGTGCTCCTGTGAATAGCTCACCATGTGTGATGCTGTGTCCAAGTAATGTTACAGGTAACTAACTACTGCAGGCAGAGAGGAGAAGCCCTGCTATCATGTAGGATTCAACCACGAACTCATTAAAGGGATGACTTCTTTCTCAAAATTGTAGGCACTCATACTAAGCATAAGACAGAATATAAGAATATATGGTATCACTGGAAACCAAGTGTTGTAATAAGGGCACTTACCAGGGTATAAAATTTTTTTTTCCCAATTTGTTTCTATCCAAAAGTAGGAGTGCGGGCCAAACACAATCCATAAATGACTGCTGTCTAAACAGGAGTTTATCTCCTGCCAATGAAGTATTTACATCTGATCAAATTTGGAGGCTTCCATAAAGAACTCGCCATGGGACTGAGATTTCCCCATATTCTAATTTTGCACTGGAGAGTTCTCTTCATTTTCAAGGTATTCAGTTCAGTTCAGTCACTCAGCCATGTCTGACTCTTTGCAACCCCATGAATTGCAGCATGCCAGGCCTCCCTGTCCACCACCAACTCCCGGAGTTTACTCAGATTCACATCCATCGAGTCAGTGATGCCATCCAGTCATCTCATCCTCTGTCGTCCCCTTCTCCTCTTGTCCCCAACCCCTCCCAGCATCAGAATCTTTTCCAATGAGTCAACTCTTCACATGAGGTGGCCAAAGTATTGGAGGTTCAGCTTTAGCATCAGTCCTTCCAAAGAACACCCAGGGCTGATCTCTTTTAGAATGGACTGGTTGGATCTCCTTGCAGTCCAAGGAACTCTCAAGAGTCTTCTCCAACACCACAGTTCAAAAGCATCAGTTCTTTGGTCCTCAGCTTTTTTTATGGTCCAACTCTCACGTTCATACATAACTACTGGAAAAACCATAGCCTTGACTAGATGGACATTTGTTGGCAAAGTAATGTCATTGCTTTCTAATATACTATCTAGGTTGGTCATAGCTTTTCTTCCAAGGAGTAAGCATCTTTTAATTTAATGGCTGCAATCGCCATCTGCAGTGATTTTGGAGCCCCCAAAAATAAAGTCAGCCACTGTTTCTACTGTTTCCCCATCTATTTGCTATGAAGTGATGGGACCAGATGCCTTCATCTTAGTTTTCTAAATGCTGAGTTTTAAGGCAACTTTTTCATTCTCTTCTTTCACCTTCATCAAGAGGCTCTTCAGTTCTTCTTTGCTTTCTGCCATAAGGGTGGTGTCATCTACATATCTGAGGTTACTGATATTTCTCCCGGCAATCTTGATTCCAGCTTGTGCTTCATCCAGTCCAGCATTTCTCATGATGTACTCTGTATATAAGTTAAATAAGCAGGGTGATGGAATACAGCCTTGATGGAATACTTTCCCAATTTGGAACCAGTCTTTTGTTCCATGTCTAGTTCTAACTGTTGCTTCTGGCCCTGCATACAGGTTTCTCAGGAGGCAGGTCAGATGGTCTGGTGTTCCCATATCTTTCAGAATTTTCCACAGTTTGTGGTGATCCACACAGTCAAAGGCTTTGGCATACCCAATAAAGCAGAACTAGATGTTTTTTCTGGAATTTTCTTGCTTTTTCAATAATCCAGTGGATGTTGACAAATTGATCTCTGCTTCCTCTGCTTTTTCTAAAACCAGCTTGAACAGTTAGCTCTTTGTAGTCACATATAAACAGTTGAAGTGAAATCTTTACAAGATGAAAAATTCTATTTTTAGCTAATGTAACCACTACAACCCTAAGTGGAAAATGATAAGAATGAAGACACATTTTCCTTTTATCCAGAGTTGGAAATTAGGATGGGAAGATAGAAGATTGTTCTTTCAGTTACAGTGTCAATTAGCTTAATGATTTCCCTTGTCAGGTGGGCTCCCAGATGTCTATACAGACATTATTGGGCACCAGCTCATAAAGATACTAGTGAATAACTACAAAGAGCAACGATTCATTTATAAACATCATTGGTTTGGTGCATCATTACCACAATCTGGGTAGATTATAAATATAAGAGAAAGATTCTTGGTCAAACATCAAGTGAAAACTGAAAGCTGACCTCGTTTCTGATTTTGGAAATGAAAAAAGTCCCATGTTTCACTTATAACTTAAATACTTCCCCATAAATGGCCCAGCACGTGTCTGTCTCAGAGAGCAACATTGTGATGCCTCTTTAGGCTGATGGAGAGAACTGACTGGTATTATTCTTCACAGTATGGTGGCAAGGGAAGGATGCTAGATTTGGAACTGGAGGACTTGAATTCTAGACAGTCCTTTGCCATTAACCCAGTGCGTCTCTTTAATCTCTATGGCTTCCGCTTTCTGATGGTAAGGGGTACGTGAAATGATCTCTAAGTTTGCTTTCCATGAACCAAAAATTGCCTACTGTAAAACATGGCTAAGATTAAAAAAATACTACCTCTAGGGCAGGGATGGCATAATTATAGTCACTGTCATCATTCAAAGTGAGGTAGACTCATTGTGGTGAACCCATATAAATGTTTGTCATCAGTGTTGGTGCAGGAGTTACCCAAATCAGCTTTTATTTCAGATAATATTCTACCATGAACAGCCAGATAGTAAGGAGGACCTGGACAATTCTCTCCTTCTTAGGCTCGTTCATTCATGAAGAGATTTATACAATACAATATTTTCTTCCCATAAAGCTGTTTTGGTTGTGGTGGTAAAAATAAGGGATGATGAGATGAGACAGTAATCTAACACTTTAGTGGAATACACTTTTCTCCAAATCAGTGAGAAATCTTTATTACAATGTATTCTCTTCTGGTATGAATAAAAGTTGATCAATATGTAAACATTGAGATTTCTTGCCATAAATTGTGGATTTAGCAGAAATAATTGGTATATGCCTAAGTGGTATTTGTTACTCTAGCTCATAATTACTTCATTTATTTCCCCATTCTCTCTTCATCAGTAGGATCATTTTTTTCTCTTTTGAGGCCCCCAAATACAAAAAGAGTTATAGCAAGTTTGTGAAAACAGCTTTCCATGAGGGAATGATTATATTTTTAATTACCAACAAAGAACTAAACAGATTTGAGACTAGAAGAGCCACTTACACATCCCTAATTCAGCATCTATTTGCCCATCAATTATTTCCTAACAGAGAATGATCTTTAGTTTAAAGTTTGCCATCTTTATGACCCTTCTTTGACCATCAGGAACTCTCCATCTTTATAGTCATTGCAAATAGACCACAAAGACAATCACAATCAAATAATTCTATACCATCAATCAGATCTTAGAGGCTCAGAGCATTCAGAAGGCTGCAGTCCTTTGCATATGTGTACAAATTTTATTCACTTATAATTATTTTTCATGAGGTCCCAAGACGATAAAGGTCACCTTCCAAATCAAAGTGTGAAACAAACACAGAGGATGGGGAAAGGAAGTGTTTGATAACCAAATTTGCAATTCTTAGTTGATCAGCCAACTTTGTCCCAGGAAAAGTTTGGAGAAGATAAGGGAAAAAGTCAGACTAAGAAATAATATTTCGGGGAGAGGTTGCATATGCCATGAATCCACTCAGCCCGCAGACTGAGGCTGTGAGGGGCAGGGGATGGAATTTTAGGGAAACTGCTTGAAGAGCTCAGTGTGTATTCTTTGCACCTGGGTGCCCTCATGGCCTTGTGTTGCCCTCACTCCCTCATAAGCTAAAGGCTGGCTGATGGGAGAAGAAACAAACGTGAGTATGTCGGGATCAGCCTGCACGGTCAGTTTCTTGTTGTGCTTTGGTTTGTCATTTATAATTTGTGAGTTTCCTTTGAACCAGAAACAGGCTCCTTTGCAAAATAGAGAGCTGATCTTGGATACTGGGTCAGGAAGATTCTGCAAAAGGCACAAAAAGATTGTAGTAGAAAGAAGTTAAAGTATACCTGGGATGCCGAGAAGCCCCAGAGGGAGTTAGGGATGCATTCGCTCATGTTGAGGGAGATGGGGGTGGGACGTCCCTAATGATGGAGGAGGCATCCTTGTATGGTGTGAGTTACCCCAAGGAACAGAGCCTGAGGCAAGGGTTTGCATGCAGGTAGCTTCATTTGGGAAAAGGTTGAAAAGAAGAGTGAGAAATGAGCAAAAGAATAAAGAAGGGAGGAAAGTCTGACAGGGGTGTGTCACTGAGCTGGACTGTGGGTGCTCAAGCCCACCAGGACCTCCCACAGCAGAAGACGCTGCAGAGTCATCCACACAAGTACAGGCTAATGAGGGGAGCTTTGAGAAAGGTTTTATTGTCTGTAAAGATGGACTCGGGGAGGTGGCAATCTCTCTCCCCCTCTTCCAGCCTTTGACATTGTTGCCTATCAGAGAGGCAAGCAGCTCTTGCCACATGAAGGGTGGCTAATAGGCTGAGGATCAGTCTGCAAAGAGGGAGAGGAGGTCAGTCCTTGATGACATGATTAAGCCACTGAGTTATCCAGCCTGGAACTTTCCTGCCTCTGGATGTCTTGCTAATGAAGGGAATGTGTTTCCCTTGTTCAGGTCACTGTGGGCTGGATCTTCAGTCCCATGCAGCTGAGAGCACTCCTTGCTGATGCAGCCTCTGACAGCACCCGCCCTCACTCAACAATTTAACCTTCTCCCCAAGCCTCCCTGCCCTGTGAATACTTTTTTAAAAAACAATGTTTTATTAACTTCAATGGGAAAATTCTAACTCAAGGTATCTGAATAATATCCCAGGTTGAAAAAAAAAATGTATCAATCGAACAAGAAAAACAAGTTTAGATAAGTAATAAAGGAGAAGATAATAAATATAGCTTGTCACCACATGTCAGATAACAGAGCTTTATTTTAGTCATCAAAGGTGATGAGCAGTGGTAGAGGTTGGAAGGAAAGATTAAATGGTGCTGCAGGTAGAGCCTTTCCAGGGAGGCAGATTCTGAAGCAGAGATTGGTTTTAAGGTGAGATCTCAGAATCAGTGCACCATGGAAGACTGGAAGAGAGGTCCCAGCAAGTTGCTCAGTCAGCTCCCCTGGGGGCTCCAGAGTGGGCTGGACATTCGGAATTGTCCTGACCTGCTGCGCAGGGGCCTGGATTTTACATCCCACTTTGACCTGTCACTGGGGTGAGGCTGTGCCTAAGAGTGTGTTTATCAACACCCCTGTCAAGGTACACTGTCTTCCCTTTGGGGCAACACCCAGAGCGGACTGTGAGTTGACCCCAGACCCTGGGTGACAGTCCTGCAGGATGACAGGTGGCCTGGGCTGGCCCTTGCCACATGCACTATGGAGCAGAGCCTTGTTCGGAAGCTGGTAGAAAGTCAGGAGGCTGATCTTCATGTACGCCTTCAACATCAGAATCACTCAGTCTTGTCTGAAGGATATTTTTTTCTTTGAACATTTGACCTAGAAAAGGCCAAGTTGAGCTTTGTAACATATTGAAAAAGCATCATCGAAAATGCCACATCTTCTTCCCTATCATCTGGCTGGCAAAAGCAATGCAAACGTAGGAGCTCACCCAAATAGGGCATATAGTTAATATTTGTTCCACATCCTATTCTTTGACTAGACATTTGTGCTCAGTAAATTAGCATATCCTTGACTGAAACAATAATGTCACTTCTCATACCATGACTGTCTAGTGGGCTTGAAGGGGTTAAAAGTTGTTATATAAAAAAAGAAGTTGTTTGATAAATAGCTTAAAATTTCAAACATTATTATGATGAAACTTCATCAACTGGGTAATTGTTATGTGCATTAAGTCTATATAAAATATATGCTAACCACACATCCACAAAATACATCCTTCCCGAAATCATCATTTACTTCCATGCTGATAGGGTTGAAAGTAGAACAGAATGCACCCTTGGAAATGGTCATTTTTGTTGACCATTTGGAAAGTTGTCATCCTGTGGGATTTTTTAGCAGCAAAGATACCATCAAATATAACATGATTAGGTTTGTGCTTGTGAGGTTAGTCGCTCAGTTGTGTCTGAGTCTTTGTGACCCCATGGACTGTAGCCCACCAGACTCCTCTGTCCATGGGGACTCTCCAGGCAAGAATACTGGAGTGGGTTGCCATGCCTTCCTCCAGGATAATTAGGTTTAATCTGTGACAAATCCAATATCTTTCATTATGATTGGGTTGTCTTGACAGGGAACATTATAAATCCCCATGTAAGCCAAAAAGAAGACCATGCAATGGTCAACAAAAGGATAGAAGTTTTTAATATCACCCATCTAGGACCTAGAGATTATCATTTTAAGTGAAGTAAGTCAGACAGAGAAAGACAAATATCATATGACATTGCTTGTATGTAGAATTAAAATATGACACAAATGCACTTATTTACAGAACAGAATTAGACTCACAGACACACAGGACTTCTGGCTACCAAAGGCGGGGGAAGGGATGAGTTAGGAGTTTGGGACTAACAGATATACACTGCGGTATATAAAAGAGATAAGCAACGTCTTAGTGTATAACACGGGAAACCATGCTTTTAAAAATATCACCCATCTAACCACAAATTTAGATCTGTTTTCTGGTATTATACACTGAAGTTTCGGGTGGCCCGCTGTACCTAGAATCCCGGCACGAAAAGGCACAAAAAGATTTTAGCAGAAAGAAGCTGAAAGTATAGCTGGGATACCAAGAAGTCCCACAGGCAGTTCAGGATGATTTTACTGATGACGCGGAGCCTAATGGTGACCTGCTCCCTCCGACATCGATCAAATGGTAACTGTCCTTTGGAAAAGGGCTGACTAAGCCAAGAATAGGAAGACCAGAATCCTGCACACCAAGATTATAAAAGAGAATGTTGGAAAGAGGGACTTTAAATAGCAGCCCTGTACCCAAAAGGTCCTGTCCCCCTTTCACAAGATTAAGTCCAGCTGGTTACGGAAGCAGCCTTTAGCAGCGCACTGGCATGGCAGCGCCTCTGAGCCGTGACCTGAAAAGTGGGGAAATGCAGAAGTCAGATGAAGTGACATAAAGAAATCCCCGTGCTGGTCCTTGGTTGCCTGGCGAGCTATTTCCACACTGTGTGTGCACCAGCAGCTCTTCTTGGTGGTGGTTTAATGTCGCTCCACCTAGGCTTGCAATTACCCTGAATGGAGCCGCAGCAAATCTTCGTAATGCCAGTCTCATCTTTCCACCTCATTGACAGCTCAGGAAACGCATCTGAAATTCATAGTAGCCTCATAGCCTGTGGCAAGAGAAATCCATGCTGCTAAAATTTTATTTTAGAATTCAAGCTGGTTTTTCTCAGTTTCGGATGCTCCGTTTTTTTAATCTTGTGCTGCCTACCACACTGTATCAAAATAACCAGCCAATATTGTTCAACTGTCAGAGGCCTCAGCTGCCTCCGAATTTTATCAGTACAAATAAATGCTGGAACATGCTTTAAAAAAAAAATCATCCTGATAGATAGAAGCTCACGTTAATAGAATTAAAAGCAGAGGGGCAAAAGTCTGTAAACTTGGACTTGAGCTACCCCCTCCCACCTTTCCTTTCCTGACTTAAAAAACAACAACAAAAAACGGTTGAATAGATATTCAGACTGATTTAATGTTTAGGCTGAGAGGGATGCTAGGCTGGGTCCCAAATTTGTGCAATGTTCAAAGGGAGAGAGATTTTAAAATCCCAGCAAAAAAAGAGATATTTCCAAATTAATGGCATTGCCCGAATGCCTTGGCTCTCTGCACCCCACCAGGAAGGTTTATTATTTTCTGGTGAAATGCTGCTCGGATGGGGAGTGGTAGTCAGCGATGCGTCAGAGCTGCTCTTTGAACACATTAAAAAGCTGAGCGCACAACAAAGAACAGCTGTTGCAGCATGCCTTATTCATGCGCCCATCAGCAATCTTCCAGTGACCACAGAACCAGCCTTCCCCCCGCCCCCTTCATGACATTATTTCCTGATAAGCTCACCCTCTTGATCAATTTATCTGTCTTTGACCCCCCTGAACTCCTAGGTAATCATCGTGTGTGTGTGTGCACAAGTGTGCCTGCGTGTGTGCCTGTGTTGTTTCGCGTCTGCCTCCACCAGAGCTGAATTCTATTGAACTGTGGAACAGGTGTGGATTCTGCAATTAGATCACATCTCCGAGAGAGACACAGAGAGTGATAATGGCGCTGAGTTCTTCACAGTCGAAAGCAGCACCATAGCGACCAGCAACAAGGCAGAGGAAGAGGGATTCGTATTCGGGTGGTTATTTTTAGCGTATGGGGTGGTCCGGGTGGATGCGGTCAGAAGGCGGGAGCGTGTGTTCTGGGCTCTGCAGCTCGCAGGCAAACTTGTTTTCCGGGAGCTTTTCTGAGATGCCCCCACCCACCTCCCGGCTTACAACTGGAATGGAAGGAGTGATTAGGAAGTGAGATATAATGCAGACTAAATGTTATGATGGCCCAAGATCCTGTTGGGTTCTTAAAACCCATTTGCTTTTACCGGTTTTAAAGGCACAGCACCTTACTGAAACCTCCAGCTCCAGATCTCCGAGCTTTAAAAAGTAGCAGGTAGAGGATTTAGGGGAAGGGTTACTGAAGAAAAATCATTTGTAATCTAAAGAGAAGCAAGAAAATGTCCTCTTCAAACACAAGAAAGCTGCATTCCCCCCCCCCCCCAGTGAATGAATCTAATCTGTGAACTCCATTTGAGCTTCAGAACAACATGATAGTTAATACAGAAAATACTCACCCCCACAAATTGATTTAATCAGCGGCAAATAGGGCAAGCAATTCTCACAGTAATATTTGGTCGATTTTGGAACTTCCAACACTAAGTGGTATTTCCTTAACGTATTTTCCATATTATCTATGAAGTGGGAAAAATATTTGGTTCCAGATTCGTGGTGGAAAACTCAGCCCTTGGGAGAGTTCCAGCTGTTCCTTGAGGCATCTCAGGGCGGTGCTGTGGGCAGGCTGTCAGCCGCAGCTGTCCGGGAGAGAATTCGGGAAGCCAGACCGCAGAGGGGTGGGCTTCACGCAGAGGGGAGCCACGGGCATCCCACGGACCCGCCAGGCATCCGGTCTCGGAGGACAGAGGCGCGGTAGCTTGACTGGCCGCAGATTCCCCACCCCTCGGGCCTGGGAGCCCAGTTTGTGGACCACTGCTCTCTGCCCAGTAGCCTTGAACTCTGGACAGCCAAGGTCAGGGACCGGCATCACAGGATGCTGGATCACTGCAGAGACGTTGCCAAGGGCACAGTTCTTCTGGCACCAAAACGAGCTCTTTGGATGAAACACCTGAGGGACGGGAAAAGGTTCTCTGGTCCACAATGCCTCCTCATCTTGAGAGGTTTGTTATGGGCCCAGGAATTTTCTATCTTGTATAGGTAGCCTACCTAAGATTCCTGGCAGAAAAACCACATTTTCTGGCCAAGAAACTAAAGCAAGAGTGACAGCAGACATAAATACGGATGGTTTTCTGTGACTGTTGAATTCGTTCATTCTCCAGCCACCAGATTTTATCCAGCATTTGTAATCCCTCTCTCGATTCAGCAAATAGTTCTCATGCTGTTATCATGCTATCAGCTGCCTGAATTTAGCCTCATGAACCTTGCTTTTGGTCCAATCACTTCTTTCTGATCTGATTTCTGTGAAATCAGGAGTGAAACTGGAGATGTAGTTTACAAATGTTTGCAGTAGAACCCCTTTTATGAACAAAATATTAGATTAAAAAAATGGGGTTGCTCTGTTCAAAAGTGGGACTGGGGCTAGCACTCATCTCTCACTCTTTTTCATGGGCTGCCTTGACCAAGACTGCTGAGAACCTGTACAAAATGTCTAAACTAGGTATTGAACACGCTTTCCACGAGAAAGGGCAATCAAATGTCTGGGTCTTCCCCAGAGTGTCCCCAGACGGGAGCTGAGTGGGTTAGTGGCACGAAGGTGCCTGACCAGCATCTCACTGCAGCACCAGAGATGGGGCTGGGTCTCCACGCGCAGCAGCTCGCGGTCTCAGCTGGGAAGGGATTTGGGGCTCCGTGAGGTCAGGCACCCAGTTTGACAGTCCCTTTGGTCAACCACACTGCGGCCCTTGCCATCCACCTCTGCAGGCACTAAATCCCATGCTCCTGCAGCTGCTGGTTTTCAACACCCCCTGGAAGGAATTCCGGATGGGGAGCAGGAATGAGGCGCTCTGTGCTTGGGGAAAAACAGGCAGACAGGTCTTCAGATAGTCAGATATTTTCAGGAGCCGACTTTGTGAACCCAATTCTCCTGTTCCCTCATGTCTAGAAAAGCACTGGAATCCTTCATGGTGACGATGATTCCTCATGACTAGTAAAAGCTTCACACAACTAGCTGAAACCTTCTGGAAAGATACGTGCTTGATTCCACGTACTCCCCCTTCACCAAAGTCACGTGTGCTCTGACCTTCCTCCTGCCTCTTGCAGGCGGCATCTCCAAATTATCTCAGGCGCTGTCTTCTGGGCTGCAGTCCTCATTTTGCCCCAGATCAAACTTAAGTCGCATCTCTCACATGCTGCATTTTCAAGTTGACGCTTACCATGATACTGTTTGAAGAGTCTGACTGATCCAGTTGCGCCTGAAGATACAGATTTCCCTTTGACTGCTAGTGTTAGGCGGAAGTTTCCAATGAGACTTGACCTTTTCCTTCGTCATCATCATCCCTTATCATCACTGATTTCAGTAACTGTATCAAGAGCTTCTAAAGATTAGGTGGAATTTTTGCATAATGCTAATTTTATCATTTTTCTCATCCAAGCTCCAGACGGCTTCTGCAGTCCTACCCTGGGTCTTGTCCCATCACTGTATTGGGTGTTTACCTTTAAATATTTTAATATACTTTCTTATATTTTCTTTGGTTTTGCAATTATTTGAATATACTTTCTTAGCCTTTCTTTTGCAAACGGCTTTTTACAAAACCCAGAATGAAACATAGACAAGTCTTTCTCATATTGGCCCCAAAACAGTGTCTTTTTTTTTTTGCTGAAACCACGGGAGAGAAATGGCAGTATTACTTATTGTTATTGATATGGTGACGGCTCCTTTGCAGATGTTACAATGTCAATGTTTTGTAGCAAATTTGCATGGTCTCTTTAACATGCATTGATACACCTTGCCATTTAGCCATCTGAGTGAAGGCTGAGAAGAGGCATGGGAGCCCTGTGTTGGCAGAACGTGGGAGATACTGCCTGCAAGCTGTGAAAATGAAGAAGTCAGACCATAGAACTCTGATGGAAGGCTTGACATCATGGGGCCAAGTGATCCAAACAAGATGTAAATCATAGCCTTTGAAACAGAAGAATTCATTAGCTCTCTGGTGCTCATTGTAGCAACAAATCAGTAATGGAATTAGCTTGGAATCATATATTCCTTGCCCAGGAAAGAAAATGGATTTGTAAAGAGTAAGTGCTTTGTTTAAAAAGCAAAGAAACATTTTTGTTTGTTTTTTCCAGATTTTACTAAGCCTAACCACCCTTCCAGAAAACCAAAAGCATAATGATAAGGAACATTCAACTTCCACTTCCAGTGCCAACTTAACGGATAATGAAATAATGGCTGGGTATAGGCAAACATCTTCCAAATGGATCCAAACTGGAATTTCTGAACCTTACAGTAACAACCATGCTTCACCTCCCCTCTAACCTGAGAGAGAGCCTCAGCCTCACATTTTGCATTAGAACTAATACAATAAAACCCAGCCTGCATACACTGTATCAATTAAATACAGGCTATCAACTATTAAATACAAGCTGTCAGTGACATGTAATTAAGTTCTGACTCCAAATTCTTAAATTTGAGTAAGCTGTTTCATACATACACAAATCATCAAATCAAGTGGTCAAGGCATTTGGTCAAAGGGTAAATTTTTCCTCTGTCTTGTAGCCTGTTTGATAAATTATATTGGTAACCCTCATGGCAGGACGCTGACCACATGGGTCATGTGTGCTGACAGCCAGCACTCCATCTCTTATTTCCAATCACTGACAACATAGTTGCAAAGGAGTTATTTTTCTCTTAAAATATATGTAGAAGAAAAGATGGGAAATGTCTATATTAATGACATGATAATGACATTGTGAAAGGAAAATGCTGATGACATACCCACTGTGGGAATAATATGCCCTTAGGCTAACAAAAGCAGCTTACCTGTGTAACTTATTAGAGTGTTTTATAAACATATTTGAAATGAGCAACTCAGTTCATCCTGAAATAAAATAATGCTACATCTTTTATGCACATGAAGAGAGAAGTTGCTAATTGCTCACCAACAACCCACCTAAGAAACTGACGGAAATACATATATAATAAAATTGGAACAAT
Source organism: Capricornis sumatraensis (assembly GCF_032405125.1). Classification (NCBI taxonomy): domain Eukaryota; kingdom Metazoa; phylum Chordata; class Mammalia; order Artiodactyla; family Bovidae; genus Capricornis; species Capricornis sumatraensis. Next base: position 261,121,659 of record NC_091069.1, on the reverse strand, counting down.
ATCATTTCCCATACCTGCATGATACTCATTCTGGTGAGTCATCCCCAAAGACTTTTTAAAAGAAAATAGAGTTCTGATTCTATGCTTGCCATTAATTTGCTACAGAGTTGAGCAAACACTTGTTTCCTTAGCTCCATTCCATCAAAAAGAGTCAAGATCAATTATTTAAGTGGAATGCAATGTTGGATAGGTGTGAGTTAAAGAACTTTGGAATTGTGGAGATAAAAGGTTTTCTCTCATGGAATGCCATTGTTATTAATATTATTGCCATCATCATTATTTATGCTCTCAGCACACGGATTGTGAAAACGTGTTGTTCGCATAACTGCTATGCCCTCACCATGTCATTTTCAAAATCACCATGTTCTTCTCACAGAAATGTCACTGAAATGTCATTTTTACAATAGCTGCATTATGAATCTGCTATAACTTGAATTGCTTTACAATGAAAATGCAATTTCTTAGCAATTAAAATTATTCCACCCACCCCAGTCAAATGATAGAAAATCGCCTCCCTGTCCAATGTTGCTTCCAGGGTAGCGCCAAATGCTGCAGACTGAACTCTGTGTAGCTTCTCCCACGCCCAGGGAGGTCTGTGTCTCAGCCACACCAGGGGTTGCATTATACCACACGTGATTATGCACAAAACCCGATCCCAACTAGTGTAGCATCATACTAAAACTCTCATAAGATTGGAAAATTGTACTCACTCAGTCACATTCTTTTTAAGTTCACCCAGGACCCTAACCATGTCTAAGCTTGCAGGTATGACAACACTAGATCAAGATATGTAACAAAATAACATCAGTTTCATTTCGGGGAAGAAATTCTTCTCAAAAATTCAACTCCTTATCATTCAGTTCAGTTCAGTTCAGTTCAGTCGCTCAGTCGTCTCCGACTCTTTGCAACCCCATGAATCGCAGCACGCCAGGCCTCCCTGTCCATCACCAACTCCTGGAGTTCACTCAGACTCACGTCCATCGAGTCAGTGACGCCATCCAACCATCTCATCCTCTGTCGTCCCCTTCTCCTCCTGCCCCCAACCCCTCCCAGCATCAGAGTATTTTTCCAATGAGTCAACTCTTCGCATGAGGGGGTCAAAGTACTGGAGCTTCAGCTTTAGCATCATTCCTTCCAAAGAAATCCCAGGGTTGATCTCCTTCAGAATGGACTGGTTGGATCTCCTTGCAGTCCAAGGGACTCTCAAGAGTCTTCTCCAACACCACAGTTCAAAAGCACCAATTCTTTAGCGCTCAGCCTTCTTCACAGTCCAACTCTCACATCCATACATGACCACAGGAAAAACCGTAGCCTTGACTAGACGGACCTTAGTCGGCAAAGTAATGTCTCTGCTTTTGAATATACTGTCTAGGTTGGTCATAACTTTTCTTCCAAGGAGTAAGCATCTTTTAATTTCATGGCTGCAGTCACCATCTGCAGTGATTTTGGAGCCCCCCAAAATAAAGCCTGACACTGTTTCTACTGTTTCCCCATCTATTTCCCATGAAGTGATGGGACCGAATGCTATGATCTTCGTTTTCTGAATGTCGAGCTTTAAGCCAACTTCTTCGCTCTCCTCTTTTACTTTCATCAAGAGGCTTTTTAGTTCCTCTTCACTTTCTGCCATATGTTTACTTAAATCCCCTTCTTGTGTTAATTGAAAGTTTTCTTCTTAATAACTACACCTCAGAAACTGTCGACTTGGCTGGCGTTGACATCATCACTGACAAGAATGCAGCGACATACAAAGCGTAGTACATATCATCAGCAGGATGCCTGCAGGATGAACTTCCTAATGGGGACAGGGCCATGTTTAGAGAGATTTTTAAAGGTTCATTTACGAATTCACTCGTTTTTAAATGAAATCTTACATGGAAACCCAAGATGTAAAGGGTTAAAAAGTGGTCCAATAAAGACTGTTGGAAATGTGAGTATAGATCCAGAACCCTAGAAATAAGGAAAGAGAAGAATTAATGAATATACATGACCAACTGAAAAAGCAGATAAAAATAAAGGAGGGGCCATAGGACAAGCACACCAGTATACAGATGATAAAGTGTACGTGGGCCAGCACGGAGTTTGGGCTTCTCTCTCTGACCCTCACTTGAGTTCAGCAGTAGGTGTGTTTGGTATTTACCTCCCAGTTAAAGCACACGGTGAAGGTGTTTGGGCCAAAGAGACAGCTCATTGCTTCAGATAGCTGAAAAATCAGGAGACAGAGGAAGCTTCTGCATATGAATGGTTGTAGCCTATTTGCAAGTACATCCAATCCACACTCAAAAGCCATAGAAAATGTGCCCCTATGCCTAGACTGGAAACTTCCCAGAAGCAAAGAGGTATTTTCACACGTGAGTATGAGCAGGCGATCAAAAACTCACAAACACTTAGGGAAACCCAACATCACAGAAGAGATGAGTGAATGAAAGAACTAACTCTTGAGGAAATAAAGCTCATAAAGGAAGCAAAAATTTTAAAAGACCTTTACAGAAACATGTGGAATAATGCCCTTACAGAGATTCTCAATGACCTTTACAGAAACATGTGGAATAATACCCTTACATAGATTCTCAGTGACCTTTACAGAAACATGTGGAATACCCTTACAGAGATTCTCAAAGTCATTAAAAGCATGAAAAATCAACACTTCTAACAATCAATAGCATTAGTATAAAAATTACATGCTCAACATATGAACTGAAGAGCAGATTCAATTCAGATTGATTGGCAGGGCCAATCAACTGCCAGTCTACTCACTGGCAGGGCCAATCAACTGCCAGTCTACTCATGAGCAGGGCCAATCAACTGCCAGTCTACTCACTGGCAGGGCTAATCAACTGCCAGTCAACTCACTGGCAGGGCCAATCAACTACCAGTCTACTCACTGGCAGGGCCAATCAACTACCAGTCTACTCACTGGCAGGGCCAATCAACTGCCAGGCAACTCACTGGAAGGGCCAATCAACTGCTGGTCAACTCATTGGTCAACTCACTCAATGAGTGAGCAGTGAGATTAGAACTGCACGAAGAACTGAAGATTCAGATTTTAAAAAATCAGTAAACACCAAGCCGAATAAGCAGCAATACTGTTTAGAAATAGCTCAATGCAGAGAGGAAGAAAACCTTATAATATACGAGCAAAGCTTCTAGAGGGGAGTTTAGAAGACACAAATGAAAGTCAAAATCAGATTGGAGTCTGAGTTCTCAATGGCAAAACCAGATTCTAGAAGAGGATATCGGATTGAAATTATGAGAGGATTCATTTTATACTTATGTGCCAGGGGCCAGCGTGAGGAACTCTGCCCATGGTAAAGGTCATGAGGAAGGAGGCTTGGCATACGCAAAGGCGTGATCAAGCCTCAGGAAACTCCCTGTTCCTGAGCATCTAACCCCAAAACCAGAGTCTGTTTTATGCTCTCACCTACACCTCTGACTTTACGGGGGGGCGCTCCCCCATAACCATTTCTCTCGGAGAAGGAGTAAACGTGCAGCTCCAAGGCAATAAAAATTCTTGGGCGTGATAAGACTGTTTCAGCTTACGGACTGCTCTGAAGATTATCTAGCCCGCCGGTATAGGTTCGTCCGGCCACATGTGATTGTTTACAGCCTCCCAATCTGAGAGGCACGAGATGTTTTAGACTTACTAAAAGCAAATTCTTTTGGGGAATTAGAAATTACTAGCATAGTGTGTTGGTTAGGAATTATATTGGTGAAGGGTTTTTCATTTGTTGTGTCAATAATTGCTGCTAATTCCCTGCTCTGGGTGGGACAAGGATGTCTCAGGTCAAACCTCTCTGCTGACAGACTAGCTTGTGTGACGGGATTATCCATACTCCTGCCACATGATTGTTTACTACCTCTTAACCATAAACAGCACATAGTTTTGGAGTATTTTGAGAGTCTTAATTAGCATTGGGCTTTTTCTTCTTGTTGAGTCAATGACTGCCACCAGGCCTCCATATCCTTAGGCACCTGGGAATATATTAATCAATGTATTTAGAATATAGCAAAGGAAATATAGTAGTTTTTGATGTTAGCAATACTAGACTTTTTGAGTTAATGGATTTTCTCTTTTGTAATAGATCACTGTACTTTATTATAAATCACTGTGTCCTTGCTATACAAAAACGTAACTTTATCACTATCTTAAGACTAAATAGATCTTAAGGGGAGCATTGGTGAAAGGATTTTCATTTGTTGGGCTGATGTTTGCTGCTAAATCTCCATGTCCCCTACCCTTATAATGAATATAACTAACATATAGAAGAAATAAGTATTAACCTTTAAGCATATAGGAGAAATAAGTATTAACCTTTAAGACTAATCATGTTAACCTTGGGTTAAATAAATTCCTTTCTTGATTGTAACTCACTACACCCTCACCCTATAGGAATGCAACTTTATTTGGAGGGTGGTTCCTGGTTTAAGAAAAAACACCCTTGGAAGAAATAAGTTTTTTGGTTATCAGAAAGAAAGGATCATAAAATGTCAGTAGGTCTCACTCATGGCCAGAAGATGATGGACCTTTTTTATACATTTATGTGAAGCACCTGATTTTGATAAAGGTCAGGATTGCTGACTCCTGCGTGACTCTGTATTCATCCCTATGTGTAACAAAAGGTATATAAGCAAACCCCAAAATAAAGAAATCAGATCAGTTTCCAGAAAGACTGATTCCCCCATGTCGCTTCTTTCTTGCTCCCGTTTTTCTGGCTGAATTCCCATCTGGAGCATGGATGCTATTCCACGTAATCCAAGTTATTCAGCCTTTTTTTCTCCGCTAACCTTCCTACTACACTATCCATTTCTAATCTCTCTATATCTGTAATTAAATATGTATTTTTCCAAAGACGCCGACTCCGTCCCCACCTTCGAATCACCCTGGATCCACCGGGGCTGGACCCCGGCACTTATGTCTGATATCTAGGAAAACTAGCATTTAGTAATTTTATCACATACAGACCACTTCAGAAAAAAATATGTTCTAGCAAAATGGATGGAGAAGGCAATGGCACCCCACTCCAGTACTCTTGCCTGGAAAATCCCATGGACAGAGGAGCCTGGAAGGCTGCAGTCCATGGGATCGCTAAGAGTCAGACATAACTGAGCAACTTTACTTTCACTCTTCACTTTCATGCATTGGAGAAGGAAATGGCAACCCACTCCAGTGTTCTTGCCTGGAGAATCCCAGGGACTGGAGAGCCTGGTGGGCTGCCGTCTATGGGGTCGCACAGAGTCGGACACGACTGAAGAGACTTAGCAGCAGCAGCAAAATGGAAAATGAGTTGAAAAAAGAAACAGAAAATGGTAATAAGGAAAGAAACCAACCACACTTCTACTTAAAACTGCTTAGATACACGTGACAAAGAAGATTATCCAAAATCTGGAATGAAGGTCCGCAGTGACCCCGCCATGGCCTCCATGGTAAAGAGCTGACCCCGTCTCTGACGTTTGGCTGCTGACAAACCGACCTCCTCTCCCTTCCCCTCTGCTCCCATCTGAACAAGGTGATCAGAAAGCTCGGGGGACCTTTGGTCCCGGCAGAAATTCAAACCATGCACGTCCCTGTCACACGCAAGGACCCTCACTCAAGCCCCAACTCCTAGTGAAGATGAGAACTGAACCAGTCTCCTCTCCAGACTTTCTCAAGCCTTGTTTGGACCAAGCTGAGGGTCTACCATCCTCTCCTCAGAAAGCCTTCTTACAAACTAAACCTTTTCATCTCATCTTGATGGTATGTGGTGCCATCAGCCTTGACATTTGAATCTAATTTTGGGTGGGAGATTCGTACTGTCTCTACAAGTGACTAAAACATGTGTGGAGAGAGAAGTAGGAATGAATACGGTGAGGGGAATAATATAAATACCGGCTAACTCCAAAGACTGATTTTTAAAATCAACATGACTGTATTAATATTAAATGAAATGTAAAGTCATTAAAAGGGATAAAGAGGATATATTATTTTGATGTATATGTAATATACCAAAAATCACTGGACATTCAAATGACAACAAATTCTCTCATGTTAGTAAGTTCTCTCATAACTAGAAGTTGAACCACAAAGTACAGTTTGGGAAAGGACATCATCCAGAAAATAAGTAAATTCTGGGAGAAGTGTTCATATGAGGAACAATAAGTTCCCTGGCGATATGTGCCAATTTCTCAGAGCTCACACCTGAACGTAAGGGGCCAGGCACATGGCAGGCAGACAAAGCCTGGGAGGTTACATCAGAGAGCAGCTCTTATAGTCCACGCCTCTGAATGCTGAGCTGGGAAAAACCTGTCCCATAGTAGGAGGCAGGAGGCTAATTACCAGTCTTAGGTTTTGGTTTTTGGTAAGTCAAAAAAGAAAAATGTTTGCTTTGAGAATTGTCAACTACAAGACTATACTTATTCATGCTGAGGCCATTTCTGAAAACTTCAAGCTGGAAATTTATCTTACAGCTGTCCCCAATAAGTAATGTCCACAGCTTCCAAACATAAGCAAACACAAATACACCTTGAAAAATATTTTAACACCACAGTGTCAAAAAATCTCCATGTTCTAACAAACATGAATTGCTATATAAAAGTTATTTGATGTATGAGGAGACAAAAACACATTAAGTAGAAACCAAATATGGCACAATCATACACCTAAAGATAATACTTATTGGATTATCATATACACCATATCAGTCAGTTCAGTCAATCAGTCATGTCCAGCTCTTTGCGACCCCATGAACTGCAGCATGCCAGGACTCCCTGTCCATCACCAACTCCCTGAGTCCCACCCAAACTCATGTCCATTGAGTCGGTGATGTCATCCAACCATCTCATCCTCTGTTGTCCCCTTCTCCTCCTGCCCTCAATCTTTCCCAGCATCAGGGTCTTTCCAAATGAGTCAGCTCTTCGCATGAGGTGGCCAAAGTGTTGGAGTTTCAGCTTCAACATCAGTCCTTCCAACGAACACCCAGGACTGATCTCCTTTAGGAGGGACTGATTGGATCTCCTTGCAGTCCAAGGGACTCTCAAGAGTCTTCTTACACCGTATAAAATAAACTTATTTTATATATTTAAAGAAATATTTAAAATGTAATAAAAATATAAAAAATAATAACAGTTCCTAAAAAACAATCAAGCAGGTTTTAAAAAAATCAAACAAGTTCTTGAAGTTGAAAACATCATAATTGAAATTGGAAAGGCAGGGAAACAGTTAAACAGTGGATTAAGTACAACTGAGAATAGAATTAATCAACTGTAGGGCAGTAAAAAAGATACTGTCCGGAATGCTACAGACACATGGCAGGGAATACGGTAAGAGAGTATTGTGATAGATACCTAGAGTTAATATCAAAAATAGGGTGTGGTGCACTTCCAAGGAAAGAGGGCTAAACATTTTCTAGAACAGATGAAAGGTTCCAGAGTCAGATTCAGAAATCCCAAAAGACTCTCAAAAGAATTAATAAAAGGAAAACTAGATCAATCTCCTTTGAAAGTACAAAGCACTGATGCTAAAGAGAAGGTAATAAAAGCATTCAAATAGAGTCTACGGAAGCACAATAATTAGAATAACAGGTGACTTCTCAACAGTAACAATAAGAGTCCAAAGACAGTAAAAAAAAGTCTTCCAACTACTGGGTGTAGTTCAACTGGTAACTCAAAATTGCATGCCTAGTTAAATTGACCTTCAAAACCAATAGTAAATTATGTCTCAGATATTTTAAAAGTACAAACCTAAAGTGTATAACTTAATAAATTTTTACAGTTATAATTCAAAACCTTATCATGAAAATTCTATCATTTCTTTGTCAATCCTCACCCTCCCTAACTCCACTCCAGAACAACCAAATTTTATGCTTTTTTCCATTGTAGACTAATTCTTTCAGTTCTAGAACTTCATATAAGAAGAATCCTGCTTTTTGTACTTCTTATGTGCTCAAATGTAAGCCTTCTTGCAACATAATTTTTTTGAGAATCATTTATGTTATTCATTCTCTTTTTATTGGTGATTGACTGTTCTTGAGTAATATTCAGTTCTTTATCCATTTTTCTATTGCTGGATATATGAGCTGTTTCCATTTTGAGCATCATGAGTAAACTGATATAAACATTCTTACACATGTTTTTTTATGGATGCTTATTCCTTGTTCCTTGCATGCAAAAAAAAGATTCTGTGCTTTGCTACAAATCAAGGTTAAACAAAATTCAATAAATCAATATTCTCTGAGTAATGCAAAATAAAATCAATAAAAAAGAATTTAAAAGCATATATATTTGTACATTTAAATGCACTTCTAAGTAATTCATAGATTAAAGGTGAAAGACAGTGACAAATAGAAAAAAACTAAATAATTTTCAAGCTGCATATTTAATGTGAATTGTAGCTAAAATGGCAACTAAAGCAAAATTTTTAGGCTGAAATGCATGTATTAGTAAAGAAGAGAGGCTGAAAGGAAAAGGCATTCAACTTCAGATATATATATATATATATAATAACAATTAATTGAAGAAAGTAAATGGAAGAAAAATGCAACAATAAACCCAAAAATGAATGAAATGGAAGGCAAAGATATAGTAGAGAGAAACAACACAAAATTGGTATTTTGGGAAGATGAATAAAATAGACAGACTTCTAGAAAGACTGATTAAGTAAAAGGAAGAGAAAGCATGAATAACTATTGTTAGCAGAAAAAAAATGATTATAACCACTGTGGAGATTAAATTTTTAATGAAAAATATAAAGAAAATTTTATAAAAATAGGTGTAAAACTTAAATGAGTTGAATAAATTGCGCGCGCGCGCACACACACACACACACACACACACACACACACAACATCAAAACTGACCTAAAAGTTCTTTCTGGAGACATGGTTTGTCTTATAACTTTTCTGCCCAAGTCATAAGTTTATTAGGTATTTTCTGCTTTTCAAGTTATTGCAGAGGTAAGATGGAAAATGAGAGTCTGGAAATTCTAGAAGTTGAAGGGTTAAAAATTACAGCTGTTACTCATCTCCAGATGGTAAATCTTATTCAAATTTGCCCACAGTCACAGGGCTAAGATTGTGGCCATTAAAATATAGACTAGGAGAAAAGACCAAATAAGAAAATCTTAGCTAACATATTTTCATTAAATCCTCTGATTGGGTTAAGATGACTCCCTGTAAACACGCTTCAATTAGGCAGAATGGCCCAGGGCCTGAGACTCCCATGAGAATCCTGCTCAGCTCAAAGGACCCCAGATGATTCTGAGAGTGGCATCTCACAAAGAAAACGGTGATCTCACATCATTGTGCACAGGGAAAGGACTCTCTTTTTTTAAGTATTTAAGATAATTTTATTTCAAAAAATGTCAACAGCATGGGTTACCAAGAGACTGCAACTATTCAATACACCTGAGCTGCAGACATCGTAGCCCTTTGTAGATGCGACTGTGGAAGGTTATGAAACAGGAAGGATGACCCAGAGAGTAGTCAGGGAGGCGAGAAGGTCCCTAGACTGTGAGACTCCTCCCCAGCAGCCATGCCTGGAGTCTAATCCAGAAATGCTACCTGGGGCTCTCTGACAGTCCAGTGGTTAGGACTCTGCCCGCTCTCACTCACTCCTGGGGCCTGGGTTCAATGCCTGGCTGGCAAAAATACGGAAAGGAAAGAGAGAAAGGAAAGAGAGAGAGAAAGTAAAGAGAGAGAGAAAGGAAGGAGGCGAAAAGAAACACTTCCTACCTCCACAGTAGGGGGCTGCACCACATTTTCCTAGAGGAATTTCCAAACTGTTACACTAGCAACAATGATGGAAAATTCAGCAGTGGCCACAGGACTGGAAAAGGTCAGTTTTCATGTCAATCCCAAAGAAAGGCAACACCAAAGAATGCTCAAACTACCGCACAATTGCACTCATCTCACATGCTAGTAAAGTAATGCTCAAAATTCTCCAGGCTTCAGCAATACGTGAACCATGAACTTCTTGATGTTCAAGCTGGTTTTAGAAAAGGCAGAGGAACCAGAGATCTAATTGCCAACATCCGCTGGATCATGGAAAAAGCAAGAGAGTTCCAGGAAAACATCTATTTCTGCTTTCTTGACTAAGCCAAAGCCTTTGACTGTGTGGATCACAATAAACTGTGGGAAATTCTGAGAGAGATGGGAATACCAGACCACCTGACCTGCCTCTTGAGAAATCTGTATGTAGGTCAGGAAGCAACAGTTAGAACTGGATATGGAACAACAGACTGGTTCCAAATAGGAAAAGGAGTCCGTCAAGGCTGTATATTGTCATCCTGCTTATTTAACTTCTATGCAGAGTACATCATGAGAAATGCTGGGCTGGATGAAGCACAAGGGGAATCAAGATTGCCGGGAGAAATATCAATAACCTCAAATATGCAGATGACACCACCCTTATGGAAGAAAGTGAAGAGGACCTAAAAAGCCTCTTGATGAAAGTGAAAGAGGAGAGTGAAAAAGTTGGCTTAAAGCTCAACATTCAGAAAACGAAGATCATGGCATCTGGTCCCATCACTTCATGGGAAATAGATGGGGAAACAGTGGAAACAGTGTCAGACTTTATTTTTGGGGGCTCCAAAATCACTGCAGATGGTGACTGCAGATGCTTACTCTTTGGAAGAAAAGTTATGACCAACCTAGATAGCATATTGAAAAGCAGAGACATTACTTTGCCAACAGAGTTCTGCTTAGTCAAGGCTATGGTTTTTCCAGTGGTCATGTATGGATATGAGAGTTGGACTGTGAAGAAAGCTGAGGGCAGAAGAATTGATGCTTTTGAACTGTGGTGTTGGAGAAGACTCTTGAGAGTCCCTTGGACTGCAAGGAGATCCAACCAGTCCATCCTAAAGGAGGTCAGTCCTGGGTGTTCATTGGTAGAACTGATGTTGAAGCTGAAACTTCAATACTTTGGCCACCTCATGCGAAGAGTTGACTCATTGGAAAAGACTCTGATGCTGGGAGGGATTGTGGGCAGGAGGAAAAGGGGACGACAGAGGATGAGATGGTGGATGGCATCACTGACTCGATGGACGTGAGTCTGAGTGAACTCCGGGAGTTGGTGATGGACAGGGAGGCCTGGCGTGCTGCGATTCATGGTGTCGCAGAGTCAGACACGACTGAGCGACTGAACTTAACTGAACTGAACTCTGCTCCACTGTTGGAGATGGTGCAGGGTGAGGGAAGGACATCTTACGCATAAGATATCTTTTTGTGTGCTTGGATCTCAAAAGTAAAATAAGTTGAATCCAGTGGAGATCTAGATCTTAATGCCATATTTGAGTGACATTTTTGGATGTTTTCATGAGCAAGTAAGTGTATTTTACTTGCAGAAGAAAGAAAGTTTTTGTGATCAAGAAGGGATGACTATGGTAAGCTGTTATTTATTAACAATTCCTTAATCCCATTTTGTCATTGTCAAGCTTCTCCAGGGACAGAGTGTAAGGTCTGACCTCATTGACTCTGAGCTTCTCCATATGACCAGCCAATGAATAATGAGAAAATGTGGTGGCTGCCCCTTTAAGTCTGGCTCATGCATTTTATGGTGTCCCATCTTCAGTGATGAAAACAGCATGTGCTGAATGAGTTACTTTATTATCCTGGGTTTTAGAATGAAAAAGCACATAAGGCAGAGTCCAACTGAGCTCACCAAAGACAACAAGAATTATAATATAACATAGAACATGAGAAAAAGTAGCTGCAAACCATTGAGACAATGGAGTCATTACCGTAGCAATAGCTGAGTAAAATACTCTTCACTGTATGAGACTAGTATGAACTTACTAATAGCATCAAGAAAGAAACAATTTAAAAACCAAGAAAATATATAGGTCATTTCACACATAAACATATACTAAAAATTCTAAACAAAATATTATGAAACTGAATCTTGCATTGTATAAAGGGATAACTCCTGGTGACTAATGGATTTATTCCAGGAATGCAAGGTTGGTGCAACAATAGAATATGTATTAGCGTAACTTCCTACATTCAAAGAATACAGAAAAAATCATACAATCACCATAGATGTTAAAAAGAAAAAAAAAGGCATTTAATAAAATTCAACCATGCAACCCCATGGACTGTAGCCCCCCAGGCTCCTCTGTCCATGGAATACTGGAGTGGGTAGCCTTTTCCCTTTTCAGGGGATCTTCCCAACCCAGGGATCAAACCTGAGTCTCCTGCATTACAGGCAGATTCTTTACCATCTGAGCCACGAGGGAAGCCAATTTTTAAAGATTTCTCGGGAAAGAGGACTCTCTTTCATCTGATAACAGTTACCTATCATGAACCTACAACAAACAACCACTCCACAGTAAATGTTAAAGCATTTTCTTTTGCTATCAGGAAGAGTCTATTTATAGGATTTTTTGATGGAGTGTCCACAATTTTTTTAAATACAAAGAATAAAGATTTCAAATCAAGAAACAAACCTGGGGCTTCCCTGGTGGTCCAGGGACTAAGACTCCACACTCCCAGCGTAGGCGGCTGGGTTCTAGTCCTGGTTGGGGACTTATATCCCACACGCTGCAACTAAGACCAGGTACAGCCAAATAAATAAATACATTTTTTTAAAAAGGAAAGATCATCTATTTCATAGGTGGTAAGACAACAGCCATTTGAGGAAAATGAAAAAATACTGTGTTCCTTTCTAACCTTTACTTATTTTTTCCTTATGATTGTATGCTAAAAGTATAAATATAAAAAGCACAAGATTTCTTCAAATAATAGATTTTAAAAAATATTAAGCAAGGTTGTCAAACATAAAATTAATAAGAACCAATTGTCATTTATACACCAATTGCAAACAGAAAATATAATTTAAAAGGAATACAATTTAAAATATCAGTAAAAATATAACCTATTTAGAAAGATCAAACACAAAATATAAGGCCTTTATGTGAACAAAATTTTTAAATTTGAAAGCCAACATAGACATCAAATAAATGGAAATACCAACCATATTCACAGATAAGGAGACAATATTTTTAAAATGACAATTCTCCCCAAATTGATCTCTAGATAAAGTAGAGTTTCAGTTGGAATTCCAAGGAGATTTTTGTGGAACTTGGTAAGTAATTCTAAAGTTTACAAGGATGGCAAGTGGCCAAGAGTAATCAATATGCTGCCGAATATACTAATCCTACCAGATATCAAGACTGTTTACTCCACTGCTAGGAATCAAAACAGGCAGCATTGGTGAAGGCAGACATAGAGAATTGAACAGAAGAATACAAACCCCAGGCAATAAGTTCTACTACATTAAAATTAAGAATTTGTTTATTAAAAAATAGAATATTTAAAGGCAACTCACAAACTCTGAAATACTGCAACACCAGTAAGCTGATAATTCAATTTCAAAATACACATTTTCATACAAACATGCTTTTACAGAAGAAAGATGATGCTTTTCCCATACACCTGCCAAAAGTGATCAGTATCCTTAAGAAAATCCAATTTGAAATCTCAGTGAGATACCATTTCACAACCAATAAGTTATTAATAATAATAGTAATGCTAATAGTAATAATAAAGTCTCACAATACACATTTGAGCTGCAACGTGAAGCAGTGCTGTATGGTATACACTGCTGCTTGGATTATAAAACGCTGCAGCTGTTCTGGAGACCTACTTGGAATTACTCCTAAAGCTGAAGATGCTCTTTTTCTATGTCTCAGTTCTTGCACCCCTAAGTGTATACAGCAGAGAAACTTATTCATGTGCCCCAGGTGACGTGTTTTATAATAGCAAGCCATTAGAAACCATCCAACTGTCCATTTTCAGTAGAACTGTGTTAAGTAAATTGTTACATAGTCATAGCATGGTTTAGCATATAGTAGTGGAGGTGAACGAACTCCTATACATATCAGTCTGAATGAGTCTCAAAATTCAGTGCTGAGCAACAAAAGCAAGTAGTAGATGAATGTATTTTACAGAGTCTATTTACATAAATGATAAAATTGGCAAATTAAAAACCATCGCTTGGGAAGGCATACATATATGCAGTAATATTCTAAAGAAAAATAGAAGCCCGATTAGCAGAAAACTCAGGATCGTGGCTACTTTTGGAGGATAGGAAGGGAGATGCATGCATACAGCGGCAAGAGGAGGTTCAAAGCACAGAGGTTGTTCACGTTTCTAGGCTTGGCCATTGCAAGTCGCCACTTTACTGTTACCTTTTACGATCCTTTAAGCTGTGCTATATATTTCACATGTGCACTTTATATGTATGCTATATCTCACAATGTTTTAAAAGCAGAGAGAAAATGGCTAGCTTGTGGAGATTACAAATGCATTCTGATCACAAACAATCAGACAAATAAGCGAAGCCAGCTCTTATAAAGTGATACGAAGAGGTATCTGTGGTTTTGGAACAAAAAATAAAAGCCAGTAGTAACATTTCATCCCAATTTTAAAGTGTTTATCAGACTTCATGGAGAGCTCTGGGTGTGCTGTAGTTTCTCAAAGTAGAATTACTTGCTGTTGCACTACTTAGGATTACTTTGGTTGCTGAAGATAGAAACCTGTGGTTCGTGAACAAAAGAGTGAAACACACCAGAGGTTCATGAGACCACAGGAAGTCCAGCCAGCCTGAGAGACCAGGCTTCCACCATGCAGCCAGAGTTACATTTCACTTCTTTGCTTAAGGTAGGTTTTCGGTTTCTAACATTTAACACCAAAAGAATCCTAAATAATACCATCAGGAGTTTTACTTCGAGGAAAAGGCTTTTTGCCATCTTCTGTGTCTGTTTAACTCTACGTGCCAGCTTTCCTTTTTATAGCAATGTTCTCTGCAAGGCGAAGAGCACTGATGACTATGCTAAGATTTTATACTTACAAGATCCACCACAGAGAAGAACAAAACACTTTCCCTGGAAAACTAAGCTTGCAAGTCTTAGAAAAGAGCTCCAGGGGCCCAAGCAATGTCACATACCCATCGCTGCCGGGGAGGATAGGGTCTGCCAGATCTCACGCCCAGCCCGGCTCCACTGACTGAATGAGGGAGCTTCCTTTCACCCCTTAGTGTGCATGTGGCCTCAGTGGCTCAGTTGTGTCCGACTCTTCGCAACCCCATGGACTGTAGTTGCCAGACTCCTCTGCGCATGGGATTTTTCCAGGCGAGAATACTGGAATGAACTGTCATTTTCTGCTCCAGGGAATCTTCTTGACCCAGAGATCCAAGCCACATCTCTTGCACTGGCAGGCAGTTCTTTACTATGGAGACTGCTGGGAAGGCCCTCAGTGCTCACCTTAGATACCACCTTCTCAGAAATGCCTCTCCTACCCGTGCTAAAGCGAGTGCCCTACTCTTATTCTTTCTCATATCACCCTCTCTGTTCCTTTTGCAACACTCACCGTGACATGCAACTATTTTTTTAAATAGTAATTTTTCCTTCTTCATGAAAGACACTCTTTTTGTGATTTTTTTAAAGCATAATTGATTTACAATGTTGTGTTAGTTTCAGGTATACAACAAAATGATTCAAACATATATATATATATATATATATATATATATATATATTCTTTTTCAATTCTTTTCCATCACAGTTTATTATGAAATGTTGAATATCTCAAATATTCAAATCTGAATAATACTGAAACATATTTCAAACACATGCTCTTTTTCAGATTTTCCTTTATAAGTTGGAAATATTGAATGTGGCTCCCTGTACTATATAGCACATCCTCGTCGGTTATATCTATTTTATATGGAGTAGCATGTGTACATTAATCCAAACTCCTAATTTATTCCTGTCCCCATACTTCCCCTGTGGTAACCATAAGTTTGTTTTCTATGTCTTCAAGTCTATTTCTGTTCTGTATATAAGTTATTTGTATCTTTTTTTAGATTCCCCATAGAGGTAATATCATATGGTATTTGTCTTTCCCTGTCTGGCTTACTTCACTTAGTATAATAATCTCTGGGAATATCCATGTGGCTGCAAATGGCACTATTTCATTCTTTTTCACGGCTGAGTAGTATTCCATCGTGTGTGTATATCTACACACACATATATATACACCAGAACTTCTTTTTTAAAATTTAAATTTATTTTAATTGGAGTCTAATTACTTTATAATATTGTATTGGTTTTGCCACACATCAACATGAATCCGCCACAGGTGTACACATGTTCCCCATCCTGAACCCCCCTCCCACCTCCTTCCCCATACTATCCCTCTGGGTCATCCCAGTGCACCAGCCCCGAGCATCCTGTATCATGCATTGAACCTGGACTGGTGATTTGTTTCACATATGATATTATACATGTTTCAATGCCATTCTCCCAAATCATCCCACCCTCTCCTCTCCCACAGAGTCCAAAAGTCTGTTCTATACATCTGTGTCTCTTTTGCTGTCTCACATACAGGGTTATCATTACCATCTTTCTAAATTCCACATATATGTGTTAGTATACTGTATTGGTGTTTTTCTTTCTGGGTTACTTCACTCTGTATAATAGGCTCCAGTTTCATCCACCTCATTAGAACTGATTCAAATGTATTCTTTTTAATGGCTGAGTAATACTCCATTGTGTATATGTACCACAGCTTTCTTATCCATTCATCTACTGATGGACATCTAGGTTGCTTCCATGTCCTGGCTATTATAAACAGTGCTGTGATGAACACTGGGGTACACGTGTCTCTTTCAATTCTGGTTTCCTCGGTGTATATGCCCAGCAGTGTGATTGCTGGGTCATAAGTGAGTTCTATTTGCAATTTTTTAAGGAATCTCCATACTGTTCTCCATAGTGGCTGTACTAGTTTGCATTCCCACCAACAGTGTAAGAGGGTTCCCTTTTCTCCACACCCTCTCCAGCATTTATTGCTTGTAGACTTTTGGATCGCAGCCATTCTGACTGGCATGAAATGGTACCTCATTGTGGTTTTGATTTGCATTTCTCTGATAATGAGTGATGTTGAGCATCTTTTCATGTGTTTGTTAGCCATCTGTAAGTCTTCTTTGGAGAAATGTCTGTTTAGTTCTTTGGCCTATTTTTTGATTGGGTCGTTTATTTTTCTGGAATTGAGCTTCAGGAGTTGCTTGTATATTTTTGAGATTAGTTGTTTGTCAGTTGCTTCATTTGCTATTATTTTCTCCCATTCCAAGGGCTGTCTTTTCACCTTGCTTATAGTTTCCTTTGTTGTGCAGAAGCTTTTAATTTTAATTAGGTCCCATTTGTTTATTTTTGCTTTTATTTCCAGTATTCTGGGAGGTGGGTCATAGAGGATTCTGCTCTGATGTATGTCAGAGAGTGTTTTGCCTATGTTCTCCTCTAGGAGTTTTATAGTTTCTGGTCTTACGCTTAGATCTTTAATCCATTTTGAGTTGATTTTTGTGAATGGTGTTAGAAAGTGTCCTAGTTTCATTCTTTTACAGGTGGTTGACCAGCTTTCCCAGACCTTCTTTATCCACTCAGCTTTTGATGGACATTTAGGTTGCTTCCATGTCACAGTTATTGTAGATGGTGCTGCAATGAACATTGGAGAGCACGTATCTTTTTTTAAAATGTAAATTTATTTTAATTGGTGGTTATTGTGGTTTTGTCCAGTTATATGCCCAGGAGTGGGATTGCAGGATCATATGGTAGTTCTGTTTTTATTTTTAAGGGAATCTCTATGCTGTTCTCCATAGTGGCTGTAACAATTTACATTCCCACTAACAGGGTCCCTTTCTCTCCACATCCTACCCAGCGTTTATTATTTGTGGACGTTTTGATAATGGCCAGTCTGACGAGTGTGTGGTGATGCCTCATTGTAACAACTGTTTTAATTTCGTTGGTGCGCATGATATGGTGGGCAGAACAACGGCTTCCAGGAGATGTCTTTGCCCGAATCCTTAGAGCCTGTGGATAAATACCTTGCACAACCAAAAGGGACGTTGCAGATGTGATTACTGACCTTTGAAATGGGGAGAGCATCCTGGTGGGCCCAGTCTGACTATGTGAACCCTTAAAAGTAAAGGACCCCTCCTTGACCCTGTGGTCAAGCAGAGCTGTGATGATGAAGAAGGACCGAAGCACTGTGATGTCGGAAAGCCTGAGGCTCTGATGACAGAGGGAGAGGCCTGTAGGAGCCGGGAAGGGTGAAGAAGAGAGCTCTCCCCTAGAGGGCCCAGAGGGGAACTTTCAGTACCACAAGACCCACGTCAGACTTCTGCCCTGCAGAATCGTTACTATAATAAGTGTGTACAGATTTAAGCCATCACAGTTGTGGTAATTTGTTGCACGAGCAGTAGGAAGCTAATCTCCCTGGTTATTATGTTTTACTAGAATGCAGTCTTCAAGAGAGGGGATTTGTGTACCTTTCTCCTTGGATCTCCAGTTCATAGCACAACACCTCACACAGATTTTTTGAACAAATAAGCAGATGAACAGCTGAATGGACTGAGAAATCTGTGGCTCGCATCCCAAAGTTCATCCTGCAGTTTCCATTTGAAGAAGCATTTGTCTTCCTTCCCTGAGAGTCGCACACGTGGAGAATCGGCAGAAAATGCAGCCGATGATCTCAAGTTTCTCTCTATGGGTCAGAAGGGAAAACACTGGCTGAGAAAATGTGAAAAATGAGCCCTCTTCTACAAAGAGAGAAGAATTATGCCAAGCCAAGAGAACAATCAAAGATGCCAGCAAATCATAGGTCTGGGACAGCACTTACTCTCTATTTGAGCTTTCAGAGGGGGTGTTTTTTTCAGTTGGCTGATACTTCCTATTCAATTTCTATGAAGATCCCACTGTCACTAGAGAGGTAATATACTGGGTTGTCCACATCAACTCCAGAATGGTCTTTCTTCCAGGGCAGTTAGATTTTCTGATTTACATCCATTAATGGGAACCGGTAACTTTTCCAGAAGAAAAATGATGGCATCTTCTGAGGAATGTATCTTTTTCCAGGCAATTTGTTTTTGAAGAGAAAGTTCATATTACTCCTCAGATAATTCACTCTGTCTCTATGGGTCCAGCAATAGAACACCTTCAATAATTAGAATCAGTGAGTTAATACTGGCCAACTTCCTTCACTGAGAATAGTCAAGTTAAGAGTTGCGCCAGAAAATGAGCAAGTCACTGCAAGGAAAGGGTTAAAACATACCATCTGAGCCAAGCTCAGAATCACTGAAATACTATGAAACATGGGGAGCCAAACAGGTTGCTGGTGGGATAAAAGAATGGTCCTTGACTATCTTCACACACAAATTTCACTTCTACACGTATATGTATATATGTACCAGCAGTAGCTAAGTTGTAATGTCTTATGCAAAATGTGGACGTATGGAATGGCTTTGCGTGGTGGCCCTGCCAGCCGGTCAAGCTTTGGGCAGGGAGCCAGGAATGCCCACTGGGAATGGACTGTTATCGCTATGTACCCCTCACTCTTGCTTTTGTCTTCCCTGACTCCCCATCAAATATTCTTAAATCCTTGAATCTCCGTGTGTCTTCATGGTAACTGTGGAGGAAATGATCTTGGACAGAATTAAGTGGGCACAGGTGGTCCCATAGTACATACTAGCTCCCAGCATAACATCTGCTTCAGATTCTTCAAAGCGTCTTATTTTTACAACGGTCCTCTTTGTCTTTTCTCTCTTTTTTGTAGTTCTGTGGGTTTTTTTCTTCCTATTTCAAGTCTCTGGAAGAAAGAGGAAATGGGGTGGAGGATGGCAGAATTTCCATATGCTTCATCAGATGATAGCACGCAGTTACGTCTGCTGTGTACGATGCTGAAAGACTTCACTTTCTGGACCAAGACTACCCAACTGAGCTTTCTGCAGTGATGGAAATATTCTGTCTCCTTACTAGGTCTGTCCACTAGCTTCACACGTCTGCTGAAGGTTTTGAATGTGACCCGTCTAATGACTAACTGAATTTTTAATTTGGATTCATTTGAACTAATTTAAATTTAGCCATTGGTGGATACTAGTCACTGTACGAGGTACCACAGTTCCAAACACTTGATGAGCATTAAAATTTCAGTTCACATTTTTCTATACTTTGCATTATCCTCAGTTTATTTAAGTTAAAGTCCTTTCGTGTTAAAGTTTACATCTCAAAACATTGTTTTTCGAAGTATCACCATTCTCTTTCCCATTCTCTCTCAAATTTACTCCACCTTGGTTCCTCTATAACTCTCATCCCATCCGATCACTCACACACACGCACACACCGAACACTAGTTTCAGTGAAGAAGGAGTCACCAGTCACCCTCATGTACACTGCTTCTGAAAAAAAAAAACAAATAGGAGAGAGAAGACAAGGAGGGTCATGTATGATGGCTCGCCACCTAACATTTTCAAATATAAATAGAAAGGAAAGTTTACAAACAGTGCAACGTGTTCATGCAGAGCTACGAGTCGCCACTCTTTACAGAGAGTTTACACAAGCACCACACTTGGTCCAAAGCGAAATGTGTGCTGAGGTGTCGCCGCTAACCAGGAGAGGAAAAGCAGGACAGAGCTGGAGGGTTTTCAGCTTTTAGGCTTTTAATAACTCTGCAGTTTCATGAAATTTTTATTCCCCCTCACTGGATGTTTTTCTTCTCTTAAGCCATTGTTGGTCGAGGGAACGTTTAATAAATTGCTTGCTTTTATTTCTACGTGGTAGGCTGGACTGTGTAACCAAGAACGCCTGTTGTTTGACAGTCCTGCCCACTGTCTTTCTATCATGGAAATAAAGTTGGGGACATGCCATTCTGAATGTGACCAGCTTCCAAACTTCACATAAAAAGTTAAGGTTTAGTATCCACAGCTTCTCATACATGCCTACTAACCAGAAGAACTATTTCATTACAACAGAACCTTAGAGAGACATGAAAAATGCATGCTGTTTCAGCAGCCCCTTCCTGTCTACACTGGCAAATATCCACATGGAAGAACATGGCAAAGAACCCACCTGCCAATGCAGGAGACATAAGAAGCATGGGTTTGATCCCTGGGTTGGGAAGATCCCCTGGAGGAGGGCATGGCAACCCACCCCAGCTTTCTTGCCTGGAGAATCCCATGGACAGAGGGGCCTGGCGGGCTGTGGTCCATGGGGTCGCACAGAGTCAGACACGACTGAAGGGAAGCAGGGCAGGTATTCGCCATGATCCTTCAAAGCTGGGCTATAACCTCAGGACCCTTGCTGGCCGTGCTCTGCTTCCCCTGGGAAACATCGGAAACATGGTTTGCTTCGTACGAGAGGTGTGGGTACAGGGTGTGCCGGGGGTCAGGTGACACAGGGAAGGAAAGACACCCAGCAGAGGCGCATTAGTAAAGCGGTCACTATAGCGAGTGACGAGGCGTGACCCCAGGGACTAGGTGGGGTACGGTGTAGAGTATCAGTCAAGGGACAGGGAGTTAGGATCCTGGTATCCCCGTCGTTACTAGTCACCTGTTAGGGAAGGCCTCAGAGGGCGCATTACGTATCACTCGGGTGAAGCGGGTGATTCCCACCCAGAGAGTTACTAGCAAGGGTGCAGTCGTAGGCTGTTGGAAGTCAGGCCGCAGGGCACGGGTGGGAGTGCGAGGGCCTGAGGGCCTGAGGGCCTGCGACCAGGGCACTGCCACAACCTGCCGCAGAAACACTGCATGCGAGAGATCCTTCACAGGGTAAAGAATGTTAATTTACAGAGTTTCCTTTTGTTTCTCCAAATATTGCACGTTTGTGTGCATGCTCAGTTATTAATACTAGCTGCAAAAGGAGGTTGCCTAGAGTTTGGTGAACTCTTCCCCTTTAGTACAAGATTTAATAAATTTCGGTAAGGACCTTCCCATATTTCTTAGATGAAGGAGGACACGCCCCTTATTTTGTTCAGAAGCCCCTCTGTATCCTTGATTGCTTGAACCGTGGGATTTTTTCCCCTCATTTGCTGAAACTTTTCTTCATGTGGAATGGTCTCCCTCTTTGACAATGATCCCAGGTTTGGATCCGTAAATGGTTGTGTCACATATACAAAAGGCACAGAACTCCATGAAACTCCCGTTGCGGGTCTGAGGTGGCTGAGATATATTGTCATGAAGCGTTCATGTAAGTTATGTTTACATGTTACTTTCATGTACTCGAAACATAGCATAGTTAAACAATAAAACCGCATATGTTTTTGCTCAGGCACAATTTCTCATAGAATCCACCTATCACAGACACACCCCACAGGGAGGCTTCTCACCCAAGATAAAGTCAGGACTTTGTATCTCATCCAAGGTACATGGTACGAGTTAGACCACACAAGCCCTCCCCAGGAGGAGGATACAGGTTTGGTGGAGGGTGGCCATTGATGATGAGGTGTGGACACAGAGGCGATGGAGCCTGGCCTGACCTCAGGGTGGTGACCATGAAGAGCCTCAGAGAAGTACAGTGCAGGAGAGACAGGCATGGCTGAGGCAGGGGGCAGACCCGAGGTGGAGCCCCAGGAGACCGAGTCAAGGAGCCCGCTGGGCCCAGGCCTGGCTGGAGGCAGGTCAGCGGAGAAAGAGGGAGAGTGAGGATTGTCCTGGGGACCAAAGGTGCAGAGAGGGCTGGAAGAAGGGCACAGAGCTAGAGGGGAGGTGGGCTGAGGAAAACGGTGCAGAACGGTTCAGGGTCTCATCTGGGAATGACAGCAGCCACCAGGGCTCATGTGGCGCTCGCATATCCTCCCAGCCAGAAATACGTCTTTGCAGAGCTCTACCGAGAAAAAGAGCACAAGGGTACATGTGCAAACAGCACCCTAAATAAGGTTCAATCAGCTCTGGCGTAGAGAGCAATATATGTTTGGGATTCTGCCCAAGTGGTTAATAGTTTTTAAATATTTATTGACAAAAACAGCACATATTTATTGTAGAAAGTTTGAAGAGTGCAGGAAAAAAGCAAGGAAGAAAATGAAAGTCTCAAACAATCTACTTTCTCAGAAATGTTTACATGTGTTTTATAGTTTTAACAAAAGATTGGTATAATACTATGTAATGTAGTGTTAGAACTGGACATGGAACAACAGACTGGCTCCAAATAGGAAAAGGAGTACGTCAAGGCTGTATATTATCACCCTGCTTATTTAACTTCTATGCAGAGTACAGCATGAGAAACGCTGGGCTGCAAAAACACAAGCTGGAATCAAGATTGCTGGGAGAAATATCAATAACCTCGGATATGCAGATGACACCACCCTGATGGCAGAAAGTGAAGAAAAACTAAAAAGCCTCTTGATAAAAGTGAAAGTGGAGAGTGAAAAAGTTGGCTTCAAGCTCAACATTCAGAAAACTAAAATCATGGCATCTGGTCCCATCACTCCATGGCAGATAGATGGGGAAACAGTGGAAACAGTGTCAGACTTCATTTTGGGGGGCTCAAAAATCACTGCAGATGGTGACTGCAGCCATGAAATTAAAAGACACTTACTCCTTGGAAGGAAAGTTATGACCCACCTAGATAGCATATTGAAAAGCAGAGATATTACCTTGCCAACAAATGTCTGTCTAGTCAAAGCTATGGTTTTTCCTGTGGTCATGTATGGATGTGAGAGTTGGACTATAAAGAAAGCTGAGCACCAAAGAACTGATGCTTTTGAGCTGTGGTGTTGGAGAAGACTCTTGAGAGTCCCTTGGACTGCAAGGAGATCCAACGAGTCCATTCTAAAGGAGATCAGCCCTGGGTGTGCATTGGAAGGAATGATGCTAAAGCTGAAACTCCAGTACTTTGGCCACCTCATGCAAAGAGCTGACTCACTGGAAAAGACTCTGATGCTGGGAGGGATTGGGGGCAGGAGGAGAAGGGGACGACAGAGGATGAGATGGCTGGATGGCATCACTGACTTGATGGACGTGAGTCTGAGTGAACTCCGGGACTTGGTAATAGACAGGGAGGCCTGGCGTGCTGCAGTCCGTGGGGTTGCAAAGAGTCGGACACGACTGAGCGACTGCACTGAACTGACTGAACTGAATGTGGTGTGGTGTAATGTAATGTAATACAATATAGTCAAATAATTAATAACTTGGGTAGGCCAAAATGTTCACTCAGGTTTTACTGTAATATCTTCTGGCCAACCCAATAATTAATATAAATGGGCTTCCTGGTGGCTTAGACAGTATAGAATCTGCCTGCAATGCAGGAGACCTGGGTTCAACCCCTGCTTGGGGAAGATCTCCTGGAGGAGACATGGCAACCCACTCCAGTATTCTTGCCTGGAGAATCCGATTGACAAAGGAGCCTGGGGGTACAGTCCATGGGGCTGCAGAGAGTTGGACATGAGCAACTAACCCACACACACAACTACTGTAGGGTATGAGAATGTAGTGTAGGGTATGAGAATGTAGTATAGTGTACTATAATGTGTTGCTTTGTAACTTATGAACTTAATACTTGAGTATCATCCCATTCAGTGGCACTTTGTCCGTTTGTGAGAAATACTTCTAGGAAATTTGGAGGTAACAAAGTCATCCCCACAGCAACATGCACAAACCGTATGATAGAGCAAAACATCAATTCACTCACTCCCTAACGTGATGAGTTGCCGTGCGGCTCAGGGTACTGTCCAGCAGGAAACAGGTTGCATGCTCCGATGAGGACCCTTTGGGGAGAATTGTAAAGCGTGTAGGGGAGCCGCCAGGACCCAGGAGGCAGCGACCTCAGGGCCCACCAGCCCCAGACCCGAGGACAGCAGAGAGGGGCCCAGGAGGCAGCGACCTCAGGGCACCAGCCCCAGACCTGAGGACAGCAGAGAGGGGCCCAGGAGGCAGGGACCTCAGGGCCCACCAGCCCCAGACCCGAGGACAGCAGAGAGGGGCCCAGGAGGCAGCGACCTCAGGGCACCAGCCCCAGACCTGAGGACAGCAGAGAGGGGCCCAGGAGGCAGCGACCTCAGGGCCCACCAGCCCCAGACCCGAGGACAGCAGAGAGGGGCCCAGGAGGCAGCGACCTCAGGGCCCACCAGCCCCAGACCCGAGGACAGCAGAGAGGGGCCCAGGAGGCAGCGACCTCAGGGCACCAGCCCCAGACCCGAGGACAGCAGAGAGGGGCAGCGAGCAGACACAGCGGGGCGGCCGAGCACACTGGCCCCTCTGCGGGAGCTGCGAGAGGGCTGGATCCAGGCAGACAGCTGACTTGAGATAAGCCTGCTGGGCGGGAGCTGGGAGGAGAGACTCCCCAGCCCTGGAAGGCTCTTCCTTTGGCATTCTGCCCATGGCCTGTCCCCATGCTGAGCCCACCCAGAGAGCAACTGTAAGGAAGCCTCTAGGCGTGCCCCAGAGCGGCCAGCTTTCTGCGGCCGCAGAGGGGGTGCCCTTGCTCTGTTGCCGCTCTGGTTCCGTTGCTAAGTCCTGTCTGACTCTTCGTGACCCCACGGACTGCAGCGCGACAGGCTCCTCTGTCCCTCACTATCTCCAGGAGCTGCTGAAATTCACGTCCATTGAGTCTCAAACACTAGTGCTCACAAAGAGTCACTTCTCTTGTCCCTATGTTCTGGGTAGCAGAACTTGCCTATCTTCATTTATTTGCTCACTTAAGTCTTCACTTACTCAACAAAGATATTCAGTCATTAATACCAGAAAAAAAATGGAGGGGGGGTGATTAGCAGGTGGCCTGTTACCCCACATAGAGTATTGTTAAGTGTTGGAACATCAAAGGATGGAGTTCTTAACAGGGAATGATAATGTATACTATTCAAATAATGATGTCAATTTTCTTTTTCATTTGAGGATGCTGGCAGAGCCACATTTGGAAAGATTTAGATTGTAAGCAGTTGAACCATGGTTCTAAAGGTGGAAAACATTTCATTCAAACAAGTGTGGGTAATTTCCTAAGTGCCGGTGCCAATTCCTTTCCATCTCTTCTGTTGAGAAAAAGAAAATTCTCTGCAGTTTGGTTCAGAATTACAGTTTCACTTTGATTTCCTTCTTTTCTTTCTGGCAGTTAATATACAAATTTGATATGAGAGAAGAACGTTGGAGCAGAGACGTGAGAAACGTATCCAGCAAAGGCCGAAGCCGTCACAGAAGAAGGACGCCCTGCTTTCATTGATGCTGCTGGCTAGGTACCTCCTTCCTCCTGCTCTTCAGCATTTTATCAAATTTCCCTTATAGTCAACAGCTGGCATAAGGTGTCAGGTTACTGCGTGCTCAGCCGCTCAGCCGTGTCCCACTCTGCCACCCCATGAACTATAGGGAGCCCACCAGGCTCCTCTGTCCATGAGATTGCCCAGGCAAGAATACACGAGTGGGTTGTCATTTCCTCCTTGAGGGGATCTACCTGACCCAGGGATCAAACCTGCCTCTCCGACGTACATCACATTATTAGCCAAATCTTAATACAATAGGAGAGGGGCACACAGCACATGCAAAACAGTATCTCTGCAGTTGCTCAAATGACAACAGTTTTGATCCCACTTAACTAGGTAGCTTTTCAGGAAAAATGAAAGTATCTCCCTCTGGTCTAGACCACAGAGACTTCATAAGTCCCCAAGAGCAAATGGCTTCCAATGGAAATTGACCAGCCATGTCATTTTTTCAACTAGAACATTTTCTTGAAAGGCCACAAAGATTAAACTCCTTATGCAAATCATAAGGCTTTCAATTGCTGTCATTTCATGTTGCAAAAAGATAAAATCTAAATATTCTGCTGGATTAAATATCCCACATCACCGTATGACAAAATACATGAATTAGTAGGTTTGGCCTGACACAAGTGCCATCTTCTATACTAGCCTATTTTATTCAGGGTCATATAAATGAGAATAAATAACTTCAATAAAAATAAACATCTTCACCATTGTTAACAACCTCAGAAAAATTGGCATTTGCTTTTTACAGCATTTGTTCAATACTCCTTCAACTGACAGAGGGTTTTATTCTCCCCAGAGGAGAGAAAATGGAATCTTCCCCAGGAAATAGCATTTTACTGCAGGTAGGTGCCTCTGTTTTCTCAGTCTGGTGAAGTGTGGTGACATGTTTCCTTCTGTAAGCGAAAATTGACTGTATGTATACAAAGCTCAGCTGACTGGGACTGGGAGTCATCCCTCCTTGAATATTAAGGTGCTATTTGTGTGTTATTCAAAAAGTGAGTTGACAGTCATTTTTAAGAACTTGATTTTATGACAAGGCAAGGAATTGTTTGAAGTATTTAAACAACTAATTGATACTTCTCAGCAAGATCCCTCAACCAAGTCAAGAATCTCTCTTAGTTTGGAACAAGCTTTTTGCCAGTGTTTGAATAATATCACGTCTTCTGAGAAAGCATTTACGGCTTCTGTTTATGTGGCATCAGAGCCACCTGAAGACTTGTCCTCTGTGTTTCCACCCTCTGTACACCTTCTAAAGAGTTCAATAAATTGTTGAAAAGTGCTTTTTTTTGTTGTTAATTTTTTTAATGGCACGCACTTTATCCATAGAGGTGGGGGTTGGGGGACACATGTTTAGGACTGTGGCCATTTTAAACTAAGGGGATGCCAAGTCACAAACAGTCATGCAGCTGATCGACTTTGCAATGTTGTCACACAAGCCTAACAAAACATTGCGCTACCGCCACAGTCGTCGCACTCTGCACTGGTAATTAACCTTGTTGAGTTGTTTTAAACAAGCCTCATGCAAGTCATAAAGCAAATGACAAATTAAATGTTCAGATATGATTTTTAAAAAGCTATTTTTCTTTTGGATTTAATTTTGTTCCAGGCAAAGCTTCTGTTAAGTAGCATTTTATGGATCCACAATGCTGGAACGAACTTGAAAGGCTTCGTATAGGCTTTATGCTTTTATTTTTGCTTTCTTTGTTTTGGGGTGAAGCCCAGAACAGTGATCTGATTGGCTCAAGGGCACACAGCTATTTTGTGACAAAGTCATAATCGATTCTTCTGACCTTGAGGTTAAGTCTCATTGCTCTGGCCCTTGTCTTGGTGGATTAAGCATATGGCCCAATGTGAGAGAGAGGGAATATTTGACCTTATGGTTTAAAACCAAGCCTATATATTTGTCTCTGAAAATTGTCCAAGATTCGCTCCTGTTCTGTTTGCTCTTTGCTTTTCTGTTTATTTCCATGTCAACCAAACCTTGTCTAGGAACCTTCTCAACTTTCCAAACTCATTCAGCCTCGAAACTCCCTTCATCTGAACTCACACACTTTGAGGTCTGCGTATTTCGGTGCCACTCCCGTACTTCCCCGGTTTGCTCTCCATCCCACTAGACTGAGATGATTAAAAGAAAAAAAGGTTTTCCCTTTGGAAAAGGGCACATGAAGATGTCGTCACGAGAGGAAAAACAGGAGACATATAGTATTTCCAGTCAAAGGACTGAGTAGCGTTTTCACAGAGATGTGTAGGGAATAGCTAAAAGAAAGCAACCCAGAAAAACAGAGATTCTTGTTTTCATTAAGCTTGTTACTTACTGATCTTCAGGACCTAGAATTTTATTTATCAGGATTGACATATTTACCCAGATCCTTTTCCCTTTGACCCTAAAATGAAGTGGAAACTTTAGAATTATGGATTTGTGGTAAAGGTGATTTAATACCTCCCAAATATTCATCTTTGGCCACCTGATGAGAAGAGCTGACTCATTGGAAAAGACCCTGATGCTGGGAAAGACTGAAGGCGGGAGGAGAAGGGGATGACAGAGGATGAGATGGTTGGATGGCAACACCGACTTGATGGGCTTGAGTTTGGGTAGGCTCGGGGAGTTGGTGATGGACAGGGAATCCTGGCGTGCTGCTGTCCTTGGGGTCTCAAAGAGTCAGACATGACTGAATGACTGAACTGAACTGAACTGAAATATTCATCTAGCAACTTTCACTATTGTCTTCATATCCTAAAATTCAGGGACTCAGCCGAAAACTACAAATTAGTGATCAAATTAATTTACCCATTCTTTGCTCCTCCAGATCCTAAAATGCCTCTCAAAGTGGGAACGAGAAATGATTATAGTGCGTGTGTATGTCACTATGTGTTTATAACATAAAGGAAACTGTGAGATAGACATGAAGAACAAACGTGGAGGGATTTTCACAATGGTTAGGCGTCTCTAAGCCTCCTGCCTTCATAGCTTCAGCTCTGGACTTCAGCACTTTGTAAAGATGGAGCCGGTGCCTGGGGCAGCCCCAGATCTCTACTCCAGTTTTATTCAGCTGGTTGCAGACTGGTTTTTAAATATTTAATCAGCGGACCATAAAGTAAACATTCACTTTTTCTCCTGGTCACAACTGACCACCTGAGTCATATGTGTGTCTTGCAGAATTGGGGGAAAATGAGCAGATAAACTGATGATTGGAAGGAGACCCTTCAGTGGAATGAAGAGACTAAATCTATTTCTCTTTAGTGTTCGTGAACTAAGGCAGCAGCTCACCACTCCCTTGATTGTCCTGTTGACAATTCTGAGAACATTTGCTTTCATGCTCACAGACACACAGGCACACAGACCCACATATTCCCTCAAATGACAGTACTTGAAGGAGGAGGCTCTTTACTTGTTATTTTCGCCTTTTCTGTGACCCTGTCATTGATTTCTGAGTGAGCAGGAGGGATGGGAGGTGACCACATTGTGGCAGATGCCGCCTCAGACGCCCGCAACATTCACGTCTACACCCACAGGCTGCTGACCGCAAGCATCCGTGACTCTCTGCCGGGGGCGCCTTTCTGGACAGGGAGTCATGCCATCACATCTTCAGGTCAAATCAGAAAAGCCCGAGAATTAGTAGCCTTAGAAGCAGCCCTCAGCCAATCACAGATGAGGTTTTAGAGGATACACACGCCACCTCCCTCACCCCTCGGCTGAGACAACACTGTTGCTGCTGCTGCTAAGTCACTTCTGTCGTGTCCGACTCTGTGCGACCCCATAGACGGCAGCCCACCAGGCTCCCCAGTCCCTGGGATTCTCCAGGCAAGAGCACTGGAGTGGGTTGCCATTTCCTGCTCCAATGCATGAAAGTGAAAAGTGAAAGTGAAGTCGCTCAGTCATGCCCGACTCTTAGTGACCCCATGGACTGCAGCCCACCAGGCTCCTCCATCCATGGGATTTTCCAGGCGAGAGTACTGGAGTGGGGTGCCACTGCCTTCTCCAGAGACAACACTAGTGAGTGGAAATATGTTCAAGGATTTAAAGGAAAATATAAGGACAGTGAAGAAACAAATGAAGAACATCTACAGAGACTGTAAACTATAAAAACGACCAGGGGCAAATGACTAGTATTTCCAGAGAAACCATATACTTCTTGTCCATGATATTACAGGTAAAAAAAAAAAGACACTAATAGTTCCGAATTGCTGAGGGAAAATAACCATCAGCCTAGAATTCTGTACACAGATAGCGTGTGGTTAAAACTTCAGAGCAAAATTGATACATTTTAGACAAGAAATGATAAGGAAGTCTAGATCCTAAAAATATATTGACTAAAGACCTCAGACCCTCAATATAAGCACAGCTGAAGAATCCAGCTTGGCAAGGAAGTAAATCGAACTCGGAGAAAGCTATGGAATACAGAATAAGGGAAAACAAATAAACAGGTAAATGTTGGCAAATATAAGTAAGTGTTGGCTGTAAGAACAAGAGTAAAGTGGAAAATAATTATAGCAATGCCAATAACAGCAATGCTTTTAGTCTGGAGCTGAAATACTAGAGAACAAGAAAATCAGAGAACCAGATTTTGGAAGGCTAGAATGAGACATCCTGATACTACTAATGATAGCATTTAACAATGTTACGAGTGCCCTACCTATTAATCCTTAAAACTGCTGCATGAGATAAGTACTGGTATTACCTTCACTCTACAGATGAGCAATCCACCGAGCAGTCAAGACAGCCCTGTGCTCAGCTCAGGCAGCTCTTTTGCCACTATCTTTCCAGCAGCACACCTTTCTGTGTGGCTTTACTGTGGCCCAACCCATCTCCTTCATCTTTCCTCATAGACCTGCAACTGTTAAGGAGAACAGGACATTCTCTTTGCCACTTTGTGACTCCCATCTCCCAGACTCTGCTCCCCACTGTATAGCAAGGCTCTTCAGCCACAACAGGTGTCTAAAAATATATCTGAGTGTATTACTGTTTTGTTTTGTTGGACTCAATTTACTACGGTTCCCAAGGAAAGGTAAGTACAGGCATGGGGTTGGCTATAAACTTGCTAAACCTAAACCCAGATAGCTCTATGTTGGCAGACATAATACATATGCAAAGTAAATAATCTGTACTTGTGTTAGCCACTGTATCCTGGGAGGTCACTTACCAAATATGATTTACTGGAAAGTTCACACCAAAAGTTTAAGCAGGCAAGGCTCCTGTCTTCTGGAAATCTATATTTCAGAAACAACACGATGAATAAAAGATGGACGACGTGAATGACCACACGACTCTGGTCGATGATGATGACTCGTCGTTTAAGTTAATACTTAAAACACTGACTTCTTTGATCCTTGAAGTAACCCTTTGAGTGAGGGATTCTTCTTTCTCACATTTCCAGATGAGGAAAACAAAAGAACAAAGCAATTATGCAACTTGCTCCAAGACACAAAGACACTAAGTTTTGGAAGTGGGATTCTGACCTTGCCCATCTAGAGCCCGAAATCAAACCATTTCTAGCAGGACTAGATGCTTATGTTGATATCAAATCAGTAATTTACCAAATTTAATCCATGCAAGCTTCCTGCTCTCTCACCAGCATAGACCACTGACGTTGCCAGTGGCAGCTTTCCTCCAGAAAGAGTCGCAGGCGTTTTCCAGAGAGGAAGGAAGAGTTTTATGAGCCGTCTTGTGGTTTGCATCGCTGTTGTGACTGCAGTTCTTCCCATCAGAGGCAGAAGGCATTTCCTCTACCAACCCAGCATGAGTGAGCCCAGCCCAGATCAGCCAAGCCCTTGCTGACCCACAGACAGTGGAATAAACGATCCTACGCAACCCAGCTAATGTGCTTTGTTACACAGCGTTTTTATCGCAGCAGCTAGCTGATACAGGCTGACAAGGGAGGCCGTAGCACTTACTTCAGCATGAGTGACTATTGCCTCCTTCTTTCTTTCAAATAATCAGAATGCCTGGGGCGAGTGGTGTGGGTCCAGATTAGAAGAGTAAATGTCAACATCAGAACAGATGCATTTGGGGGCTTCTGTGTGCTGCCGGGCTGGCATTTTGCACACGCGTTACAAGCCCTTGAAATATCGCTTGTTGGCTGTGCCGCCACGATCCGTGCTATAGACATTTTGATGCACTTTATTACAAAGTTTAAAATCATATTAGCAGCTGTTATTTTATATCACAATGGATTAATAAGATGCGTTTTCACAAATAAGACACATTTTAGATAGTTTTGAAAAAATTTCAGTGTGAAAATCTTGTGCCAGGATTCCACATTTTAAATGACACATTTCCAAATAGCCTAAAGTGAAAATGTTCAAGTAATATGCCTATTTGTACTGTGCTTGAAACTATCAGCCCTCCAACAACCCAGGAAACACATAACCTCCCTACATGTGTGTTTTTTTCCTATTGTAGTATATGAAAGTCAGGGAAAATATATCTCTTGGTTCTTATTTCAGGGTAATTCAGTTAGTGCCACTGAAAAAAATAATGAAAGCAAAATAAATATCTTTTCATGTTTTCATTGCAATACTTGAATAATATACATGCAAATTATCACAAAAGCATTGATTTCCCTTCAAATATTAGAATAATGGAATGTTCTATTGCCTTTTCATGTGGAGTAATTAGGAGAGATAAGGATTTTTTTTTTTTTCCCTTGGAGGCAGTCCCACTTCCTATGGTGTTGCTAAGGAATAAGGAATTTTCCTTCCAACTGATCTTAAAAGAAATATCTAAGATCTATATCGCCTGTTTATGGATTACAGCTAACTTTACAGTCAGGCATAAACTGTACATTTGAGTGCAGTAAGACACGTCCCCTGTCTCACAATAAAAATATTATGGAACATTATATTTCCATATAGTAATGGCACTCATATTACTGGTAGAAAAGGTACAGTACTCATTTAATTGACTAACATAAAAGCCTCTCACGTAAGATCAATACTTTATTTTCTCAACAGTTTTCACAAATGAAGATTTAATTCAACCTATATTCCTTACCCCCAAGACAGAGAAGGGTCAGGTCTGCTGACCACCCAGCTCTCTGGGGCAGAGACACGAAATCCTTGAAGCAGCTTCATCATGTGAGCAGTGGGTCTCGATCTGGCTGCATTAGAATCACCAGGGAATACTTTAAAAGACACCAATGCCCATGGTCCTCCTCAGATCAATTCAACCAGAATTCCTGGGGATGGGTTTAGGGTATTGTCATATTTTTTAAAACTTCCCAGGGGACTCAAATGTGCCCCCAGCTTTTCCATCCTTTGATCCAGGCTCTGAATTTTAGGGATTCAAGATACAAGCCAAGATCTGGTTAGGTGGGCTCCCTTGTTGCCTGCCCTGCGTTCCTGTTCTGGTTGCTAAGGGCAGAAATTCCCTGCCCAGCCCCACATTAAGCAGTTTTTTGTTGGTGGTGGTATTTTTTTTTTCTTTGTATGCTGTGGGTCTTTATTGCCATTGCTTCACTGCTTTTGAGTACAGATCTCCCATCGACGTCGGTGGGGTGCTGCTCCTGGAGTCTGGAATGTACAGTTGAGAGCTCCTTGGCGTTTCTGGAGAGGGAATTTTGCCCTGAGCTTGTTACACACACCAGGGTTTAGGATTCTTTCTTTCTCCCTTTAACTTCCGACTTTAAAGTCGCTTCTTTACTTTCTCTGAGCTTGGCATGCTTTGTCCTGTTCTCTGTGGTTCTCAGTAAGACAGCCCTGGGGTGAATTTTTTCCTATGAGTCGGCAGTTGGGAAGATGGAAATCAGTTCAGTTTCATCCCCGACCAGAGTCAGATCTTGAACTGAGGTTAATGATTTAGGCTTTACCATCCTGCATAGTATAATGAATGTTCCTAATGAGGGCAACTGTTCAGTCTTTTTGATAAAGACATTGTATAAATCTGGACATGGCCCTCAAAGTCTGGTGACACTGGGCATGGAGCCGTCTTGCAGTCTACAGGGAAAACAATGTTTCATGACCTTTATAGTAGACCGGGGGGAGAGGGAGCTTCCGCTCAAAGCACCATGCAAGCCCACTGCACAGCAGTTGCAGTTCTGCCTTCTCCCAGCCTAACAGCAGCAGCACTACCCCCCTATCCACTGAGAGGGCCACCCTGGCCGTGAGGCTCTCTCCCCAGGAGCACTGCCAGAATCTAGCAAGTGACCACGGACAACACGAAAACATGGCTGACAACATTAAGTGCACATCCTGCCCTCTTTGCATAGGAGAGGGGCACCCGATCCAGCTACACAAATGGCTTTGAGTGTGAAAGTCTCTGCCGTCTCTCCATGGGCTGCAAAATACATATAAGGGCATTTAGGCTACATAACATGGCACCACTCCAGTCCATCCCTCAGGGAAAAGAAAAAGGCAGTTCATTTGATGGAGAATATTAGATTGCCATGAGCTTCTCCAAAAGCTCAGTGGTAAAGGGTCCGCTTGCAAAGCAGGAGGCACAAGAGAGATGAGTTCAACGGGGTTGAGAAGATGCCCTGGAGGAGGAGACAGCAGCCACTCCAGCACTCCTGCCTGGGGGATCCTGCGGACAGAGGAGCCCCTATAGTCCACAGGGCTGCAAAGAGTTAGACCCGACTGAAGCGACGGACACACAGGGGCGCGTTTGCTTGTCATCACCCCCACTCACCCCAGTAACCATCGCTCAAGTCCTCTAACAGAAAAAGCCAGAACGTGTGTCAGTTCTCATTATGATAAAGCCAAAGTGCTGATTTTTGGTTCTTAGAGGAGAATGAATCTTTTCATTCATAGTCGCAATGCCCAGTTGCTATATCGCTCCACAGTTTTGTCATCAAAACTGATGGCAGAGCTCTCATTGGTATGCCATCCCCGCCAGGGGCTGGACCCCATAAAACCTGCCTTTGGACTCCCCTGCGCTGGATGACGTGTTCTTCTCTAATCAGTCAATGCTGTGGGGCGGTGGCGGAGTGGGGCCTTTACAAAAAAGAAATTTGAAAAAATGGGGAAGGCGGAGTTCAGAACTGAGTTGAATATCTTTGTCTTTATTATCTTCAAATTGCAATCATATGTATTTGTATTTCCTCCAAAAGAAAGCTTGGAAAGATATAAACAGCATAAAAAATGTTAATGCAAAAACCTCAATATATCATTTTTTTCTGCCTGCAACTAACAGGGAAGCAGGCTGTGATCAATTTGTTTGGCCTGGTGAATGGCGACCTAGACACAAGGTTGGTCAGAATATTTCTGATAATAAAAAAGGAGCCAAATTGCTGATGTTTTCCTATTTGTTCTTCTTTAGTTCAGTGCTCTTTGAAATGGAGAAAGATCTTTGAAAAATCATGGATTTTTGCTATGAATTGTTTAACAAAACAAAGCAAAAAGGTCCATTTCCGGTAAACCTGACTGCTCCCACAGCAAAAATGATCGAGCATTTCTGGAAGCCTGAATTAGGACATTGTCAAATTCACAGTTACATTGGCTATGAAATGTCCATATTGTCTCATTAGTTTTTGAAATGGAAACGCTGTAATAAAGGTGGTGAAAGAACCAACTTACGGGAAATGTGTGGGGAATTCACCTTCGAGTTTCCTTTTTCTGAAAAGGCTCCAAATCAAGCGTACAGACGGGTGTATGAGAACCCGCAGCCACCATCACCCTCACTGCAGAGGAGCCGCTGGGACTCCCCTGTCAGCCAGCTGCACCTCAGTGCTCAGTCTTGCACAGACAGGGAGTCAGAGGTTGTGGAGGGGGAGGACGGGGGCCAGGAGCTCACTGGGAGGTGTGTGTAAGCTGGCAGCAGTTCCCACGACCTGCCGAGCTTGGCCAAAGGCTAGGCAGAAGGACCAGAGGTAAGCGGTGAGTGGTGACCACACATGACATTTATAGGAAAAGAAATCAGATCTGTTGCTTAGCTGACCAGAACACTAATGCAAAAATGAGTAAGGGCCCCTCAAATATGGACCCAAACATGGGCTTCATCGATGCCTTTCTTATAAACATGGCCAGTGGGTTTAGAAGACACGGGATGAAAGTGAGGGAAATTGGGAGGGAGGAAATGAACATGAAGGAAGAAAGATCTAATAGTTAGTACATAAATAACAGTGCAAAATATGCGGATGAAAAGTGAATATTTGAGTAACCAAACAAAGGGGCCACCGGAGCAGTCCCTCATCTATGAACGAGCTAAGTGCCTAGACCGAGTCTCCAGGTTACGTTCTGCCCCCCGCTTGGGGTGCTCACACAGACCTCGCAAACATTTCCACCAGCAAGGAGAGTGAATATCCCCCTGCAGGCCCTGCTGGCACAGCCTGAAGCAACTCTAGAAAGCTGGGTGC
Organism: Capricornis sumatraensis; assembly: GCF_032405125.1. Classification (NCBI taxonomy): domain Eukaryota; kingdom Metazoa; phylum Chordata; class Mammalia; order Artiodactyla; family Bovidae; genus Capricornis; species Capricornis sumatraensis. The sequence goes on along the minus strand of NC_091069.1, from coordinate 261,085,385 downwards.
TACCTTTAAAGTAAACTTCTCTGAGCATTTTGTCCATCCCAGGTTCTGGGGCACAGTGGACAAGCCCCCGATGTGTTGAAGCAATCGGTGCCGGAGAAGGGAGGACTGTGAGAGTGGACACAGACGCAGGAATGGCGGGGGTGAAACCTGGACAGATTCCATCAGCAGACTGCATCGCGGACCTGACGCTTTCTCCCGATCTCCAGCCCCAGCACCGCTCATTCTTAACCAGCGCTTACTCAACTCCAGCCCACACCACAATTGCTGGGAGATGGTGTCAGAACGCAGGTTCCCTGGTCCCATCTCCAAGCTTCTGACTCAGGGGGTGTGGGCAGAGGCCTGGGAACCTGCATTTATAACACACCCCCCCGGGCTGCTGCCACCCTGCGCTCCTCTCCTGGAGAATCACAGATCTACCCTAGTCTTCGTTCGCTGCCTTAGCTGGGGCTGCACCATGGCAATTTGAGCAACAATTCTGAGACTTGAGTTTTAAACCCTAGTTGTCATTGTTCAATTGCTCAATTGTGTCCGACTCTTTGCGACCCCATGGACGGCAGCACGCCAGGCCTCCCTGTCCATCCCAACTCCCGGAGTTTGCACAAATTCATGTCCATTGAGTTGGTGATGCCCTCCAACCATCTCATCCTCTGCCGCCCTCTTCTCCTTTGCCTTCAGTCTTTCTCAGCATCAAAGCTTTTCCAGTGAGTCGGCTCTCGGCATCATGAAGAATCGGAAATTCAGTGTTCGCATCAGTCCTTTCAGTGACTATTCAGGGTTGATTTCCTTAAAACCCAGATTTTGGGAGAAATAAAGGGACACTTGGTGAGAGCAAGTATTTGGAAAATTATCTGAAAGACTAGAACAAAGACTTCCTTTTGAAGAGTTGAGTAGAGCTTAAATGCTTGTGAGTCCCTGGGACACGGATACAGGAGGTCCCTGGATACTGATACCTCCATTACTGAGTCTGGGGTGAAGAAAAAAGACAGCTGATGGGATATGAAAACACAGGGGACCTGTGCCCCAGTCCCTGAAAAGCGCCCTGGGAAGGTGAGAAGACCAAGAAGGTATGGGTCCACGGTATACCTGAGCCAGGATTTGGTCAACTTGTTCTTAAAGATTCAGATAGGAAATATCTCAGCCTTTGTGTGCCAAAAGGACTCTGCCACAGCAATTCTGTCATCCACACCAAAGCAGCCACGGACAACATGTAAATGAATGAATGTGGGATATTCCAATAAAACTTTATTTACATAAACAGGCAGATGGCTGGCTTTGACCTATGGGCTGTAGTTTGCCTGCCCACCCTGGTCTAAAACGACAGCGCTTCACACAGCCTGCAAGGGCCCCTACATCCCAGGAGACCCAGAAGTCCACCAGGTGCTGGAGAGCAGCTTGGAAGATGGAAAGGACCTTCTCTGAGATTCCAAAATCCAGCCCGGCACCGTAAGTGGCCAAGATAACCCCTGACCCCTATGGGACCTCGCCAAGGCCCTCTAATGGATGCTAGGTCCTGCTTTTCCAGGGTGCTGTGGGACCAGGTAAGCCCCAGAGCAGTTAAAACCTTCAGCAAAAGGGAGAGGCGGAGGGTGACTCCAAGGTTATTCTGTTTCTGTACCCTTGCAGAATGCAGGCACAAATAGAAATCGACTTTTTCCTAAAGCCAGGTTTATGTCCTATGTTTGCAGAAAAGAGCTATTTTACTTTGTTAATTTGACGGTTGTTGTTGTTGTTTTTAATCTGGTGCATATTTTACACTTACAGCATGTCAATAGCCACAGGCCATATTGGACCACACAGATTTGGATGCTGAAATGTCCCCCTTTTCTCCCTTTTCAGAGCAGTCAGACCAGTCCCACCAGCCCTCCTGGGTGGACTTTAGAAAGAATTAAGGAGGCAGTTGTTGTGTAGGGAGAATAGTCTCCCAGCTGCTGGAGGTCTGGGAGGAGGATGAGGTTAAGAATTCAAAAAAAGCCTCTTTTACAGACAGTGATGAGACCAGAAGGACAAAAGACCCCGTGGGACAACCATTTCAAGGGAATTTGAATAATTCAGGTTAATATCAAGGTCAGTATCTATGACCATTCTAGGAAAACCTGCACCATGGGTTAATTAAAAATCTAAATGTAGTACCATCTCCCAGCCATGACTCACTTCTTAATAATTTTCAAGTGAAAGATGACTAGAGTAGTAAATCAATGTCATTCAAATAACACAAGTCATCAAGAGTAACCAACAAATAGAGTAACTTGATGTTCACCCATTTCTAGGAGAAATACCCATAGTTTATACAGACATCACGGCAGAGTTTATAACTCAATTGCCGTCTATGGATAGAAATTAGAGTTCGGAGGGTTCACCCAGACACCAGTGTCTCAGGTTCAATAAAGGGAGTTCTTCTCATTTCAGTTGCAACGCGAGACCTGCGGTGCCTTGAGCGATTTCACAAGATCTACATGCTTCGCCTTGAGTGCAGGGGGTTTGGAAGTTTAACACTTGGATACTGGATCCATAGCATCTTAACAAACCAGACGAAACCAGAATATGGAAACTCTGAGGCAGAGTGAGAACCCCTTTGGTAGGTCTGTAGAATTTCAAGGTACTGCTGACTGCACTGTCTCAATGAAGGTAGGAAAATACTGCATTTCCATGGACTAACGCAGCTAAGGCAGATCTCTTCCTTTTGCCTTGTACCAGAACAGGGAGCGAGTTGCTCATAGATTTCTGGATAATTATGGAAAGAATATTTTAAAAATCAGGTAAAAAAAGTTGTTTAATGTTTGAAGAAATTAAGTTCATCTGGGAACAGTTGACTATCATGGACTTCTGTTTGGGCAGTAACTCTCCTCTCTCCCAGTTCAGCATGGTCCCCTGGAATACTGCTGAGAGCTACGCACATCAGTTTAAGTTTTCCAGGAGCCACATTTGTGTAAGTCAAAACACGTATGTGAAAATAATTGAAATAATATTATTTCACCCACTGTATCCACAATATTATTTCAACATGCAGTCAGCTTAAAACACTAATGTGATTCTTTACATTTTCTCTAAGTCTTTGGAACCTGGTTTGCGGTTCACTCTTAGAACACATTGTGTATGGGCCACATTTTAAGTGCTCAGCAGCAACGAATGGCTAGAGGCTACCGTTTTGGACTGTGTGCTGCAGACACCCCATGGTCAATGGGGAACAGCGAGAAAAACAAGACCTGCTTCCCCCAGACACGGCCAGAACACACTTCCCTTGCAACCAGCTCAAAGCTACTGCACAGAGTTTCGTGCTGACAGCGACTTTCCCTGAATGGAGACTCTTACCCTCACTGATTTAAACACGTGAACATGTGTGAAGACCCTGATTATTTCCAGCCACAGACTAGGAATCGCGCTTAACGGTTAACGACAACCAAGTATCAAATAACAAGCACGCGTGACACCTCGAGCTGAGCACATGGCCTCTCTCTCTCTTCCTAAAAGAAATGGAAATCTTTAAAAGCTTTCTTGAAATTGCATTCTTTTTATTCTTAGATTTGATAAATAGCATATGTATTGGGCTGTGGGGAGCAGGGGAGGAAAGATTCATATTTTTGCAGCTGACATGTTGCTGGGAAAAAGGCCCAGGGAAAATAGTTGGAGTGGAGAAGAAAGCAAAGACTCCGCAGCTTCCATAACTGTCTAGAGCCTCCTGCTGCATGGATATTCTGGCAAGGGGGCAGGGAGCATCTCAGGTCATAAACTGCCAAATAAAAGGATGAGACTGACAAACACAGTTGAAGCCTGCTTTGGAAAGTGTAAAATGAAAATTCAGATTGGCATGTTCAAGAGGCTGCTTTCTTGTCCCTTGGGAAAGAGAATTCAAGCAGGAAAATCAGTAGGCAACTGGGTTTCAAAATGCCCGGGATTCAGAAGGTGCCGGTCCTTAGGATCACTTCCATCAGTGTATTCACAGAAAAATCAGTGACTTGCCAGGTTTTCTGGGGATTTTAGAAGGATTCAGTGAATCCTTCTCTTCCACTACATAGAGAACAAAAGAGGCAGACCATGTGGGCTAGGCTGCATGGTGTTGAACCACACTGATGGATAATCTCACTAAGCATCCCAGAGGAACTCAAGCACGTGGGTGTGTCTATTCAACCCAAGCCAAGATGGACCAGGCTGAGGAAGCTCTGCCACCTGAACAACCCGCAGCGCTGTCGAATTGGCTCAAGAAGGCACAGCGAGGACCAGTGGGCAGAAGCTGTTGGAAGGAATCTCCAATTCACTATTTGGAAAGGGCTTCTGAAAACCAGGAGTCCTACAGGGGTGTGGATTCTAGGGGGAAAGCTTCAAATGACTGGGCTCATTCCAGCAGAGATCAGCGGCCATTCCTTAGGTAAGGTGCGTGGGGACATCCCCCACTCTGCAAGCTTCCTTCATTCCATCAGTATTCAAGAAATTGTCCATGAGCCCAGCCCTGGAGTCACAAAGATGCAAAAGGCATGGACTCAGCTCTCCAATACGAGGATCATAACTCTATCCATGGTTGGGGTCTAAGAGCACGGCTTAAATCTCCACTTCCATGGGTTGGAGGGAGTATGGACCATTCTGGGCTTTGGGTTCATATAAGGCAGATTGTCAAACTAAAGCAGAAAAATCAATAAAATCACTGGAAATAGTACACACCTCGGGTCATGCCAGCAAGCCTGCCCAGAATCTTCCCTTTCTCATCTATTAAGTTTCCAGTGTCAGACATCTCTCCCAGAGTCTCTTTAATAACCCAAACTGAGCTTTCTTGGAAATCCCATTACACATCAGTCAGCACCACCATGCTCTAAGCCTTCAGATGGTTTTGTTTTCTCAGTAAGACGCTCAAGTTCTCACAGGTCAGGGACAAGCACGACCTGCGTCTCCTCTAGGTGTCTTTAACTCGTGACAGTTTTAGGCTTCTGTGTGAATGGTGGAAAAGCACTTATTGAATGAATTGAAAATTCAAGAGTGTGAAGAATATTGACAAATGAAGGATATTAAAAATAACTGACATTAAACAAAATCAATGAGAAAATTACTTCCTGGTACTTATGAAACTAGAGTATGTATGGGTGGGTACAGGAGAAGACAGAGCAAGGCAGAGATCCTTGTTACAGGAATTCAAATATTCGTTGGACTGCTAAATTAATTAATATTTGACACTCAATACATGCATAAATTAACATTAGGAATTCTATACATATCTGGCTTGGGCTTGCATATGCTCAAAACAAAAGGGTTTATTGCCTGATTTGATTTTTTAAAAAAATCAAGCTCCATCACGTTCTCTTTCCTTAACAGAGTTTTTTTCTGTTGTGGTTTACAATTTAGATATAAAATTAACTCAAAACTCTCTTCACTTTGTCTAAGAGTTTCTTTATGGTACTCAAACATTCATCAATAACATGGGCCAATCAAAACAGTGCGGAAAGGCGTATCAAACCTTTCCCTCTGGAAAAGCCTTACCTCAAGCTCCGTCTCAGCTGGGGGTCACCTTCAACTAGTATATCCCAATCTTTCCTGCCTTTCTACAACTTCAACTCATAGTATAATTTCCACTAAACAAGAAAACTTATTTAAAAACATTTCATTTTATGTGCGTAGGAAAAATACTAAAAATCCATTGCCCCTGTACCTTATCTCCTAGAGAAATACAATATGATTCATCTAGCGATGTTTTAAATGAATTAGATATTTTTAAACATTCTTACTATGTACAAATATAGTGACTGGTGTCATGTTATTTGTTTGTGCTGATATATTATATGTGAAACGGATCGCCAGTCCAGGTTCGATGCATGAGACAGGGTGCTCCGGGCTGGGGATGACCCAGAGAGATGGGGTGGGGAGGGAGGTGGGAGGGGGGTTCAGGATGGGGGACACATGTGCCCCAGTGGTGGGTCCATGTCAATTTATGGCAAAACCAATACAATATTGTAAAGTAATTAACCTCAAATTAAAATAAATAAATTTATAGTTTAAAAAAAAGAAATAGAGAAAATTAAAAATTTCACACCTAAGTATAGTCAGTAGTTTTGTCTTACCCGTGAAGATCAGTTCAGGGTAAATTTCAGGTGACATCGTGAATAAGTTAATTCTTATGCATATCTCCTTCCCCGCTGGAGGCATTCACATCAACAATGGAGAACATGTATGGCAAATGAAAACAGATGAGCAAGTCATGGCTACTCACGCTTCAGCCAGCCTGTGGGCCTGTATGCCGGCCTCCCTCACACAGCTGAGAAGAAGGCAGAGGAAGGGCCGTGCTCACAGCTGTGGAGGAAGAAATGATGGATCCGCTTAGGCGTTGGGATTACTGAGGTTAGGCTTATCTGATACTCATATTACAAGGTCTCTGGGTCTTAGGCACCTACCATAAGAATAGTTCTTTCACATCCAGACTGCTCCACCTAGGTCTCTCTGAGCCCTCCAGGGATACCTACACAGCCCAGCAATCCATGTCCTGATCACCGGATTTGCCTAGAAGTGAAAGCTAAAATCCTTGCAAAGTCAACCACAAGGAGCCCAGTCTCCTTTAGCTCTTGTTCCATGTCACACTGGGTGCCTACCGTGCCCCCAGGTAGACAGTCTGCAGTGAGCTCGGCAAAGCCCCACCTCTGAGACCTGGAGACCCACGGTCACCGGAGGAAAGGGCCTTCATGACCCAGGATCTTCATTTCCATCAGCAGCCTGGCGTCACTTACCCCAGACAGGGACAGACTTTTTATTTTCTTGGGCTCCCAAATCCCTGCAGATGGTGACTGCAGCCATGAAATTAAAAGACGCTTGCTCCTTGGAAGAAAAAGTGTGACAAAGCTAGACAGCATATTAAAAAGTGGAGACATTATTTTCCCAACAAAGTTCCATCACCTCAAAACTTTGGTTTTTCCAGTGGCCATGTATGGATGTGAGAGTTAGATTATAAGAAAGTTGAGTGCTGAAGAGCTGATGCTTTTGAACTGTGGTGTTGGAGAAGACTCTTGAGAGTGCCTTGGACAGCAAGGAGATCCAACCAGTCCATCCTAAAGGAGATCAGTCCTGGGTGTTCATTGGAAGAACTAATGCTGAAGCTGAAGTGCCAATACTTGGGCCACCTGATAGGAAGAGCTGACTCATTTGAAAAGACCCTGATGCTTGGAAAGATTGAGGGCAGGAGGAGAAGGGGACGACAGAGGGTGAGATGGTTGGATCGTATCACCGACTTGATGGACATGAGTTTGAGTGAACTCCGGGAGTTGGTGATGGACAGGGAGGCCTGGCGTGCTGCGGTTCATGGGGTTGCAAAGAGTGACATGACTGAGTGACTGAAAAACAGCATGGGGTTGTATCTTTCTCTCACAGCTTCATTGCCGCCTAGTGCCCAGGCTCCTTTGTGCTTTAGTCACATACCTCTGTTTGTACACGTACACACACACATGCACACACACATGTGCATACATATACACATGCTATCGCTTTCTGTTTATACATGCCCATATGGAAACGGCATGGCCCCTTTAGCTGAAGCATCATCATCTTTGTCATATTTATTGAAGGATTGCCATGTTAATGGCTACATTGCCAATAATTCCCTTAACCTTCATAGCAACCCTTTGAGGTAGAGTCTACTATTTACCCCTTTCATAAATGACAAAACTGAGGTACACAAAGATGAAGCAACTTTCCCCACATCACCCTGCTGGGAAGTTCCAAGGAGGATCTGAACCGCTCTGATCCTAGAAGCCACACTCTGTTCCAAGACTACACACCACGTCCCATCCCAACCAGAGAGAGAGAGAAACCACTGGAAGGTCCACAGAGCCTTCATGACCTGCTCCAGGTCAAGGAGAGGCAGTGAGAAATCCTTTCCTGTGGTGCTCGGGTGGATTGCTTCTGTAATGGGCAAAGTGTGGTAACTTGGTCTGGGTTCTGGACAGGGAATACTCAGAGGACTCTATTTCTCCGGAATCTCTCTGGATGAACTCCAGTGAGTTCACTGTTCCAAGCCACAGAGAGCTCTTTCTCATCCATTCTCTACATTAACCATCAGCCCTGCTTCCTTCCTAAGCCTTAAATTCCCTTCATAAAGGAGGCTTTATCTTCCTGGGGAAGAGCCCGCTCTCATTTCAGCCTGATGTCCCCACATTTTCCATATCCAGTGTTTACTTATCAGATGTAAGGACTGTGGAAACCGTTCTAGATGAACTGCGGTGAGCCTGGAGCGCATCAGGAGACCATATTGCACAGAAGAGCTAATCGTGTCTCCGGTATCTCCCAGATACAGAGAGTGTATTTTTGGGCTGAGGCTTATGTATTTTCTGTGCCATCTTGTAATTAAAGTAGAAAGTAATTATTCAGTTCCAAAATGTGGATGGACTAAAACTTATTGAAATATTTCCCCCTAAGACAAAAGGGACCAGAGCTACCCTGATTTCATTTCTTTTTAACTCACTTCCCCCCTACCCGGCAAAGAGGACAAGATTCACCACTGTGTAAGAAAGCCTCTGACTCATCTTGAACCTCAGTGAATCCAAAATTTAATTCCATGTGACATTTCTGGTGGCGCATTGTATTTCTGCAAAACTAAAATCCCTTTGATTAAAATTTCACACCTAGCCGAGGACCATGAATCGCTGATTACCTGGTCCAGGCCTGGTCCAGCATTGCCAAAAGGTTTACAAACCTCAGGACAACTTGAGGGGAACTTGGCCTATGCTTCGAGGTAGTGGAATCAGTCAAAGCCCAAGGCATTTGCCAGGTGGCCTGTTCCCTGGCCTGTGTCAGCGGCTCTAAATTAGGCACATGGTCTCTAAACCAGCCATGAAAATTACTGGCCAGCAGAGCCAGAGCCCAGAGGAAACCTGAGCTGGACGGCCGTGACTGAGGCCAAGGGCCCAGAGGCTCAGCATCGCTCCCTGCCATCCTCCCCGGGTTCATGGGCAGAGAACAAAGCTTATTCTCTGACAGCAGATGCCCGAGTTCTAGTGACAACAAAAGAAACAGCAAGAACCACAAACGCCCAGATTTGCAAACGCTGGTGTTATGAAATCGAGGCAGGGGCAATCTTCAGGCCAATGATATTATACAAAGCGTTCGTAAAGCCTCGGGCTTGAACATCTCTAGTGCCATAACTGGCTGCTGTTTTAAAAAGGACATTAGGTTTACATTTGCGTCTTTGAGACAGAGATTTTATGTCCGCAGTTCAGCCCTCTGGACAGCATAACATTGCAAGAAATGTCATCTGGGTTATCCCAATTGTCTCTGAATCTGATGTTTGGTCTTTGATGATGCTTTGTGGCCCAGGCCCTGTGTGATTTCACCCTCCCAAGGTTAGAGGATCTGTGCCTCCAGTATCACCCATAAATTTAAACCCTTCTCAAAGTCACTCATGTTCTCAACTTGTATAACATCCCATATGCTAGCTGCATGCTATATAAAATAGTATTTTCTCATGTGTATTCTTGAACACTTGCTAGTTTCAAGGAGGTTCATTAGTTCTCTGATTACTAAGGTTGGTTAACGAGTTCTATGATCACCTCTTTTGATGAGACAGATTTTAATCACACCCAGGCTCAAACTGGCGGTGACATGGAAGCTGCATTGACACGTGTCCAGACTGAAAGCAGGAGTCCAGTGAGGAGAGCCTCGAAAAGGTCAGGAAGGCGTGGGGGGAGGGGAACCCAGAGTGGGGCAAGAAAGGGGTTGGGAGAAGAAGGGGTGGATGCAAGCCACGTCCCAGCTTTAGGTTTAGTCACTAAGTTGTGTCCAACTCTCCCACCCCCATGGATTGCAGCCTGCAAGGCACCTCTGTCTATGGGATTTCCCAGGCAAGAATACTGGAGTGGGTTGCCATTTCCTTCTCCAGGCAATCTTCCAGACCTAGGAACTGAACCCAGGTTTCTCCTGAATTGCAGGCAGATTCTTTACTGACTGAGCTATGAGGGAAGCCATTCATTAAAATTCATCTTCTAATCTCAAGGCAGAGTCAGAACTTTCTGAGACCTTTTAGAATTAGATACCCTTAACAGAGGATGAGATGGCTGGATGGCATCACTGACTCAATGGACGTGAGTCTGAGTGAACTCTGGGAGTTGGTGATGGACAGGGAGGCCTGGTGTGCTGCAATTCACGGGGTCACAAAGAGTCGGACATGACTGTGACGGAACTGAACTGAACTGAACTGAACTGAACAGAAAGTATGGTACATGGAACAATGGACTGGTTCCAAAACGGGAAAGGAGTATATCAGGGTTGTATATCGTCACCCTGCTCATTTAACTTCTATGCAGAGTATATCATATGAAATGCCAGGCTGGATGAAGCACAACCTGGAATCAAGATTGCAAAGAGAAACATCAATAACCTCAGATATGCAGATGGCACCACCCTTATAGCAGAAAGTGAAAAAGAACTAAAGAGCCTCTTGATGAAAGTGAAAGGAGAGTGAAAAGTTGGCTTAAAACTCAGCATTCAGAAAACTAAGATCACGGCATCTGGTCCCATCACATCATGGCCAAGAGATGGGGAAACAATGGAAACAGTGAGAAACGTTATTTTCTCGGGCTCCAAATCACTGCAGACGGTGGCTCCAGTCATGAAATTAAAAGACGCTCCTTGGAAGAAAAGCTATGACCAACGTAGACAGCATATTAGAAAGCAGAGACATTACCTTGCCTACAAAGGTCCATCTAGTCAAAGCTATGGTTTTTCCAGTAGTCATGTATGGATGTGAGAGTTGGACTATAAAGAAAGTTGAGCACTGAAGAATTGATGCTTTTGAACTGTGATGTTGGAAAAGACTCTTGAGAGTTCCTTGGACTGCAAAGAGATCCATTCAGTTCATCCTAAAGGACATCAATCCTGGGTGTTCATTGGAAGGATTGATGCTGAAGGTGAAGCTCCAATACTTTGGCCACCTGACGCAGAGCTGACTCATTTGAAAAGACCCTGATGCTGGGGAAGATTGAAGGCAGGAGGAGAAGGGGATGACAGAGGATGAGATGGTTGGATGGCATAACTGACTCGATAGACATGAGTTTGAACAAACTCTGGGAATTGGTGATGGACAGGGAAGCCTGGCGTGCAGCAGTCCATGGGGGTCACCAAGAGTTGGCCACAACTGAACTGAACAGAAAGGATGGGGCATCCCAGGTGGCATGAGTGATAAAGAACCTGACTGCCAATTTGGGAGACATAAGAGAGGGGGGTTCAATCCCTGGGTCAGAAAGAGCCCCTGGAGGTGGGCATGGCAATCCACTCCAGTAATCATGCCTGCAGAATCTCAGGAAGAGAGGAGCCTGGCAGGCTAGAGTCCATAGGGTCACAAAGATTCAGACACAGCTGAAGCCTCTTAGCATGCATGCACGGCACAGAAAGAAGGGGTGTCGAGAAAGGAGGAAGGAGAGGAAGCCATGGGTGGAAGCTGGGACAGAGAGCTTGCTGGGGAACCATCTAGAATTTGGCAGAGTAATTTGAAAGGATGGAGTAGGAGAACACAGCAAACAGAAAGGGTTCCTTTAAAAATATTTTGAAGATTTTGATCTGAATGGGGATCTAACAAAACAGGGACAAATGAAATCTAGACAAGATGTGAATTGTTGGTGAGGGAAGGGAGTCTGGGCTGGACCAGTTTTTGAAAATAAGCAGTAGATGCTCCAGCCAGGCACTGACAGGGTCCCTGGGAATGAGGGCCCCACAGACCCCCTGACAGATGTGTGGAGGTGTGACCCGTGCGAGCCCCAGAAAGGAACGGAAGAAGCAAAAAAAAAAAAAAAAAAAAAACGACTGATGACTTTAAAATTAGAAAAACTAAATTTGGGCTTATTATGCCCAAGAGGAATATAGCCTGATGCACAATTTATGCAAATTGATAAAGCTGATTACACAAATTAGCCAAGGCTTTGGCTTGTTTTTTCTCTGGTCAATAAATCCCCCCTCCTCCCTTTTTTCCCCCCCAAATTCAGTCTACTGGTGTGGACAACAAACCCTCATGCTTGCTGTGGTAGCTGATGAGTTGAAAACACTAGGCGGTTTCTTATTCGGGCTGTAGGCCTGGCCTTGTAGGGTGCTGAAGGAGCAGATGGATGAGAAGGGGTGGGTCTCCTAGGCGCAAAAACCATCACTAAGGAGAGTCTCCATCCCAGGAACCCTCAGCTAAACCCCAGCCATGTCTCACTGAACCGAATGAGACATTCTCTGGGAGACACGATCAGTAGGCATCTTAGCCTACTCAGGGCCATCGTTGGGAGCAGAACCTCTGATCGTCACTCCAGTGTGAGACACTGACTTTCAGTGATCAGGAAGCTTCCTAAGGTCATGGAGTCGGTGGGCAGTGGAGAAAGAAAGTGAAAGTGATGTCGCTCAATCGTGTCCGACTCTTTTCAACCCCAAGGACCATAGCCTACCAGGCTCCTCCATCCATGGGATTTTCCAGGGAGCAGTACTGGGGTGGGGTGCCATTTCCTTCTCCAGGGGATCTTCCTGACCCAGGGACTGAACCAAGCTCTCCCACATTGTAGGCAGACACTTTACCATCTGAGCCATGCGCAGTGGAACCAGGCTTCAAACTCAAGTCTCTGCTCGTTTATCAGATAAGTTTTATCACATAGAATCAGTCACCTGGGCTGAGAAGCAGGGCTCATAAAGCTGCATTTTCTGGTTGAAAGGCTTATCCTTGTGTGCGGGGTTTTGGGGAGTAACAATGCGCTGCAGGTAGGGAGGAAGGGTCCCTGGGAGGCTTTGGGTGGGGGTAGTGTGGTGTGGTGTGTGCAGTAGGGTACACAGAGCTCGGGGGTTCTGCCACTTGATAGCTGTGTTAACCTAGTAACCTAGTGTTACTATCTCTAAACCTTGTTCTTCTTGCTCATGCAATGAGGACACCATATTACTGTGCATTTGCTATGAGTTTCTGCAAAGATCAAATGAAAAAAAAAAAAAAAAGCACATAAAACAGTGCCTGGCCCAAAGAAATGTGCTGATAAGCCACCGATTATTGAGACATTCTTAGTGACAGACAGAGCCCATTATTACTCAGCAAAACACTCTATGGCACTGGCAAAGCGGCAGCCACTGTTCACATTTTGCGGACAGACTCCCATGCCACTAGCCCCATTCTCCAGCAAGGAAAACAGAGTTCTGGAACCACAGAACTAGAGAAGAGTCAGTGGGCTCCCACTGCCTCAGTTCAGTTCGGTTCATTCACTCAGTCCTGTCTGACTCTTTGCGACCCCATGAACCGCAGCACACCAGGCCTCCCTGTCCATCACCAACTCCTGGAGTCCACCCAAACCCATGTCCATTGAGCCAGTGATGCCATCCAGCCATCTCATACTGTCTTCCCCTTCTCCTCCCACCCTCAGTCTTTCCCAGAATCAGGGTCTTTTCATGAGTCAACTCTTCACACGAGGTGGCCAAAGTATTGGAGTTTCACCTTCAGCATCAGTCTTTCCAATGAACATACAGGACTGACCTCCTTTAGGACGGACTGGTTGGCTCTCCTTGCAGTCCAAGGGACTCTCAAGTGTCTTCTCCAACACGGCAGTTCAAAAGGATCAATTCTTCAGTACTCAGCTTTCTTTATAGTCCAACTCTCACATCCAAACATGACCACTGGAAAAACCATAGCCTTGACTAGACGGACCTTTCTTGGCAAAGGAATATCTCTGCTTTTTAATATGTTGTCTAGGTTGGTCATAACTTTTCTTCCAAGGAGTAAATGTCTTTTAATTTCATGGCTGCAATCACCATCTGCAGTGATTTTTGAGCCCCCCAAAATAAAGTCTGACACTGTTTCCACTCTTTCCCCATCTATTTCCCATGAAGTGATAGGACCAGATGCCATGAGCTTCGTTTTCTGAATGTTGAGCTTTAAGCCAACTTTTTCACTCTCCTCTTTCACTTTCATCAAGAGGCTCTTTAGTTCCTCTTCTCTTTCTGCCATAAGGGTGGTGTCATCTGCATATCTGAGGTTACTGATATTTCTCCTGGCAATCTTGATTCCAGTTTGTGTTTCTTCCAGTCCAGCGTTTCTCATGATGTACCCTGCATAGAAGTTAAATAAGCAGGGTGACAATATACAGTCTTGACGTACTCCTTTTCCTATTTGGAACCAGTCTGTTGTTTCATGTCCAGTTCTAACTGTTGCCTCCTGATCTGCATACAGATTTCTCAAGAGGCAGGTCAGGTGGTCTGGTATTCCCATCTCTTTCAGAATTTTCCACAGTTTATTGTGATCCACACAGTCAAAGGCTTTGGCATAGTCATTGCCTCAGGTCACAGCAAGGCTGCTGTGCTCCAGCCCTCTGCTCTCCTTCCTCATACATCTCCCTCTTCCCTGCTTTGTTTAGCTTCTACATGAATTTAAGCAATGATCAGAAACCAGTCTATTCCCCAGAAAGTATAGCCAAATACAAAAGAAATAGAAGCCATTTTGTCAATGTTCACAGTTCTAACAACAGAAAGACATGTGATAAGAATCTTCAAGAGATAAACATCCCCCAATAAAGAACCTTGATCTCCCAGTGGCTCATTTAATTAAAACTTGTCCTCTTATATTTAGAGGGTTCTCTTTGATGGCACATCCCATTTCCCATGAATTAAAAAGAATAAAGAAGCAAGGAAAGAAAATCTTGTCCCCCCTCTCCCCAAAGTTCTGTTTTGTTCCTCCCCCCCTTAGACCTGCCCGTAATGCTAGTTTTGGGCTTTGATGGCTTAATAGGACCTTGGCACGGCCAGAGCACAGCCCAGGTGCAAAGGTCAGATGTGTCAATGCGCAGAGACTAGTATTCCTCCAAGGTACAGATTTAACTTCTCCTATTTGGTGATATGTGATTGATGATGAAGTCATCAGCGCAAAAAAGAAAGTTTAGAGGAGAAACAAAAAAATCCGTACTTTAGTAAGAGATTTAAATAAAAGCAAGCTTCCTTGTTAGTGGACTTTTCTACACTAAGCATTCTCAAGTCTTTTATTACATCATTTTAAAAAGTCCACCTGGTACACAGAGATCACCTACTGCTTCTCATTGTCCCTGTTCTCAGCAGTGGCAATTTGTCCAGAGAAACAACTGGCAACATTTGGGGCATGTTTTTAAATGATAGGAATATAATATCGCCTATGTGAAAATTTCACAATAAACTGTGGAAATTTTGAAAGAGATGGGAATACCAGACCACCTGACCCGCCTCTTGAGAAATCTGTATGAAGGTCAGGAAGCAACAGTTAGAACTGGACATGAAACAACAGACTGGTTCCGAATAGGAAAAGGAGTACGTCAAGGCTGTATATTGTCACCCTGCTTATTTAACTTCTGTGCAGAGTACATCATGAGAAACGCTGGACTGGAAGAAACACAAGCTGGAATCAAGATTGCCGGGAGAAATATCAATAACCTCAGATATGCAGATGACATCACCCTTATGGCAGAAAGTGAAGAGGAGCTTAAAAGCCTCTTGATGAAAGTGAAAGAGGAGAGTGAAAAAGTTGGCTTAAACTCAACATTCAGAAAACGAAGATCATGGCATCTGGTCCCATCACTTCATGGAAAATAGATGGGGAAACAGTGTCAGACTTTATTTTTTGGGCTCCAAAATCACTGCAGATGGTGACTACAGCCATGAAATTTAAAAAAAAAAAAAATGCTTACTCCTTGGAAGAAAAGTTATGACCAACCTAGATAGCATATTTAAAAGCAGAGACATTACTTTGCCGACTAAGATCTGTCTAGTCAAGGCTATGGCTTTTCCTGTGGTCATGTATGGATGTGAGAGCTGGAATGTGAAGAAGACTGAGCGCTGAAGAATTGATGCTTTTGAAGTGTGGTGTTGGAGAAGACTCTTGAGAGTCCCTTGGACTGCAAGAAGATCCAACCAGTCCATTCTGAAGGAGATCCGCCCTAGGATTTCTTTGGACGGAATGATGCTAAAGCTGAAACTCCAGTACTTTGGCCACCTCATGCGAAGAGTTGACTCATTGAAAAAGACTTTGATGCTGGGAGGGATTGGGGGCAGGAGGAGAAAGGGATGACAGAGGATGAGATGGCTGGATGGCATCACGGATTTGATGGACGTGAGTCTGAGTGAACTTCGGGAGTTGGTGATGGACAGGGAGGCCTGGCGCGCTGTGATTCATGGGGTCGCAAAGAGTTGGACACGACTGACCGACTGAACTGAATGTGAAAAATAGAGAGGAATTATTGGGAATTGCTGTCCTAAGAGAAGTAGAGAAAGGTCTCAAAGATTGAGAAAAGCAAAAGCCTTGATAGAAATTTATCTCCATGCAAAGGGAAAAGAGCAGAAATAAGAGAAAGAAGAAATAAGTGACTGTGGTATACAGAAAGCTTTGGAGAGAAAATGAGACACAGGAATTGGATGTAAATATTATCAAAACAATGGCTTTTGCTTCCTTTTAAGGATGGTATGGGCATAATATGGAACTCAATAACTGTACTTAGAATAAATTTGGGATCTCAAAGAATTCACAGGGAAGGAAACCCACAGTCTGAGAAGTCTTAGGTCATGGATAACTAAGAAGGAAAATTAATGGAAAAAATCAGTCAGCTGTTCACAAGGCCACTTACTTTTGCTTGGATAGCTATAGGATAGAATGTCAATTCCAGGCATTGCCAAGAGAACAGATCCACAAACGTGAAAATTCTTTCCTTTATCTTCTTGCTAAATATCTCTTCATCTTTCCTCCCATGCAAACTAACAGGTCAAATTTAATATCGTAGGATAAGTTAGAAGTTTAGGGTTAACATACATACATTACTATGAATACAACAGGTAAACGATAAGGACCTACAGGGAACTATACTCAGTATCAGGTAATAACATATTATGAAAAAGAATTCGAGAAAGTAGATATTTAGAAGATCCTATGGAAAAACCTGGAATGGAATTTTTAGCCAACGCTATATCTATAGATATATCAGAATCACTTTGCTGTATATCAGAATCTAACACAACACTGTCAACTGACTATATGTCCATGAAATAAAATAAATAAAGTATTAGGAGAGAGTTTGTCCAACCAAGTTTTAGAGAAGGGTGGTAGGCAAAGTAGACCTGAGCTCATCTCAAGGTTTCTGCTGGACTTTCTGAGCTGGCCCCTCTGAAACAGACTACCTTCCATCCTTTCCACTGCTCAGCACATATGCCATTCTCAGTAAAGCTGGCAACGACCTCCATGAATCTCAAGGGCCATTTCCTTCCTCCTGCTCCTAGGGCCCCCACAAAGAGGCGATAAGGAGCTTGGAAGCCCTCGTTTTCTCTGGATTCCATGATGCCATGTTCTCCTGACCTTCCTCCTAGCTAACTAGACTCTCCAATTCTGAATTTCAGAGTTTCTCAAGGCTTTCTGGATCAGCTTACTTTCTTACCAACAAGCCACTTCCTGGGGGAATCAACTGACGTGCATGACTCCAGTTACTCTCCACACCCCTGAGACTCCCTAACCTAAAGCGCTAGCCCAGAGGACTTCCAGTCTTCCCTGAGTGTTTCAAAGGCACTAACATTAAGCACAGCCAAGGTCAAACTCCTAGTTCTAAACTCAGAACCTGTATTTCTAATCTCAGCCATGATATCTCTGTTTGGATAGCTACAGAGGACATAAACACACCTCTTCCTTGTGATTCATTGATCATATTTTCTGAATATGACAGTCTCTCTCTTTTCCATCTCCACTCCCACAACCCTAGGCTGAACTTCCTCCTCATCCCATTATGGTGTCTTCCTCCTTGAGCACCTCTTGGTCCCCTGTCATCTACTTTCCCCTAGAAGCAGGGTTATTTTATGAAAATGGAAATATGATCATAATTATTCTTTAAAACTCCTTAAAATTTCTCACTTCTCTGGGGGAAATTCACCAGTCTCTAACATGGCCTAAATACAAAAGCCTGCACAATGGGACACAGACTGAACGTTACGCCGTCATCTTAGTTACCTCCCCTACAATCTCTTACTTCAGCCACGCTTGCCTTCTGCATAATCTGGTCAACACCTGGTATGCTTGCCTCCTTCAGTTCCTCCGAAAGGCCCTGTTCCTACTTGCTTCAGGGTCAGCTCCTCTGCCGACATGCCTGGACCTTTTCTCCTACTCACCATTCTGAGTTTCAGTTCAGTTCATTTCAGTCGCTCAGTCATGTCCAACTCTTCTTCACTTTCTGCCACAAGGTGATGTCATCTGCATATCTGAGGTTACTGATATTTCTCCCAGTGATCTTGATTCCAGGTTGTGCTTCATCCAGCCCAGCATTTCTCATGATGTACTCTGCATATAAGTTAAATAAGAAGGGTGACAATATATAGCCTCGATGTACTCCTTTTCCCATTTGGAACCAGTCTGCTTTTCATGTCCAGTTCTAACTATTGCTTCCTGACTTGCATACAGATTTCTCAAGAGGTAAGTCAGGTGGTCTGGTATTCTCATCTCTTTCAGAATTTTCCATAGTTTATTGTGATCCACACAGTCAAAGGCTTTGGCATAGTCAATAAAGCAGAAATAGATGTTTTTCTGGAACTCTCTTGCTTTTTCCATGATCCAGCAGATGTTGGCAATTTGATCTCTGGTTCCTCTGCCTTTTCTAAAACCAGTTTGAACATCTGGAAGTTCATGGTTCACATATTGCTGAAGCCTGGCTTGGAGAATTTTGAGCATTACTTTACTAGCATGTGAGATGAGTGCAATTGTGTGGTAGTTTGGGCATTCTCTGGCATTGCCTTTCTTTGGGATTGGAATGAAAACTGACATTTTCCAGTCCTGTAGCCACTGCTGAGTTTTCCAAATTTGCTAACATATTGAGTGCAGCACTTTCACAGCATTATCTTTCAGGATTTGAAACAGCTCAAATGGAATTCCAGCACCTCCACTAGCTTTGTTCATAGTGATGCTTCCTAAGGCCCACTTGACTTCACATTCCAGGATGTCTGGCTCTGGATGGGTGATCACACCATCATGATTATCTGGGTCATGAAGATCTTTTTTGTACAGTTCTCCTGTGTATTCTTGCCACCTCTTCTTAATATCTTCTGCTTCTCTTAGGTCCATACCATTTCTGTCCTTTATCAAGCCCATCTTTGCATGAAATGTTCCCTTGGTATCTCTAATTTTCTTGAAGAGATCTCTAGTCTTTCTTATTCTATTGTTTTCCTCTATCTCTTTACATCATTGAGGAAGGCTTTCTTATCTCTCCTTGCTACTCTCTGCATTCAAATGGATATATCTTTCCTCTTCTCCTTTGCTTTTTGTTTCTCTTATTTTCACAGCTATTTGTAAGGCCTCTTCAGACAGCCATTTTGGTTTTTTGCATTTCTTTTTCTTGGGGATGATCTTGATCCCTGTCTCCTGCACAGTGTCATGAACCTCTGTCCATAGTTCTTCAGGCACTCTATCTATCAGATCTAGTCCCTTAAATCTATTTCTCACTTCCACTGTATAATCATAAGGGGTTTGATTTAGGTCATACCTGAATGGTCTAGTGGCTTTCCCCACTTTCTTCAATTTAAGTCTGAATTTGGCAATAAGGAGTTCATGATCTGAGCCACAGGCAGCTCCCAGGCTTGTTTTTGCTGAGTGTATAGAACATCTCCATCTTTGGCTGCAGAGAATATAATCAATCTGATTTCGGTGTTGACCATCTGGTGATGTCCGTGTGTAGAATCTTCTCTTGTGTTGTTGAAAGAAGGTATTTGCTATGACCAGTGCATTCTTTTGGCAAAACTCTGTTAGCCTTTGGCCTGCTTCATTCTGTACTCCAAGGCCTAATTTGCCTGTTACTCCAGGTGTTTCTTGACTTTCTACTTTTGCATTCCAGTCCCCTATAAGGAAAAGGACATCTTTTTTTGGGTGTTAGTTCTAAAAGGCCTTGTAGGTCTTCATCGAACCATTCGACCTCAGCTTCTTCAGCGTTACTGGTCGGGGCATAGACTGGGATTACCATGATATTGAATGGTTTGCCTTGGAAACGAACAGAGATCATTCGTCATTTTTGAGATTGCATCCAAGTACTGTATTTCGGACTCTTTTGTTGACCATGATGGCTACTCCATTTCTTCTGAGGGATTCCTGTCCGCAGTAGTAGATATAATGGTCATTTGAGTTAAATTCACCCATTCCAGTCCATCTTAGTTCACTGATTCCTAGAATGTCAACGTTCACTCTTGCTGTCTGCGTGACAGTGCAGGAGCTGCGAGAGTAGCTAACTGACATCCAAGGTCAGGGGTGGCAGGGGAGAGGAGCTACCCAACATCTAAGGAGTGGCTGGGAGGAGCTACCCCACGTCCAAGGTCAGGAGCAGCCGTGAAAACATACCCCACGTCTAAGGTAAGACTGTGGGCACTGAGAGAGGGCTTGAGGGCAGACAGACTGAAACCACAATCGCAGACAACTAGCCAGTCTGGTCACACGGACCACAGCCTTGTCTAACTCAATGAAACCAAGCCATGCCGTGTGGGGCCACCCAAGACTGGCGGGTCCTGGTGGAGAGGTCTGACAGAATGTGGTCCACTGGAGAAGGGAATGGCAAACCACTTCAGTATTCTTGCCTTAAGAACCCCATGAACAGTAGGAAAAGGCAAAATGATAGGACACTGAAAAAGGAAATCCCCAGGTTGGTAGGTACTCAGTATGCTACTGGAGATCAGTGGAGAAATAACTCCAGAAAGAATGAAGGGATGGAGCCAAAGTAAAAACAACACCCAGTTATGGATGTGACTGGTGATAGAAGCAAGATCCGATGCTGTAAAGAGCAATATTGCATAGGAACCTGGAATGTTAGGTCCATGAATCAAAATATATAAATCATAAAGGAAAAGGGTGATTCTTTCACCTACACTAAAATGTTTAATTCTGTTCAGTAAGCCACCACACACAAAACAAAGAAAAGCAATGGAGAGATATTAACAGACACACACAGCATATAAAGAGATAGAAAAGGATTAGTGCTCAAAACATACAAAGAATCTTCTACAAATCAATAAGAAAAAGCCAAACAACCCAACTGAAAAAAGGACAGAGAACATTAACAGTAAATTCATGAAAGAAGAAATCCAAATGGCTAATACAAACAGGGGAAGCTATTCAGTCTTACTGAAATGAATTAGCCACTTTATCAATCTGTTGACAGAATTTTAAAGTCTGGCTTTGTCAGGAGTTCACTAGATTTTGTAAAGGTACGGAGTACATCATGAGAAACACTGGGCTGGAAGAAGCACAAGCTGAAATCAAGATTGCTGGGAGAGATATCAATGACCTCAGATATGCAGATGACACCACCCTTATGGCAGAAAGTGAAGAGGAGCTAAAGAGCCTCTTGATGAAAGTGAAAGAAGAGAGTGAAAAAGTTGGCTTAAAGCTCAACATTCAGAAAACTAAGATCATGACATCTGGTCTCATCACTTCATGGGAAATAGATGGGGAAACAGTGGAAACAGTGGCTGACTTTATTTTTGGGGGGCTCCAAAATCACTGCAGATGGTGACTTCAGCCATGAAATTAAAAGACGCTTACTCCTTGGAAGAAAAGTTATGACCAACCTAGATAGCATATTCAAAAGCAGAGACATTACTTTGCCAACAAAGTTCCGCCTGGTCAAGGCTATGATTTTTCCAGTGGCCATGTATGGATGTGAGAGTTGGACTGTGAAGAAAGCTTAGCATCAAAGAATTGATGCTTTTGAACTGTGGTGTTGGAGAAGACTCTTGTGAGTCCCTCGGGCTGCAAGGAGATCCAACCAGTCCATCCTAAAGAAGATCAGTCCTGGGTGTTCATTGGAAGGACTGATGCTGAAGCTGAAACTCCAATACTTTGGCCACCTCATGCAACGAGCTGACTCATTGGAAAAGACCCTGATGCTGGGAGGGATTTCGGCAGGAGGAGAAGGGGACGACAGGCAATGAGATGGCTGGATGTCATCACTGACTCAATGCACATGAGTTTGGGTGAACTCCGGAAATTGGTGATGGACAAGGAGGCCTGGCATGCTGCGATTCATGGGGTTGCAAAGAGTCAGATACGATTGAGTGACTGAACTGAACTGAACTGAACTGTAAAGGTACAAATTATCATATACCATCAGTATGTGTATTAAGTCTATTGAACTACGTTGGAGACTAGTCATGTAACACAGAAATTCCACTTCCAGGTATATATTCTAGAAATATATGTCAAAAGCACAGACCAAAAAGTTCACTGCATCTTTGTTTCTGTAACTAAACAGGAAGTACTAATCTAAAATGTCCATTAATACAGCATGAGCTAAGTAAATTGGTGTATACATGAATAATAAAAATAA